>NC_092427.1:18138182-18442282 GCF_036169615.1 Heliangelus exortis | reverse complement strand
CAAATCATCCTCTTTCCCCCACTCCAGCCATCTGCAGTACTGTTCCTCTGGTTTGGAATTGTTTGTAGTGTGTGGAAAATACAGTAAATAAAAGCATTGTTTGGAATTGATTGACATGGCTTATTCCTTGCAAAGCTGATGTCTCTTTTTTGATGTGGAGTACTAATGTGAGTAGAATGGTTTCACTAATTCACTTAGAATGAAGCTTGGCATTTGCTAATGATGGTCTTGGCAGCAGGGAGGAGTGTGCCAGGGCATTACTAAAGTGGTATTGCATGATCTGAGCTAGCATTAATAAAATAGGTTTGTCCATGTGATCCAGTGTGTGATCTGGTGATCTATTTGTGTTGCTTGAAAATGTACTTATGCACTTGGGGAATGTGTGCTTAAAAAAAAATTTCAAATCAACAGATTGCTGAAAGAGACTACATTTACTCAGATTGTCAAAATTTGATACCTGCTTTCTATGAAATATTCTCAAGTCCATGTAGAATCTGCTAGTGTAATTGCTTTTTTCCTCATTAACTTGCATTTCTGTCTGAGGAGGATACCATGATTGTTTATCTGTTTTATCCAATGAATATCTTGTTGTTTAGAAAACAATAGTGTTCCTTATAAAGATAAGGAGTCAGCTCAATTATGACCATGTTTCTTAGGATATAGAAGGAAAACCTACTGTGCTTGTCCTCACATACACAGTATACCCTGCCCTCCTCTGGACACAGTGTGTAAGCAAGTACAGTAGAGTCCTATTTTATTCTGATTTCCTGCCTAGCAGCACACAGCACTTGGTAAAAGATTTCCTCTGTGGTGCAGCTATAGCTGGGATCCAGACTCCTAAAGGACTGCAGCTTTCTTCTGTGCTGTGTTTCAGCTTTGGATAGCTTATCTCTGCATCTCATGGCTGTTACAGCTCCACATGGGTTGTGAGAGAAATTACTCTGGAGAAGAGTCTTCATTTACCTGCTTGTGTTCTGCCAGGGCTTGGGTCTCATCTACAACTCCACAAGCTTTGATTAGGAAACTTGAAGCTCAGTTTGAGTGATTATTTAGCAGTGTGCTGGAAAAAGTCAGGAGTGTGGCACAGCAATGGTGCTGGTTTTGTTACTGTGTAGGTGTATGAGGTACCCACCAGGTAATTGTGAGTCTGCAAAACTGCTGCTCAGAGGGAAATGCCACTGGAATGTACTGGTGGATTATCAGTCAAAGGCAGAAAGGACTTACCAGGAGTAGAGCTTTCTTAGATACATAGGCTGTGAGTATATCTCTAACAATTCTTGAGTCCTTTTTATCATAAAATCCCAGACTGGTTTGGATTGGAAGGGATCTTAAAGCATCATTCAGCTCTTTTTGCTTTTGTCAGTCAAGTTTTTTCTTCAGCTGATGTGTGTCACACTCTCACATGGGCAATGTACACTTAAGGTGTGCATCTCAAAGAATTCAAGTGACTGCTAAGCATCTTTTTGCCTATTTCTATTTCTTTCAAAAGCTACCATGGGTGCTTTGCAAAACTGACAAACTTAAGTAATCCAGTACAATTCCACATCTGCTTAGTTTTCTTTTGCTCAATTAACCTATATGCTTTATCTTGCATGTTTTAATATTTTCTTTAAGGAGAGAAAGTATAATTGCTAGAGTAAGAGACCAGGGAATAACAGGGTTGCTGTGGACCTTGAACTCATGTTGTCCATATTTCTGTCCCAAACCAGAATCTACTTTACTTGTTTCTCTTTGTCCAGCCTTTGTTTTTGTGTTCAAGTTATTTTTAGCTAAATTCACATTAAAATAGCTTTGCTCTAGGTGCATTCACAGTAAAGTCTTGGCTTGGGTCTTCTAAAAGGTGTATTCAGTGTATCCAGCTGATGGGAAATGCAGTTTGTGGGTATAAATCAGCTCTTTAACTTACATAAACTTCAGCTATGTGCATTTTCATAGTTGTGGTATTTTTTTTTTTCAGTCTGTATAGAGCAAATATGTGCTGTCCTTCCCTTGAGTGTTTCTTTCCTTTGTCACCTCAGAATTGGACTCTTTTTTTTTTTTTTTGTAAGCATGACTGGATGTTGGAGGTGTAAGAGGGCTCTTGGCATGGCAGTTTGGGGGAATTGAGAAATCTATGCTGAATGGCTTTAGTGGGAAGAGATTTGAAGTAGGATGGAAATTTGGGATGGCAAGGGTGGCAAGGTTTTAGGACAGAGCAGTGAAGGATGGGGTGGTTGGAAGGATGCATATGAGAAGCCCCACAGTGGAGTGTGGGGCTTAAGTTTAGGGGTGGAGCACATCTAGAATGGAGTGAATAGCACACTTAGAGTGGAGTGAATTTGGAGGATTGAGGATCTGGCATGGTTTGGAAAGAACCTCTGGGACAAGAGGAATGTGAAACAAGCTGAGAGGGCAAGGACCAAGGGAGGTGATTTGAAGGACTCCTGGTTAGATGGGGTGGAGTGCTCTGGAATTGAGGTCTCCAGGAGTAAAGATGAAAACTTTGTGTGCCCAGAATGGGTGCCAAGATTCACTTTGGGATTGACAACCCATGTACTGTGTTAGTGTGTTGTACAGGAGTCTCACCAGAGATGGCTTTCAGAGATGCAATGGGCAGCCAAATATCAGCTTCCTTTTGTGTCTCTTGCCATCTCGGGCAATGTTTCTTTGCTTTTGGTGTTGCCCAAAGTGCCTCAATTTAACCCCATTTTAAAATCAAATTGATTTTTGTACTTTGGACTAACTTTTGTCAGTGTTATAATTGTTACAATTTTTGTGTTCTTGTTCAGGTCTACTCAAGGAAGTAGAATTTTTAGCAAAGGAGAAACTAGAGCTTCAGTGTCAGGCAGAAAAGGACCATTCCAACTTACGCTCTCAAATGAAAGTTTTGGAGGTGGAACTGGAAGAACAGCTGCACAGTAATCAAGATCTGGCTACACAGCTATTGGAAGTTGCTGAATTAAAACAGCAAATTCAAGTTCTTGAGAAACAGCTTAAAAACCAGCGGCAATTCATGGATGTAAGCAAGCTTGGTACCACAGATCCATGGTTTTGGAGGTTCCTAAAATGAGATTTTCTGTTTTGTTTGAAATCAAGCCCTTGATTTTCTAATTGAGCATAAGAGTAGCCTTTTTTCCGTTCTTTCTGATAAAAGAAGGTAGTTATAAAATTCCCTCTCTGTAGTATTACAAGATTATTTTTTCTTAGTTGATAATTGTTCTTTTATGTATATTGGAGTAAAAAGTTTTCCTGTCTTGTACTTGTGGCTATGCTTTGAGAACTACTAAAAGGTGTTAATTATTTTTAAGTCAGCATAGTATAAAAAGCAGACACCATTCTTGAACTCAGTATATTAATAAAATTAAGATTTTTCCTAAAAAAGACTTTAATTGTCTCTGACTGGATTTACAGGAACAAGCTATAGAAAGAGAACATGAACGTGATGATTTTCAGCAGGAAATTCAGAAACTGGAAGATCAGCTAAAACTTTCAGCAAAATCACAGACTTCTGGAGAGACCAGAGAATACAGGGTGAGTAAAAGCACACTTAGTGGCCAGAGGAGTTTGTCTACTACAATTAAATACCAAAACCTATATCATCTTAGGGGACTGGCTCTTGAGACTTTTTTTTTTTTCTCCTCTGCTGTCACCCAGGGAGCACATTTGCCCTCAGCTTACTTTACCACATTTAGGTAGGGAGAGTGTACTCAGGTTGTTTCTTCTGTAAATAGAAATAAATGTTGTATGTGTATTACAGTAGTTTCACAGCCTGTGACGCTGTTTTAAATTACTGAGAAGGACAAGAATCCACACTGTGCTCTACAGGGTCCTAATGTGTTTGTTTCTTCCAGCTATATTAGCTGTAATAAGATATGTTCTTTGCCTGCATGCTTTGTCCCATTTAAGTTTGTCAATCAGTCTTTTTTACAAATTTTCATTTGTTTGATGCTTATTTTCAAAGATTAACTTTTGCTTTTTTGTTTTTGTTTGTTTCCCCATATATAAATGAATATTATACAGAACTATGAATTGATTCTACAGGTATGGAAAACGGCATGAATATCTCTTTAACCTCTTTCCTTGTCCTCTCAATTCCTTCTGTCCATTAGATCTTTCTTGGATTTTTTCCTGTTCTTGATATGTCAAGTCTCTTTCAGCTTGACTTGGAGATAGAAGGACACATGTTTTAGGGTGGCAGAATTCTTGCAGGGAGTGAGGAACTGCTTTCAACTTAATTTCCTGTACACAAGTGTATCAGTCTCCTGGCTTCTTGCTCAGATGCATTACAGGCAATTATTGTATAAGAGCTTTTTGGTTTGAAAGGAGAAGTGTAAGAAGAGTTTGGAGTGTGAAACAAGGGTCATAGGATTACAGTGATAAGCTGTGCCTTACCTAGCCTTCAGGTTTTGCCTCTGGCACTGCTCTTAAAATGTGTATACTTAATTTCATTTCCATCTAATCATTTAGGTACAGGTTATGAAATGCTGTACTTCAGTACTAGAGAAGCAAGCATTGTAGGAACAACTGAAGCTTTGTTAAAATGAATTTTCCATGCTGGCAGGCACCTGATTGCCAGTTGCCTTCTGTAACCTCTGACAGGACTTCATTAGGCTTCTTAAGAAGTAGAGTAGTATCATTCTGCTTAAGTCTCTGCTTCTTAATTGCATGAATGGGATTCCCTGGCACTGAGGTATTCTCCATACATTACATACACAGCCTATGTGCTATTTACACTGTGCTGAAGAGCAGAAAAAGAAGGGCAATGTTTTTGTTTTGAACTTGCTGAAGAGCTGTTTGTATCTCTGTGACAGCCTTTCCATTATTCCTGGGAATACAGAATCATAAAGAAATACATACATCAGGTTACTCAAGATATGTGAAAGGCCACAACTTGATTTCTATCCAGGGTGTTAGGTGAATGACAGTTAATTACTGGTGTCCCTTGTTGCTTAATAGAAATGAAGAGTCAAAAAAATTAAGACCATCTGTTGTAATTTTGCAACCTCTCTTGGAAAGGATTAGATTTTAATTGGAGAAAAGCACAGAAGCAAGGTCACTCAGCACATGAGATTTGTGGATATAGTGAGGTATGCACACAACTTGTGCCCAAGTAGATGTCAGGATTTATAGTTGTTTAATGCAGCTGTAATTGCTTAACAAATCCAATCAAGTCAACTTCTAATCCCTGCATGTAGGAGTTGCAACAAATTCATGGTTGTTCTCTCTGCTCCCATCTAGGCTCAAAGTATATATGAGTAGGATTATTTTGCAAAAAGAGTCCTGGATGGTACTGGAAGCTACAGGAGTATACCATGAGGGTGAAAGTTGCTGCAGTTCTGGAGCACACCTGCACACTAAGCTTCCTATAAAATGCAGTATTAAAACCCACGTTTTTTGTGTGGAATGTGTCTCAAATTCTGGGATTCTGCTGCCAAAATTTTGTAGCATTAGAAAGTTCTAGCCTCCTGAAAATTTTTTTTATACTGAAAAGCTTTACTCTAAAAGCCGCTGTTATGCTTCATACTTGATTAATTGCTGATGAGATGGGAAGGGAATAAGATGTATACATAAATAAGATAATGTATTTATGCCTGTAAGCAGTTGAAAATGTAATGTTAAACACTTCTGGTATCCTTAAATAGTCTGATACTCTCCATACTTACTAATTTGTCTAAATTAACTATTCTTCTGCATTTTGCTAGAAGGTCTTTTTCTGCTTTAGTAATATCTGTATGTATCTGTTCTATATTAGTACCAAGAATGTTTCTAATATTGAATTGGAATCAGCATAAGTGTCAATTCAGACACTTATTACTGAACAATATTTATTTTTTTTAAATGTTGTCTTATTTGCTACTCAATACCGAATTATTTCTCCTTTAGAAGGTTTCCTGTTGCTTTTCTATCTGAGCTTGCTTTCAGTGTGCTCAATGACTTTATCCCTTCCAATGTACTCTGTCACACTGGGTTCTCTCCTGCCTTTGCTACCCACGAGCTCCTAGCCTTGCCTTCACCTTAATTACTGGGATGAATGAGTGACAGTTTTCCTGCAGTTCTGTGCATGATTGGATCTCAGTGAGCTCAAATGCCAAATTGTTATGCTCTTTGTATCTAAGCAATTTTTGGGAAAAGGACCTGTTCTGTGTTGGCTACTGTAAATCTGCTTTGCAGGTGTTGAGTACATTATGATGGATATTTATCTTTCCATGCTTGGCATCTTCCTTTAAACTGGATCCCCTTTAATTAATGGAAGAGGATTCTGTGGTTACAGAAATACATCCAATGCTATTAGTAATAATTGATGTAAATCTTTTTTTTTTTAAGTCTTAAAAACAATCAAAATAACCCCACACCACAAGGCCACTTTTTTATTACCTCTGGCTTGTGAGAATATGCCTTCATCCAGCACTTTGCTAGAATGCTGCAAATATTGAGAGAGTAATCAAATTAAGAGCTGATGCATTTGGAAAACAAGATTGCAGAAAGTTACTTTTTCATCCTTTCTGTCCACTTCTGATTTTACTTTCATCTGGGATTTTAGCATAGTTTAGTCTGTAGTACCACCTTCTTTGCCATGAAATTACTCTTGCTCCTAACTGGAATTCAGTTGTATTGCCTGAATATCTGTATGATGTGATTTCTGTATAGGTGGAAACTTTGCAAGCAGAAATAAAAGAGAAGATGGATGGTTACAATAAGCTGTTGTTAGAAAAGGAGCAAAAACAGCAAGAAATTACAGCTCGTGATCAAGAGATAGAAAAGCTGGTGGCACAGGTCCGAGAACTGGAGCAGAACAGTGCTGAAGTCTCTAAAACTGTACACTGCTTGGAACAACAAGTACAAAAAATGAAGAAAGTGGAAACAGAACTAAAACAAGTAATTTTTTTTATACTTACTTAAATATAGGTCTCATTATGCAGACAGTGTCCTTATGGGGGATGTAAGTGACTGTGCTATGGTGTTGGTTGAGACTGTCCCTGGTGCACCTAGTGGTGAGTTAAACTGTTGCATTAATAGCAGCAGAATATTGCAGAGTTTTTAACACACTCTATGAATCATAAGCCTTATTATTGTGACTACTTGGATCATGTTTGCATGAATCAGCTGCTCTTTTGCTCCTCTGGAAGTTTCTGAGAAGATAGTGTCACTGATTGTTAAACACTGTGGATCCTTAATAAGCAAGTTTCAAATCCTGTTGTCCAAATAGGTACTTTGCTCCTGCTGAGTGTCTTCAGAGCCAGATCTGTGTGCCATAATACAAAATTTTTATTGCTTTGTTACTGCTACAGATCAAATCACAGCTTAGAGCTAAGGATTACATGCCATTTAGTAAAGTATTTGTCTTTTACCAAACTTCTTATTTACTTTTTCCACCTTCTTAAATAACATGTCCTTGGGTAATTATTGTTGATGTGTCTGTCAAACTTGAAGATTTTAATGGTATTATTTAAATGAAATGTACTACTTTAATTGCTAATTCTGTAAATATTTGCTGCTATTATTTTTAATTTTAAAAACACTGTACAAAATATTTTTTGTTTTAGCTTTAGCTAGTGTGATGTAGACCAGTCAGTCTTAGTTTATTAGGTGCCGTTATTCCTATCTATTTGGTACTTGCAAGATTGCATCTGGAGAACTGTTACATTTCAGTCTCCCTTGTAGAGGGAAGGGCATTGGGATAGAGGAGCAAACCTATCAAAGGACCTCTGAGGTGGTGAGAGGGCTACAGCTAAGAATTTTTAAGGGAAAGCTAAGAGAACAGGGCTTCTTTAACTTTGTGGGGATTTTATTGTAGCTTAAAACCACGTAATATGAGGTTATAGAGCAAATGGAGTCAGACTTGAAGGTGCCTGGTGAAAGGATGAGAAGATGCAAGCATAAACTGCAACAAAGGAAACTCCAATTAAATAGTAGGGGGAAATGATCGTATAGGGGGCAGATGAATGTTGAAAAAGGAGCTCAGAGTGGCAGTGGTGTCTCTTACTTGGAGGTGCTCAGAATTCTGCTGGTCAAGGTCCTGAGCAGAGCCAAGTTGGTTCTGCTTTGAGTATGAGATTGGACCTGAGAGCTCTAGAGGGCTGTCCCAGCATAAGCTCATCTGGGATTTTATCCAAACATACTGAAGCCCATTATCTTTCTGTCTGGTTTGTCATGGAATGATTTGAGTTCATGATACTGCTGTTGGCAAGTTGCTCTTTTCTCTGAAATATTTGCTTTCTGTTAAACAGCCTTTCTTTATCCATGCAAATTCAGAATATTCATTTAGCCCTCTGAATGTCCCAGGAAATTGACCTCTCTTTAAAATCCTAAATAAGCCAAATTCAATAAGATAAATTTGGACTGCTTTTTTTTTTCCTCGAAGAGACTGATTCATTAGTTTTGAACAAGGTTATGCTAACTGTAGGCATTGTAACAACTTGTCTTGAAGCAGTTTTGTTCGATAAATAAGTGCCAATGGAGCTCTAAGAATGATCACATACTGTGAAATTCCTCAGTAAAAATATGCTTGATGCTAATGGCAATCAGGTATTTTTATTGTTCCCCAAATGCCAACATATGAAAAAGGTAGGTATTGCAGCTGAAGGAGCTAATAAAAAAGAGGTTAGGGAAGAGTAATTCTGAGAAGAAAATGGCATCCTTTTGTGAAGAATACTGACTCACAGCTAGCAGGTACAGTTGTCCTGCCATGGTGCATGGGACAGATCTTTGTGTTCTTCTGGTCCAAGTCCTTTCAGCTGTTCAGGTTGTTGGTATTTAATGTTGACACTTTGGCTTGAGGCTGTGGAAATGGGCCTTATTTAGGGAGTCTGCTGTCCTACAGATTTTCTCACTTGTGAAAGAAGATACCACAAAATCATTTCAGTTGGAAAAGACCTTTAAGATCATTGAGTCCAACTATAAACCTAATGCTGCCAAGTCCACAATTACAGCATGTCCATAAGCACTGTTTTAGTGTGCTTGGAATATAGAAAAAGGATGAGTAAGAACAAATGGTCTCAAAATAATTGTATATTGGAACCTTTTGAGTAGGAAAGAAAATAGATATGCTCTTGAACCATGCTACAAGGCAGGTCTGAGTTTCAGGCCACTAGACTGTATCTGGTTGGACATCCAGAAGAAGGTTTTACAATGAAGTTGCATTACATAAAGCTCTGTTTTTTGCCTGGGTTGCTGCTTGTTTTTGCTGGGTCACTGTAGCAACCTCAGGACTTAGCAACTGGAGACTGCAAGGAAAAACTTAACTCTTGTGTGTTGAGCCCTGCTGACACTGAGAGCCATGGCAGAGTTGCAGCTCTGCTGTCCAGTAAATGCTGAAACATCTGAGGTAAGGCAGAGCAGTTCTTCAAGAATCTGGATTTGTGATTGGAGGTTTTTTGCCAGTGATCAAGATGAGCTTTAAAATGGTATGGATTATGTCTTGTTTTGGTTTATATCATCTAAAAATCAGGCTCTGTTGTTGCTTGGGTTTCATTGTTATGTGAGGTCTTTCATGTATGGCTACAGGATACCTGAAGGGCTGGTTAGTGTCATAGGTCCCCCATAATGATAGGAAGAGTTTTCATTTTTCTCTTTAGAACAAAAATATTTCTGTGATAGCTTTTTTTTCCTTAAAAAAAAAAAAAAAGTGCAGGTGACTACCCTCGGAATGGGCCAGAAAGCCAGTTTCCTGGAGCTAGTGGTTGGCATTCAGATGGTCTGTTTAGTAGTATGGACCTGAAGGTTTGGGCAGCTTCTTTAAATGCCTGTTCTTGGGCATGCTGTTTTGATACTGTGATACAGTGTTAATGTTGTCATTGATTTTTTTAAATTTTATTTTATTAATTGATGCCCCTTTCACTTTAAGTTGAGAAGATGCTATTCATGTACTCTGTAGGGTAAAGATAGTAAAAATTTTTGGCAAATCATATGATGAGTCTAAAATAACCCTTCATCTATAGCTATGTTTATTGAGCTCTGTGCAGAATAAGTGTTGAACAGCAGTTTTCTTGGCCAGTTTTCCTTTATTCTAATAGATAGATATCTATATTCTTGCTGTCTGGACAACTTCCCAAGTGAAGCTTTCCTCCTTGGACTGACCCAGCTCCTCAGAAGGACTATAAGAGAAAAAAGGACCAAAAGAGAGGCTTTTAAAATAAATAAATTGAAGTAGGGTAGCCTGACAGACCACAGATCTGACAAACTTGTTGGTGCTTCACATTCTGACGTGGTGTGATGGTTTTTGTAGTAGGTTTTTGATCCACCCAAAATTCTCCATCTTTCACTTTCCTTCTCCTACATTTAGTTTGGCGAATGTATGGTGTCATAATAAATGTGGAAATGGCTGCAAGAATGAGGTGTTTGGTTTTACATTGTGTAATTGAGAAAGTATAATATGTCACTGAATGCTTAATTGTCAGAAGTTGTTAAAACTTGGGTTAGAAAAAATTAAGGGGTTAAAACTTAAGTGAGCTAAAACCATTAAGTTGTTTTGCATTCCTAGTTCTGTATATAGGCCATTGGGATCAGGTACTTACACTGGAGTTTGTCAGACATGGTAAAGTATTCTGTCAGGATTGTTCTGTTGGGTGGGTAGGTATATTGACAATTAATTCTAACAAGAAAAAAAAATGTTTTGCAGGATAAGGACGCGTTACAACAGCAGCAGTACAATAACCTGCTTCAGATCTCTGCCCTGCAGTCTAAATTGGATGAAGCCAGGCACAAGGTAGCACCTGATGTCAGTTCTACCCCAGGGCTGAAGGAGCAGCTACAAGCAGAGCAGGAAGCACTTCAGACCAGAGAGAGAGAGGTAAGAATTTGGGGAGAGTCCTGAAAACTGAAGAACTGCAGAAAAATTTTGTGCTGACCTGTAGCTGGGAACTTAAGCCATTTAGAAACCCAGTGACTAACGTTACAGTAAATGTGTCTTCTTATTCAGTGTTCTCTATGCTTTGATGTTAACTAATCTTCCTTTCCTTTGCTTGGTTCTCTTTTGTCACCCCTTGTTCATCCATTTCCCCTCTCACTGGAAACTGTCTTGTGGTGATTCATATTAACTTTGAGACTGATGAGCATCTGTTGTAAACTGATTTTCCTTTCCTTCCGAAGTTGGAGTGGAAGGTACTTGTATTGTTGTTCAACCTTGAGCAATAATTCCTTAAGAACAAGAGCAACAATTTATCTGTAGTGGTGTTGTCTGACCACCTCTGTTTTGTGAGCTGGAGAACATTACCAATGAGTACTTGTGCCTAGTTAAGTTGAAATGCAGTGTAATGGGTCACATTATTGAATCTTTTATTAGATTTACATGCACACATGCTTACACACACAACCCTGTATGTTTATGTAATATTACATAATTATTAAACTATCTGTAATATATATACAGTCCAGTTTAGGAGGTGCAAAGAAAAAGGTGGGTGATTCAATTGTGCACCATTGTTTCAAGAGCAGTAAGAGAATTTTTTTTTTTCCGAATGGAAGTTCCAGTTCTCATGAAACCTGTCTTCAAGAGGCACTGAGACTGTCTCATTGTCAATGCCCTTGTACTTTGCTATCCATTAAGGCAAACAGTTATAAAAGATGCAAGTGACAAGATCACCATGTTTCCAAATAGCTCTTTGCTCTCCAGCTTTCAAACAGCTGCAAGCAGAGAAATGTGTAGTTATTGACACTTTTAGGCTGAAGGTCCAATGCTCAGAGCTTTTTTGATTGTTGTGTTAATGGACTAATCACTGCTAAGTTCTGTTTTCTATGAGAATGAGGAGTTGTGATTGTTAACTGCTCACAAATACATTTGACATCAAATGCAAACGTGTCTCCTATTATTACATAAAACTGTGGTCAAGCCTTGATTGTTCAGAACATAAATTAAACTCTCTTTGTGAGCGGTTAGATTATTATTCTTTTAAAAAGAAAATGGAAAAAACCTTTGCAGTACTTTGGTTTCACAGCTGAGGAATTTGAACACCTTTTTTGTATGTCAAGTATTTCATCAATGCAAATTGATTAGAGAGTTTAAATCATGGAATTTGCTGAAGTTACTTGCTCTCAGTAAAAAAGATGAATGAATTTTTCTCTTTTCTGCTTAAATAAGAGGACTTAATTGAAACAAGTATGTGTTTTCTTCTTTTTAGATTGCAAGCTTATTAGACCAACTAGAACAATATAAAGATAATTTGATCAGTAAAAGTGAGGAGATACTGCAGCTGAACTTGCAGTTAGAGATGCAAAAAAACCTTAGCACTTCCACCATCAGCCAGCTTCAGTTAGAGAATGCACACTTGAAGGTAGGTTTCTTTGGCTTTAGTGTGCACCTTTGGAGACCTCCTTTCTTTAGTATTGTTGCCTTCATCTTGGGATGTTATAAAGAGACACTTACTGTGTTTCTTTTGCCAAGCTGAATATCGCATAGCTGGTACAAGGCTAATGCTACAAGGCAAAGAACAAAACCTTCCTGATACTCCAGATTCATGCTTACGGCATTATCTTCTACACTGCTTTGATTTAAATAAAAAGCTTAGATTTTTCTAGCCCATACAGATTATAAATTACAGTGTTGCCATTTAGTGAACACTGTTGGCAGTTTTGTGTGCATTCCTGACTTCTACCGTGTTACAAATGTTGTGAAGGAACAAGCTGTAGGACTAGAGGAAATGGCCTCAAGTTGTACCAGGGGAGGTTTAGATTGGGTATTAGGAACAATTTCTTCCCTGAAAGGGTTGTCAGGCCCTGGCACAGGCCTGAGATGTGGTGGAGTCATTATCACTGAAGGGATTAAAAAGCCAAGTAGATGTGGTGCTGAGGGATGTGGTTTGGTGGTGGATTTGGTAGTGCTGGGTTGATGGTTGGACTTGATGATCTTAAGTTGTCTAAAAGACAACTTGATGGTTGTCTTTTCCAACCAAAGCAATCCTGTGATTCTAAGTTAAAACGTGGATTGATTGTCAATCTGGCAACAAGAGTATTTCTCTTAGCTTGAAAGCTGTGAAATGTGACAACCTAATCCAGTGGTACAAATCTAAACAAAATAGCTGTGGTTGTGTTTTGGAGTTTTTTAACATTACAGTAAGGAGAGAAATGTGTTTCAATAAAGGCCTTGGTTGTTTTCTGCTGGGAGAGAAAGTCAGTTCTTTCTAATGAGATAGCTGTTTTTCCTCATCAGGAGGATCTAACAAAACTTCATGAGAAGCAAAATGAGGACCTGGACACTCGTGATTCCTCAGCTTTGTCATTCCCACAAGCACTACTTAAAGAAAAAAATCAAGAAATTGATCACTTGAATGAGCAGCTGAAGAGGCTTGAGCTTGAGCTAGAGAATACTCTGGAGAACAAAGTAAGAGTACTTACTATATGTACAAAGCTTGATTTTTGAGGAAAGCAAAGTATACAGAATTTTATTGAAAATTAAATTTATTTGATAATTTTCTTAGGAAAGTAGGGAGTATTCTGAGTGGCTACCAGCTCAAGCATGGATCTCCTGTTAAATATGACTTAATGTCTGCATGATTCAGGAGAAAAATATAGTTTATATTCTGTGTACAATAGTAATTCTGCCTACATACAGTAATATTCAGATCTTGTGCTTTTGCTTAGGCTGTGGAAGATCAAAAATCTGAAATTGAAGAACTCAGATCACTTGTTGAGCACCTTCGTGGCGACCAGGAAAGGCTGCGTAAGGATAAAGATGAAGAGGTAGAGCAACTTCATGGAGTAATTGAGAAGCTTCAAAAAGAGCTAGCACAATTTGTACCAGTATGTCATGAAGTTAGTGACAACCAAGATGATCTCTATCAACTTGCATTGGAAAAGCCAGTGGAAAACCTTCAGAATGAGTTGAGGAAGGGGCTAGGAGATTGTCAGAGTGATAGTGATCCAAATAGAAGACATGCATTTCTACTCTCAAAGGTTAGAGAATTTCAGGAGGAGCTGGAGCTCGTCTCAACTGCTAGAGCAACTCTGCAGCAGCAACTGGAAGAGAAGGAAACACACTTCAGGCTGGAAGTGGAAACTTTGGAGAAAAAATGCCAAAAATTGCAAGATTCTTCAGAGCAGCACATTGCAGAGCTAAGTGCTCTGAGAATACAGTACAAGGCACTTCAGGAAGAGCACAACCTTTTCCAAAAACGTTTTTCTCAGAGAGATGCTGAAGCAAGGATGATGACTTCTCGCATTCAGGAACTTCAAGATACTGTGAGGGAAAGGGAAGCAAATATTCTAGAGAAAGATATGCAAATAACAACAATGGCAGGTCAAAGGGAAGCTGACACAACTGAGTTGCAATACTTAACAGAAAAGGCATCAGAGCTTCAAAGAGAGTTGGAAAACAGAGATGCAAGTCAGTCTCAAGATGTCTACAGTCTTCAGTTAGAAGTTTCTCAACTCCATTTCCAGGTGCAAGCACTGAATCAGAAAGAGGTGGCTTATCAGACAGAAATTAGTGAACTGCAAGGTAGCACTGCACAGCTGAAGGATCAACTCAATGCATACATGAAAGAGCTTGAAACCTTACGACTGGAAAAAGGTGAACTTATTTCACAGTTAGAGTTGTGCAAGCCAAAGGAGCAAAGCGATCATGAAGAGACTCACCTCAAGCTGCTCTGCCAGAGAGAAAGAAAAGGAGAAGCCCTGAAGAAGGGGATGGAGGAACTGGAAGAACTGGAAGCAAATGTTGATCAGTCATTTGCAGTACCTGTTTCCCCTACTGATAAACTGGTATGTGATTTCTCTAAAATGAGAGAGAGAACAATTATTCACTCTCATGCAATGAAAGAGGTATGGAAGATGAAATTAAATTTGCATGGTGGCAGGTTTAAAATAACCTGAAAAATCTTTTTAAGCAGTGCATCATTTAGACCCTTAGACATAGAATCTAAGAGGCTAGAAGAGCAGTTTTGTCTTACATTTTCTTAGATGAAGCAATGGAATGGAAAATGAACCAAGAACTGTCAAAGATGTTGACTGTGTATGTGGCTGGTGGTGTACAGACCTTGGGTTGCAAGGAGCTGGGCAAACATGTTTGGGGGGAGGTATGGATCTGCAAGGACAGGGTGAAGTACTGCTGTCCAGCAGAGTTCATGTGCAGAAAGATTGTCATAGTCCTGTTAAAACTTCCTTGGGATGATGATTGTGGAATAGAGAAGGAAGCCTCACAACCAAGGATCCAAAAACTTTTAAGTTGAGGAGGCAAAAAAAAAAAAAATAGCAAGGTGGGAAAAGAGACCCCCTCTTAAAGCATTAGTTGGGGAATTAGAGTGGATTGGGCACTAGCCTTAGGGTTCCTTAGTCACATGATGGTGGCAAGTCACATGATGCTGTCACTGGATCCCTGAGGCTCTGAGGATGAGGATTGAATGTATTTTTATTAAGTGGTTCTGAGATGTTCCACTTGGATGTTGGCCTCCAGATGGAGTAACAGGTTTGGAGAATGAAAGGCAGGAAGAATGTTTGACTCCTGAAGTAAGCAGTGGGACTTGTTGGAGCAGTGGCCCTGCAGCAGCAGCCTTAGAGGTTCTGTGCTTGTTAAAAAGATGAGTAAGGTCAGGAAAAGAACAGTAACATCAAGAGGCCTCGGGAAGTAAAGAAAGCTCCTTCTCTAGAAATGCTGACTAAAAGAGGACCTTTGTAGCAAGGTAGACAGGGTTGGACCTGCATACTCCATGGCATAGTACTGATGTTATACAGAGGCCTCTGAAGTTTGCAGGTGGAAGTTCCTCCTTGGCCTGGTCAGTTGACCATGCCCTCACTCTATAGGAAAGATGCTGGAAAGGCTCTGTGGCTCTTAAGATACTCCAAACCCTCTGGCTGGTAAACAGCTTGTTGTGTGCAAGGATCAGAAGACACCTGTGTGTCCATGCAAGTTGGGTTTCCCTGTTGGCCCTCTGTAAGAGATGGTAGTTGGGTTGAAAGACCTGGTCTGATCCAGCATGTCTGGTTTTACAGAATTAGAGTTTCAGAAATGGTCTGCAGTGCTGCTGATCAGCAGAGAGAAGTTTGTTGTTTGGTGCTTGAAAAAATAAATCAGTCATGTAGCCCTGTGGGAACAGGATGCTAAAAGGAACAAGTGTGGCCTTACCAAAATTTAGTGTACAGCATGTTGGTATTTATGGCTGCTGTGTGTGTCATGGGATGGGGACACCTGAATCCATGCACCCTTCAGGGAATAGAAGCAGATGGTGGACAATTTCTCCTGCATTAAAATGGCAGGCAGAGGAACTATCTAGATTTCTTAACCATTTTTGCCTGATGCCCTGGGTCCACTATTAAGGCTTAACATAGCTCAGGGTATTTGTCCAGTGTAGGAAAGCAACAGGTTTTGATTTGCATTTATTTGAAAGTAAGAACATCAACATAGCTACAAGGAAAACTCTTCTTTTCCTGATCGGTACAAGAGTCAGCTCATGAGAAATAAATTTACTTATTTTACAGTTGTTTTTTCTTCTATTGATGATATGCTTGTTAAAAAGCCTAGTTAACTGGCATATAAAATATATTAAACTGTCAGTTAATTTTGTCATAAAACTTGAGATATGACTGTTACATTTGAGATGATCTTTTTCAATGCATGTCTTTCAGTTTTTAAAATCATATTTAAATTTCATTAAATAATGAATGTGTTATTTCGTTGTAGGAAAAAGATGACATTCATAATACAAACCAAAAAACTCTGGCTAAGCAATCACAAGAAAGTGTCTTAATTCAGGAATTGCATGTAATCAACAGTTCTGCAGAAGAGCAAGATTTGCAAAAGCATTGCCAGCAAATGTTGGAAAATGATCAAACTCCCAGTTTTCCAAAAGACAGTTTTAGTGCAGGCAAGGACACTTCAAAAGACTTCCAGAATTTCATTGCAAGTATAGCTTCGTGGGGCTCACCTGAGATCATGAGAAAGCAAGATACAAGCACAGAACTTCAACCAGTGATTCATCCAGTGCCCTTTTCAGAAGCTGAAAGCTCAGATTTTGAACTTATGCACACCAGGTCATCCATGCAAGAAGATAATTCTGTATTGCTGGGATATTCTAACCTGTATGAGAATGGCAGTGAGGAAGCATCAGTGGGAGCAGATAGAGAATGTCCAGCTTTCTCTGAAAGTACCTATTCTGATGACCAAGATAGAGAGAAGATTTTGGTAAGTGTTATTACTTGTCTGGTTTACTTCAAATTAAACAAGGTTGCTCAGCTCTGTCACCCTCTGATCACTCTACTCCACTTTGGCTCCAAGTCGTAGAAACTTCCTGAGAAGGGTAAGTCCAGTAACATTCTGGCTGTATGATTGTTTAGCTCCTCTGTTGCTGTCAGAGCAAATTCTGGTATTAAAACATCGTGTTCCAATTGCTTCTAATAATTGAAAGCAGTCTTCCAAAACCTAAAATTGATCAGTAAGCTGCTTACAGCAGGCTTTGTGCCCTGCACATCAATACAGTGCTGATGTGGAGTCAGTAAAAAATCATGAGCATTGCTTTTGTGCTCTCAGAAGGTTTGTTGAGAGAACTCTCCAAATCCTGGAAGTTTTGCAGTGATGCTGCGTGGAAGTAACTGATAAATATGTGATGGTAGTTCGTGTGCAAGTAAATGATCTAAAACCCATAAAACTTTTTTTGCTTCTATGGTACTCAATTTAGTGTAGCAGTTCTCCACTTAAGAATATCTGTCTGAGTGTTAGAAGAGACTGCTTCAAAACTGGATAAGAGGTTTTTGATGGAAATACTTTTGCTGTATTTGTCCATATCATTTCACAGGAAGATCAAGTCTGTATTTCAGAAGATTGATGTTTGGTTGTATTTTTTGTGCCTTGCTTTGGAAGGGCAATTAATTATAAAAACATGTCTATTTCTTAAGGCCATTGAAAAGGAATAAAAATGAGATGGAATGGCTTCCAAAGAGCAGCAATGTTGCATTCACAGTGGTATTTGCCATCTCTAACACTGGGATTAAATAGGCATTTGCTAAAACCTGCACCAGTAGCAAAGTTGTTATAATTGCAAAAAACTCTACAGTTGGATTGAGACAACTAAATTAATGAAAAAAAATTATTTCCATGCAGATGAGAGAAGCTGATAATCTAACCTTAACCCCTTCTGATTCACAACATGATCTAAGATCAAGAGCATCTGCCATAGGTGCGATGGGCGATGGATATGGCAGCAGTAAGTTTAACTGTTTGTAGCTACCTTTCACATTTTGTTAACTTCAGCATGAAAATATTAAAATGTTTCCCCTTTTCCCTATTTTCTTTTACTGTAGTTCTTTTATTTGAAAACTATGTCTTTCTCAGATGGTTCTTTCTAAACAAAGGCTTGTATATTTGTGCTAGTGGAAGTGTGCTTTTTACCTTTTCACCTCCATATACTGAAAAGGTGAGTGGAGTTTTAGTGAGTCCTACAACTACAATGCCTTCTCTGGTGCTAAAGGCAACTTACAACCTTTTCACTTTTTTAAAGTCAGTTGATCTCTGCCAGCTATCTTCACCTGACATGCATCCATGCTAGCAGAAGAAATGGTTATTTTGCAGTTATGCTTGTTCCAAGTTCTTCGCATCTTTGTAACACTTGTGGGGGGGCTGTCTGTTTCTTCAGATACAAGCTCAAATTTGGCAGCTAAACTAAAGCAGGAGCTGCAAGCATCAGAGCACCTGGATGCTAGTTTCATGGCTTATCTGAGGTACCGTGGGATGTTTCCAGATACCATGGAATCAATGAGAGAGATGGAAATACTTTCACCACAGCTGAAGGTAATATGTGATCAATAAAAGTATAATAGCAAATTAAAACTGAAGCAGAAGCAATGAAATGCTAATATAAAATGGTTAGCTGCTACCTTTATGCTGTTCTGTAAGGGTTTAAACCTCAAGTTGATTATGGGTTTTTGAGTTATTTTTGGATGTCTCGTGTTACAGATTTACTGACATTTGTCTGCTTGTACTTGCTGGAATTGAAATAAGTTTTGCACTGATGATGTTCCAGAATGTGGCTATATGAGGGCTGATGGGTCAGATTTCTGGGTTTGTCCTGGAGGCTTTGCAGAATGCTGCTTCATAAATAAGCACAGCTAGTTGCAGTCATGCTCCTCTGCCTATTCTTGGCATTCTGATCTGATGAAGAACTGTGGAAACATGACTATAAAATGTGGAGGGATCTTTTCAGAGTCAGTTGAAGAATATACAGAGGACTGAGCAGTGCTTTCTTATTCTGGTCAGGAAGGCAAGTTTAAGAAAATATATGTCTGGGACTCTGCATTTTGGTGCTGTGGCTGAACAAGCTCTTAGCCATTCCAGGAACTGTAGCTGCTGAGAAGGACCATGGGTAAGTGCAGTAGGCTACAGGGAGTCTTAAGAGTTGAAGAAACTTGAGTAATAGGAAAATGGAAAAAGCACACTTCCTAGGAGGCAGCATTCACTTTCACTAAAACATTTAGCAGATTCTTTTCAGCTTGCTCATCAAAATAAAAGAACAATGCAATGAAAGAATGCTGTGCCAGGTGGAGGTAAACCTTCCTTCAAACTCGCACTGACACAAGAAGCTGACAAGGTGAAGGAGACTGGACTTTTACCTCTGCTTGGGGCAGGAGGAGGAACCTTCCCCTATCCACTGAAGTGCCCTTTCATAATAACCATGGTGTTCTGGTCTTGGAGAATGAAGAGCACTTTGAGTAACTGACATGATCCAGGAAAAGCCAACCATGCAAAGCTGATGCAACCACTCACTTGCATTAGAGCCAGTGCCACCAGAAAAGCACATCAACTATTACTAAATGGAGATGCCTGGCTGAGAGTCACACCAAGCACCCATTTGCTGTCCAGATAGTTTCTCTTACTGCTGCTTACCAGGGGGTTGTATTCATGCTGTCTCCAAGAGGCTACCAAGCCCAGGTAAGCTGACAGATTACCATCCACTCCTCCTGTTTTGTGTAGGGTCTAATACTGTAACAAACCAACTTAGAACCATCAAAAACACTCTTGTGTCCCTCAGTTCAATGTCAAAATGATTTGGAACACAAGTGGTGGTTGCTTCTATCCTCCCAATCAGAGAAAGGGGTCCAGGATAGAGGTGAATATCTGGCTGTGTAGCTGGTGCAGTACTCGTAATTTTTATGATTGTGGATCTACCTTTGAGAAGCCAGTTTTGAGCAACAGAGAAGAACCAGGGGCTGCTGATGAACTGAGGAACCAGCTGGGGTGGGGGGGGAAATAAAATCTCTGAAATGCCTCAAAGAAATTGGGGCTTGTTTCTTCAAACAGGTGACAGAGTTGACAGCCCAGGTGAAGTGCCCCCATACACAGCACAGGGAACAAAGAGAAGGAGCTGGAAGTTGCTGTGCTGCTGGAAAGCTGCAGTCTCATTTCTGTCACTGAAACCTGGTGGGACAAATCACATGGCTGGGAGCAAAGCAATCAATGGCTGTAAACTGTTCAGAAGAGACAGGCAAGGAAGTACAGGCAGTTGGGCTTCTCTCTAGCAGAAAAAAAAAAAGAGGGGGGGATGGGTTTGATTTTAGAGAGATATCTCTGAAAAACAAGATAGAGTTATTGAATTTTAGGAGAGTAAGCTTTTAGGAGTTTAAGGAATTAGTGGATGGAACTCCCTGGAAAACTGTCAGGAGGGATAAAGTAGCAGAACAGAGCTGGAAGCTACTTAAGACACATTTCTTATAACATCAGAACTTTGATTCTCATGTGTAAAAAAGCAGACTTACTGCTGTAAAAGGCTGAGAAAGGCTCCTCTGTTCAAGCTGGAGTGTAAAAATGGAATGTCCAGGCAGTGAAACCCAAGCTGTGTAACTGGGAAGAATTTAGAGATATGCTGGATGGATGTGTAGGCATAGGATCAGGAAAGCGAAGGCACACTTGCTGGGGAATTTAGCAAGGAATGTGAGGAAGAATTATGAGACAGGCTTCTTACAAGTGCATTGGACAGAAAAGGAAGAATTAAGGAAACGTGTGTGTACACACACATATGATAAATAATATAGGAGAACTAGTGACAAAGCTGAAGTTTTCACAAGCAATCATTCTTCTCTCATCTTAAGTCCCTGAACCTTAAGGCAGGAACTAGAGGGTCTTCAATCCCTCCCATTATAAGAGAAAATCAGATTCAAGACCACCTAAGGAACCTGGACATACACAAGTCCATGGGACCCAAGCAGATGAATCCCAGAGCCCTGAGAGAATTGGCAGATGCAGTTGCTAAGTTGTTCTTCATAATTTTTGAAAAGTCATGGCAGTCAGATGAAGTCCCCAGTGGCTGAAGAAAAGAGAAATATCACGCCCATTTTTAAAGAGCAATAATGAAGTCCCTGGGAATTACTGACCTTTCAGCCTCTCTTCAGTGCCCAGTAAGATCATGAAGCAGATCCTCCTGGAACTTCTGTTGAATCATATGGAACACCAGAAGGTGATGAGATACAGGCAACATAGCTTCACCAAGTGTAAGTCATGTCTAACTAATCTGGTGGCCTTCTACAGTGGAATGATTCTATCAGTGGACAAGAAAAGAGCAAGTGATGTCATCTACTTGAGCTTCTGTGTAAGACTTTTATATGCTCCTCCATAACACTGTTGCTTCAAAATTGGAGAGATGTGGATTTGATGGATGGACTGTTAGATGGATAAGGAATTGGCTGGATGGCTGCATTTTAGCTCAGTGTTTATGTGGAAACCAGTAATGAGTAGTGTCCCTCAAGGGTCTGAGACCAATACTGTTTAATATCAAATGGAGGTCAGTAAAAAGTGGTGTTTACTTTTCTGGTTCTAAGACTGTTTTTCTGGTTCTAAGAGTGCATATTCCAGTACTGGATGCTTAGTTTGAATACTTCAGTGTGTTTCTGTTGTTAATGTTTACTGAAGTTTCTCACTGCTCAGTGTTGGCTCTTGAAATAATCAGTATTTTGATTGCAGCAGTGGAAGTCAACTCAAATTGGTTCAAAAGTTAAGTCACTCAAAGTGTGAAGAAAACATATCAAGAGTTAAACAAAAAGTGTTTCTATTGTTCTTGTTAAAGTGAGAGCAATTACAGTTCTGAATTGAGGCTGGGACATGTATGCAGAAAAGGACCTCATTTTCTAGTGACCTTCCTTGAAAGAGACCAGGAAACATCTGTGCATGATGTAATAGTTTGTCAACAGGGAATTTATTTAGAAGAGGTTATTTTTCCTGAGATATCAGAGGAAAGAATTTCCACTGTGTAAGTTATTAAAACTGATTACTTTGGGGGAAGTTATTTGTACATAATCTGCTAAATTAAGCCAAGGTTGTCCTAATACTTAATTAAATCTTCTAGTATCACTGGGGTTCTATATAGCATGGCTTCAGACTTGATAGAATTTTATTTATTCCCAGGAAAGTCAGTTACATAGTTCAGAAACAGCACGTTAGCATGTTGATGTACACAGCAATAAAACACACTGGCCATGAATGCCATTTGTAGTTTAACACTGTGAATAACAGTATTTAAAGATACAGAGTCCTCTATTAAATAGCTGACCCGAGTTGTTAGGAGGTGGAATTCTCTGATAGCTGTTGGCTCACTCTGTATATGGGTGTGTAATGTACATGCTTAGTTTAAACATGCCAAGTAGCAGGGCAGATGTGTTTTTGTCTGTGTCATAGCCTCAGCCTTGTATACTGCTAACTCTCAATTATCAGGATTCTGATTTGTTTGGTTTTTGGTTTTGTTTTTTCTTTCTTTCTTTCTCAGACTGTTCTGAAGATGGTCTATGAGGAGAGCCGCAAGATACTGGCCTTGTCAGAACATCCCTATGATTTTAGGGACCTGAAAAATGTTCATCAGACCAGAGCAGCCATGGAGGGATGGCAGAAGGAGGGCTTAGCCTTGCTGGATGCTGTACAGTCACTGAAAGATTACCTTAGCAAGGTTGCAGATAGAGGACACAAGGTATGACAGTAGAAATATCCTTAAAATCAAGGTAATCAATTTTTTAGATAATATATATGATATATATCTTATATATGCCAGGCAGAAAAGTACCTGGGGGTGCAGGTCAACAGCTGGCTGAATATGAGCCAGCAGTGTGCCCAGGTGGCCAAGGATGGCCAGCAGCATCCTGGCTTGTATCAGGAATAGTGTGGCCAGTAGGAGAGGGGAAGTGATTGTGCCCCTGTACTTGGCATTGGTGAGGCCACACCAAGTACTGTGTTCAGTTCTGGGCCCCTCATTGCAAGATGGACATTGAGCTGCTGGAGTGAGTTCAGAGGGGCAACCTCTGAAGGGTCAGGAGAACAAGTCCTGTGAGGAGAGGTTGAGGTAACTGGGAATGTTTAGTTTGGAGAAGAGGAGGCTGGGAGGAGACCTTATTGCTCTCTGCAACTACCTGAAAGGAGATTGTAGGAAAGTGGGTGCTGATCTCTTCTCTGAAATGAACGATGACGGCACTAGGCAAAATGACCTGAATTTGCAGCAGGGGAGGTTTAGATGAGATCTGAGGAAGAATTTCTTTACTGAGAGAGTAGTAAGACATTGGAATGGGATGCCCCATGGTGGTGGAGTCACCATCACTGGAAGTGTGTAAAAAAAATGTGTAGAAGAGGCACTTCAGGACATGCTCTAGTGGGTGATATATGTATATGCGTGTATATGTGTGTGTGTGTGTGTGTGTATATGTATATTTTTTTTTTTTTTATTGGGGAGGGGGGATGCTGACAGTTGGACAGGGTGATCTTGGAGGTCTTTTCCAACTGGGACAATTCTGTGAGTCTGTATCATTCTGTGATATGAAAGTGTATATTGTTATGCAGTTAAATGTTTGTGTGTATATTTAGTGCAAGGGGAGTGAGACAGTGGGCCAGGTTTCCCAGAGCAGCTGTGGCTGCCTTATTCCTGGGAGTGTTGAAGGCCACATTGGAAAGGGTTTGGAACAACCTGGTCTAGTGGGAGGTGTCCCTGCCCACAGTAGGGTTTAGAACTGGATGATCTTTAAGGTCCCTTTCAACTCAAACTTCTCCTTCTTAATTTCTTATTTATTTAAATTACTCCAATTTCTGTTGCAGAAGGGTTGGTCTTTCTTTCCTCCTACTGTTATACTGTTGTATATATAGTTATGAGGAGCAAGGGACTCTTTCCTTTCTGAGATTTGGATAGGTCTCTTTAAAACCTTTGGTCTGCTTAAATTAACTTTTACACAGTAATGAGATTAAAGACAGTGGGTTGGAGATTGAGGAAGATGCCATTTAAAAAAGAAAACAAAACAAGAAAACAAACCAACAACAGAAAACCCCAACAACCTATTTTTTTCAACAGGAACATTCTGGTATTGCTGCAGACTGGAGAGGAGAACTTCTGCAAGCAGTACAGAGTGTGTTTGAGAAGGAGAGAAACATGCTGCAAATCGACTTTAAGTCTCACTTCTCCAATCCTGGGTCTAGTGAGGAAAGTTCATTAGTGGAAAAAATGGAGTATATCATGAAACAACAAGTAAGAAAACTTCTTGAAGTGTTATGGTCATAAATAACCTTCTATTACCCCATATTTTTTAAAGGATTTTGCAGTTTTATTCTGTTGTTAAATCTTCTCTTGTGCATTAATCCAACTTGTGTGGGTTCAGTTGCCTTTTATAGTCTGTGTTGGTACCATTTTTTCTCAGACTTCATACATTGTGTTAATTATTTTTTCTTGATACCAGCTAAAATAGATTGTGATAGTGACAAGGAAATATACAAGATAATTATCAAATAGAAAAATGGAAGGAGGGGAAAGTATCCATCTAGAGCTTCTGACTTCTCTTGCAAAGGGTATATATTGAGCTAACTCTAAATCTGTTTTGGATTGTTTTGCTGATAATACTTAATTTTAGGTTCAAATGGGAGAGTTTGTTGTAATTATAATGTATAAACTATTAATAACTGCTGCCCTGTTTGGAATCTAGGGAGGCAGGGTTTTTCTTTTTTACTTAAATGTTAACATGAAGCACAAACATATTAATTTGAAACTGCCATATAAAACTTGTACTGCAAGAATCTCTCTAGGATTTACCTTTGCAGAAACTATGGGAAGAGCCTTTTAGATTTAAATAGGACTTGGTTCATTTTCAGGAGGAACAAAGGAAGCTGGTTGTAGAACACCTCTTCTCCTCAGACAGGAATAGCTTGCTCTCTGAAATCCAGGACCTGCGGGCTCAGCTACGCATGACACATCTCCAGAACCAGGAGAAGCTGCAGCAGCTGCAGGAAACCCTCACCAATGCAGAAGATCATGGGAGCAAACAGGAACACCAGCTTCGCAGGAGAGGTAGTAGTTGCCAAGTTCTTATCTTGTCTTCTGTGTCAGTTTTTTTTTTTTCTAGGAGAAAAAAGGCAAAATAAGATGGCTTTGCAAAGAAGCAAATGCTCTACAATTCTTCAGTTTTACTAAGGCACTCAAGTTTCCTATGATTTTCTCAGAGGAAGGAATTTTTCTTCTTCCTGTATTAGTAGTTAAGAAAAATCTATGAACAGTACAGAGAGCTTCAACATAACCCAAAACAAAAAAACTGAAGAGTGACTTTATTAAATAGTATATATAAGTAGAAAATCCTGCAAGAATAGTAAATTACGCTAGTTGGTTTTCAGGAAATTCTTGTTATGTTTATTTTTCCTAGTAAATGGATGGGTTTACTTAATGAGGTTTAGAATCCATTAGTAACAGGGTACTTGCAGTATTCTCATTATCAATCAATCAGTATTGCAGCAGCTCTCAAACTCATCCAGCTTTCCTGTTCTTCTCACTTTGCCTGGCCTACCAGCAGCAAAGCTGGAGCATGTATGTGCATCTTTCTGCTGATTCAGATCACTTCTCAAAAGAAATGAATTCTCCAGACAAGAGCACCTTAATACCTGATTCTGTCACCAGTTTGACCTAGTGTAACTGATAATATTACCAAGTTATCTGTGATAAAAGTAACTTTGAACGTTTCCTTATCCTAGTTGAATTACTGGAATATAAACTTCAGCAGGAAAAATCTATTGTAAGTGACTTGCAGAGCACCCTGTCTGAGAAGCAGAAGAGAGCCTCTGAAACACATGATCTATTGAACCAAGAAAAAGCAGCCCTGAAATCAGAGCTTTATGAAAGCAAGCAAGAGAATGACAGGCTGCAGAAATCCCTAGAAGAGCTTCAGAGGGAAATAAACCAGTTACGGTGAGAAGTAGATTTAATAATTTATCTTTGATATATACAACTCTTTTAGACCTGCTGATAAATATTTGTGTAGATCACTGGATTCACAGGTGGCTTAGCACTTGGAAACACAAGGAGGGAAGACTCACCTCCCCCATTTTCACAGTTATGTTAATTTTTCTTTACTAACTGCTTAAACTTATTTTTTTTCAATTCATATTTACCTTTTCTGTAACCTTGCCTGTAAAGGTTGTAGTAACAAGTTCATGTATTAAAAGTGAGGAGACTGGAGCCCTGTATCTCAGATGTACCCACTCCTGCAGCCTTTATTTTAGTCTTTTCATTGATGCTTTTATTTGACTATCATCTTATGTATCCTGTTTATTTTCTTCTTCCCTCCCCTCCTCCACCCTTATTCCCGGTGTATGCCAATATTTTTCCTCTTACAGGACAGTAGTTTGGCTCTGCCAGAATAGGTAAGTTTTCCCTCTATCATAATTATTACTAAGTAGACCAATTCTAACTGTGCATGCAGGAAGGTAAATGTTTTCATATGCTAAGTAGCTGGGACTTGCAGACTGACCCTCTGTAGAAATACCAGAGGCCATCTTAAACAATTCAATAAACCAACTGAAAAAAAGTAACCCAAAATGTCTTGCTGGTGAAGGATGTTCAGTTCTGAAGATAGACAGAAGTGTTGTTTTGAAATTTGCAGTTCTGAATTGGAAAAAAAAGAAAAGGATTTGACAGCTGCACTTGAAGACTTAAAGACTGAACATAGGAAGGAAACTGAGCTACGAGGTTTGTTTGAGGAACAACACCTTCAGCATAAGAAAGCAGAGGAAGAAAAGACAAAGGCCTTGGAGGTAATGATTTGCAGTTCACCTTCCTTGGTGGATGAAGTTAACTAACAGACTATTTTTGCCACCTTTTTTATGTCCAATGTTTTCTGGTAATAACTCTGGAAAAAAACCCAAACAAACATTCTAGTGAATGTGCATAGTGTTTATTTTGTTTTCACATAATTAAAGCTTTCAGTTACCCTTGTGCACATGCAGAAATAGGCAAAAGTTATATGGCTATTTTTTAATTTGCCCTCCATATCTTAGTGTTTTCAGAGTGGTGCTGGCAGGGGGAGGTAGGGCAGACTCCCCTGGTGGGAGGACAGCAATGCCAGCTCTAACTGTCTGCAAGTGCCCTGGGACTGGCCCTTCAGATGCTCCTTCTGAAGAAAGGCTGAGTCCCAAAATGGACCTGGGGATAGAATATTTTTATCTGCTTCAAACAGATGGGCTGTAAAATCCAGAGGTTTAAAATCTACTCTTGCTGCTTAGATTTTTTGTTCTTTTTAAATCAGCTTAGGTTATTATAGTGATTTCCTAATGAGGGTCTTTCTAACTGAAGAAAAAATACTGTACCTGAACGTATTTTCTAGTTGGCACTTGCAACTAGAAAATTAAACTTTTAAATTAGAGTTCGTAATAGTTGAACTACTCTAGCTCAGTCTTGAATTTCTTCCTGGATAAAACAGGAGGTTGAAAATTGCTGAATGCCAGCCTGCTCCACACAAGTGTTTGTGCTGGACTATTAATACGTGCTTCCCTCTTTGGAACAGGAGCTGGGTGCTGCCTTGGAGCTGCAGTCTGTGCAGAGCAGTCAGCTGGCTGTGTCCCTGAAGCACGAGCAGGCAGTGAGTGACAACCTCCGCAAGGAGCTGCAGATCGAGCAGTCCCGCTGCGAGGCGTTGCTGTCCCAGGAACAAACCAAACTGTCAGAGCTCCAGAGGAGTTTGGATGCGGAGAAAAATCGATCCTTGGAGCTCCTGAATTCACTGAATCACGAACGCGTTTTGACGGAACAGCTGAGCATGAGAGTGAAAGAAGGTGCTTCTTGTCAGCACAGGGATTCGCTGCTGGAACAAGCCTTTGTTAGAGAGCTCCAGGCCCAGCTGGAAGAAGAGAGGTCCCGAACTATGGAGCTGGCTGCTGTTATTGAGAAAATGCACCAGGAGGCCATCCGATCCAAAAGGCAGCTGGAGGCTGAGGTGCAGATGTGCTGCAAAGAAACCCAGAGAGAGAGGGAGGTCAGTGACAAATTGAGAACTACACTGGAATTGCTCCAGGGTCAAAAGCAAGAGGTTATCCATTCCTTAGAGGCCCAGAAGGAAAGAGAGGTGAAGCTGAAAGCTGATGGGGAACAACTGCAGTTACTCTTAAAGATGATGAAGGAGCAAGAGAAAAACAAAGAGGAGAGAGAGAGTGAACAAAGACAGCAGCAACAAACAGAGCTGGAGAAACAGAAGGACTGGCAGAAGGATCAAGAGAGACTGGTGAGAGTGTCTTTACAAACCTTGCTTTAACTTCAAATAGCCACAAACTGGGATTTAAAATTCCCTCTGGATGGTGTTCTTGAATTAAAATGTCTCAGAATGCTTTAAGTGGAGGAAAAAGACTTTAGATGAGCTCTTTTCCTGCATTTCTCAAATGTAGATGTTATCAGGGGCTTGTGTCTGGGTTTACTGTTGCCAGTTGCTCTTTACATCTTTTCCTATGCTGGGAGTTGTTGGTTGTTAACAAATGCATGAGAGTATGGCTGCTTCATCTGTTACAAAACAGAACAAAGCCAAACTAGGTTTCATGTCACTGCCTTTATTTCATAGAACCATCAAGGTTGGCAAAGACCTCTGAGATAGTTAAGTCTAGCTGACAGCACAGCCCTACCATGCCAACTAAGCCATGTCCTCAAGTGTCACATCCACAAGTGTTTTGAAAACTTTCACGGGTAGCAACTCCACCTCTCCCCTGGGCAACCTGTTCCAGTGCCTAACCACTCTTTCAGCAGAGAAATTGTTTCTAATATCTAATATTTTGAATTAGGTTCTTAATTCTGGTTTACAACAGTATCCATTTCACCCTTCTTGTTTCTCAGCTCCTTCCCTTTCATTAGAGGAGGGGGGAGGCTTTGCAGGCTCTCTGGAGACTTCTCGGTTGCCACACCTGAAAATGGGTGAAGAAAATGCCTGCTCCAGAATGTTTAAATTGCTTCCTGGTGGCTCTAGAAGCCTGCCCCAGGTCTGGGGGTTAAGGAACACTGATGTGTAAAAACACTAGTGAGGTGTGAGGCTTTTATTTGCAGTCTGTATGTGTATTAAAAAAACACCAACCAACCAAGAAAAGTCCAACTAGAAAACACTTGTATGTGTGTGTGTGTATGTATATGTGTATGTGTGTATATGTGTAAGATGCAATCAACTACTACTTCTGTTCAAATAGCAAAACTTGGAACAGCAGCACCAGAGGGATGAACAAAGAATCAAAGAGCTGCAGGAAGTACTGGCACTATTTGAAGAAAGAGAAAGAAATCGCCCCTCTCCAAACCATCCTCAGGAAGGGCTGAGTACCTTAAGCAAAGATCGAAATGCCAAACACCCCACAACAAAAGCTGAAAAATCCCATTTGCAACAGCAGCAACAGCAGCTAGAGAAGATAAGACAGCAGTTACTTTTTGTAGCTGTGCACCTGAACGAGTTCATATATAAAACTGTAGATAAGTGAGTATTTATTCTTTTCTTTCTATCCTGCTTCTGAATTTGTGTGGGTGATGGCTCAGAGCCCTGTGCTGAAGGCTGAAGGAAGTGAGTAGTGTATCTGAGTCAACCTTGTGTAAAACCATGGTTTTGTGGTGACAGCAGACTTCTTCAGTTACTGTCATGCCACTGTAGCCATTCTCAATGTAGCCACTAAGTTCGTGCCTGCACTTAAACCAAGTATTTTTAAGACCCTGTTCAAAAAGAACAACTGCAAAAAACAAACAAAACCCAGAAAACACCACAAAAAGACAAAAACCATAAGCAAACCCTACTGCAAAGAGTCATTTGGTTGTTTGGAAACTGCGGCAGTCTAATTAAAAAACCAAGTTAATAGAGATAGCTGCAGGTTTAGAATGGGAAACTCCAGCATGGTAGGGAAGAGCCTAGGTCAGGATGGAGTGGCCAAGGAACAGTAATCTCTTATTTCTTTGGCAGCAGAGTAAAATACTACTGATGATTTGATGCAGCCTGAATTTGCATTTTATACCATGACTGGTATAAAATAGACACTTGAATAAATCCTATGCAGCACTATTTAGAAAGTCTACTCTTAAACCTAACAAAACTTGCGGATTTTGGTGTGTATTCATAGTATTTTGTATGATGAATAGTGCATAAGTGCAGCCTCAAAACCTAAGTCATAAGGTGGGGAAAAGGAATCAAATTTACATTTTTATATTACTGTAAATCAACCTGATACTGAAAAAGTATTTCTGTTTAACAGAACAGTTAACGATTGGTCTGCATCAAATGATGAAGCTGTAGCCTCTTTACTGCAGACGTTAAAGGAACTAAAATCAGATTTATTTTCTTCTGCAGCTCAGGTAAGGAAAGCAGCACATTGTTGATAATCAGTAATTTGTTCTGTATTCTTTGACTTGTAGTACAAGTGTAAATTGATTATTTTCCCCCCCTACTCCTTTTCCTGTTTTGGCAAAACGTTCTGTGGAAAATTGTGTTTTGCTTTGAGAATGGAAAAAAAGATGTATTCATGTATTCACACTGTCATTATATTAACACAATTTAGTATCAGACTCTTGCTTTTTTCTTGTATATTTCTTGTCTGCTTCTGACACCATTTTTTTTCCCCCTGGATATGTAGTATGGCCAAAGATATCAAACCCTGGGATGTGTTGTTGCTGCTTCTGGGTGCATCCTGAGACAGCTGCTTTTCAGCAAATTGTCAAGTAATTTTCAAGAAGCACAAGTGATTTGTCATCTCAGGAGGAGTGTTTTGACTGATGTTTGCTGTATTGCAAATATTTTAAACAAACTTGGAGATTGTCTAAGACTAAGCTCAGATCTGTTGGTACAAAATAGGTCACAAAACCACAGATCTCAGATTCCATCTTGTTCACCAAATAACTTTGTGCTATGATTTACATCTTGAAGGATCTTCAACCACATTCCAGGCAAAATGTTGGAATTTAGGGCTAACTTATAACAGCCTTGGCTCTTGTTTGATTCAGCTTTTCTCTATTACCTCACCTATTTGATTGTATGCCCAGAAAACATAACTAGAAAGAATTCTGACTGGTACATGAAGAGGCTTTTGTAATTTCTCTTCTCCTGTGCTCCGTACTACAAGTCCAATGTATGACGACAAGCAGCATGGTCCAAGCTCTCTGTGTCTCACTGATTACAAAATATAACAATTATTTTCGTTCTAGTGCCTCTGCAGCCACTTGGGTGGTTGCCAAATAGACATCTCCAGTCTTCAGGAGGGAGATGTCCTTCCCAAGTAGGTGTTCATGGAGTTATTTGGGTTAAGCCTTCCAGTCACAAAACTTTAGAGCCATTTGCTGTGGACAAGATGGTCAGAGAGCCTGTGGAGGGCAGCAGATAACCTTATGGCTTTACTTAAATCTGACACAGCAGAAGTCTCTCTAGAGCTGAGCTGGTTTTCTGGCTCTGTTCCCTCCAAGTTATTACTCTACTGGGAAAGAAAAGATTGTTGGGTTGTTTTTTGCTTTGTTGCTGTTAGGTCTTCTGTGTTAGAAACTCTGTTGCAAATGCTTTTTGCAACTTGTAGGTTTTCCAGGCTCTGTTCATCATCAGGAAGCAGGCCTCTTAACATGAAGCCAGTGAATGCCGAGCAGAATAGTAATCCCTGTTCCAGTTGGATCAGATTTTGCAATTACCTATTCCAGGGACTAAGACTACACTAAAATAAAGACACTCAGGTTTTCTGACTCAAGGCTTATTTAACAAAGACAGACTTGATGTACCACTCTATCTGCCTTTCTATAGTTTAGACAACAAAAGCTGGACCTTGATATCCTTTCTGATGTGAGCACAAACAGTTCCTCCTCTCTACTCTCTTTTCCTCCTATCTTTGATTTTTTTTTTTTTTTTTCCCCCCACAATCACCTTTTGTTTTAGTCTCTTCCATGATCTTTTTCCTTTGACATACTGAACCATGCATTCTGGAAATCAAAGGAATTTGCTGCTGTTACCTCTTTGAGTTACAGTATATTCAGGACTATTAGACAGGGGAAACTGGAAAAATGCCTAAATGAATATGGAGTTAACCAGACAATCGAATGGCAGCTGGTGCAGTAGAGATCCTGAAAATGTTCAGACTCCTAATGATGTTGTACTAGAAGTTGCTTGGAGAAACTGGGTTCAGTTGTGGCTCCTTGAATGTATAAATTCTATTTCACGGGATAAAACATTCACTGCTGCAAAATATCTTTTTTTTTTCTCTCTTGTGATCTGTTGCATCACACACTGATGTAACTATTGTTACACTATTGCAACTATTGGTAGTGGATAGGAAGAGGGTTATGAAGGCAGAGCAGAACTTCCAGGAAGAACTGGCCTGGAGCTGAGTTTCATTCCTACAAGAATGCCAAGAAACTTACCTTCTCAGAGTTGCATGTGATTTTGCAGAATTTACTTCTGTAGATTCTTCACGTGTTTTTGTGCCTGTGTGTGTACAGGCAGCTTTCTTCACAGTTCATGTTGTGTGTGGTTGAGGAAGAAAGCCAGATAATCTCTTTAAATTTCCAGGTGTTTGGGAGGTTGTTATAAATGGGGGTAGGACTTGTGTAAAATGATTATGCAGCTTTATACAGAGGGAATAGTTTGATTAACTGTTAACTTGATGCTTCTTAAGAAGAGCTGCTGCTGTCTTGCAGTTTCCTGTCTTACTGCTTGACATCTGAATGACATTGCTGATTTTCAGGCTCATTATGGACAAACTGAAAGATAAAATGTAAAGTTGGGTTATTACTCGGTTTGAGGTGCTTGGCTATGAAAGTAATGTGCAAAAACTATCATAGCTCATTTCCTTTGGATTTCTTTTTTAGGTAAGATCTGCAGATGATACTGACTCTGTTCAAGAACTGGAAAGAGACGCTTGGCAGCGAGAGAGAAACATTTTGCAGAATGCTTTGAAACAGGCTGAATCTGAACTGGCTAAAGCAACTGTTGAAATTGAGAACAAACCAGTGGTAGAAACTTCCAGTCCCAAGGTAAAATGATGGTGATGGGCAGCAAATGGGCTGTCTGGAGGTTGGGGAAAGAGCAATGCCATAGCCATCCGCATGTCATTTAAATCTTGGGTACTTGGTTTGCTTCTGCCATCTCGCCTGTTATACAGATGCTGTGTGGAATTGTTACCAACTCAGGATGATAAAAAACCTCCAAAGCTTCTGTCGTTTGTAGTATTGTTCTTGGGTGTTGTATAAGGGATTAATGTTGCATGTAGAACAGGTAATTTACTAATTCTATTTTTTTAATATTGATATAATAAAACTTGCTGTTTTCCTCCCTGCAGAGGAGTCAGGAAGTGTACGGCTCAGATTTCTATGGATATAATTATTTGTCAGGTTATGGCATTTAATTTCCACTTCTTGCTGTAATCTTTCTCAGTTGCTATTTTAAAACATAATTTTATAGACCAGGAGGTTTATAAAATACAAATTAAATTAGGAACAGTTTCCCTATATGTCCGACATCAGAAAAGTTCCTTTTTAACTTTCTTGGTGCTAGACAGAAACTTGCACCAAAAGTAATCTTGCTCTTTGGAATCTCTTCTTACTTCTATATGAGAGGGAAATTTAAATTTCTTGTCTAAGCATGAAAATATCAAGCATCCCTTATTTTTGTATTTCCCCTAAATCCCAAATTTTTTTCTTTTAAGGGAGGGGATGGGGTGGGCAAAGAATAAGACAGAGTAAAACTCTTAAATTTTCTAATTTTACAATCTTTGTAATTTAAAAGTTTTAAAATTTTAAATCTTTGTAATTTTACTTTGAAACATTCAGAAGACTGAAATGCAGTCTGAAAGCACTGAAATTTGGGTGCTTTCTAGTTATGTGAAGAATTCTTCAAGCTGCCTTTGTGCCTGCAGTATGCATCTGACATGCAGACAGATTGGTTTGGGGCTGTGTTTTTGAAGTGCACCAAGCAGTAGCCATGCCTAAATTTTCTAGCCTAGCCAAGATTTCATAGCCATACAGCAATTAGGTAGACCTGGTACAAGTTTGGTATCTGAGCTGCCAGAGTGTAATACCACTGCTTTGGATGAAAACTGGCAAGGTCACAGAATCTGTTATATAAATACTCACTTGAAATTTTTTTTTAGAGATAAATGTAAGCTGCTTCCATACTTTATTAAGTATCTTTCTTAATTCTGTAAAGCAAAATAGGTTTTAGATACTTGGCCAAAACCAAGTTGTTGGAGATATTGCTGGGAAAACAATCAATTTTTCTGGGCTTCTCTGTTGCTAAATCTTAACAGTTTGAAATTTTTTTTCCTGCCCTTTTTTTTTTTAATTTCTCCAGCTGCAGAGATTGTATAGGAAGTACCTTAGAGCAGAGAGCTTTAGAAAGGCTCTCGTTTATCAGAAGAAATACCTCCTGCTGCTTCTTGGTGGATTTCAGGACTGTGAGCAGGCAACCCTCTCCCTAATAGCCCGGATGGGAATCTACCCCTCCCCTGCAGACCTGCGGCTTTCGGGATCACGTTCCCGTCCTTTTACCAAGTTCAGATGTGCAGTCAGGGCAATCATTGCAGTATCAAGGTAAAGCCAAAACACTTACTTTCTCCCAGATATAGTGTTTTCTTAGAAATTTAAAAATGTATACTTCCTATGGTTTATCTCACATTAATATAAAGCAAAAGCTATCTCCAAAAACTTGTTCAAACATGACTTGTTGGCTATAACTTTGGCCAAGCTGCTGGTTCAGACTTGGCACTAAGTTGGATGTATACTAAACTAAAGATTAATAAAAATCTGCTTCTCTTGTGAGAGACCCAGCTGCAAAGTATTTGAGAATTGGTACACAACAGGGGCAAACTGACATCCTCTCAGGTCTTAGCCTTATCTATATACACTCACTGGACACTCTCTTTTATCAGAATATGATCATCTCACCCCTGGTTTTTCTTTGCTTGAATTCAGTACACGTGTTTCACTGGGCATGATTCTATCATACTCTGTCACTTAGTACCAAATGGGGTTTGTTAGTGGTCCTAGGGACAACATGCCATCTCATAATGGCTTTTGAGGCTATTTAATGAGGAAAAAATTATTTTAAGTGTAATAGGGGGTTACTTCTGAGCAATTTTCTCATCTAGTAAGGCTAACAAGTTTAAGATTTCCAGGAGATATCACAGGATGTCTTCAGAGTGTTGTTGCCTTTGATGTGAATGCTATAATAACAACAGGATCAAAGGATGTAGGAACAGTGACCTCCAAATTACTCCTCTGAGGTAGGAAAGATGCCACAGAAGTCTGGAGATGAGGGACAGAGTGGAGCCAAACTTTTCCAGCAGTTAAAAGATTACTGCAGATGGGATAAGCTTCATTCTGAAGAACAAAGTTGAAGAGTTCTTCATCCATTCCTGCAAGGATTGTTACTTAAGTTGTTTAATACATTCCTTGCCAACAAAGAGTTTAATATTAAAATCTGGTTTATTTTTACTTGTTTTTAATGCTTGTACAAATTAATTTTTTTGTTTAGGTTAAAGTTTTTGGTGAAAAAGTGGAACAAAGTTAGCAGGAAGAGCATTCAGGCTGAAACCATTTCTCACAGTATAGGAGGTAATACAGGTAAGCATTTTGGACAAGTTCAGTGGTTTAATAATTTCTGTTTAGTGATGTGTTTCGTTTGAAAATAAGCAAAAAAGTACCCATAGAAGTGACAAAATCTGTTCATCTGTTAACACAACTGTGTTTATCTGTTTCCCGAACACTGTGATTATCAAGTTATCACTAAGAAGTTACAATTTAAAACTTTCAGAATGTTTAATTTACAGTAGCAAGCTCCTTCTCTCTTTATTGCAACTACTCAAGCTGTGTGTGTTCATAAAACTCAGTTATGTTTTGTAGAATTTGAATTCTCAAGTTATTAATAAGACAAGGACAAGTGCTTCCATAATAGTACTGTGGAACTGTTCCATTTTATATAATATTCCATTCATTACCTGTAGCTTTTCAGTGCCAAACAAAATTCAGATGAAATAGTGCATTTTTCATTTGCTGGTACTACATCACATTCACTGTTCAAAGTTGCTGGCAATTCTTCATTTTAAAAAAGCCCCAGCAACTTTCTACGTACAATAGTGTGTTTCCTATCCAGGGAAACTTCAATCCTGCAGTGCATGCTGAGCTTTCTACCTCAGCACAAAATAGTGTCTTCTCACCATAATTAAAAAGATTTCATTTCTTTGTTTTATTTGAAGGACTAATTGGAAGGGTTTTCTTTTTTTAATGAAAACAAAACACCTCCCCTTCCAACCCAAAGACATTTCCTCTTTTCTGTGCAGCCTCTGAAGTCAGAGAGTATAAGTCAACATTATCCTATAGTCACAGCAAACAACAAGAATTTCTTGAGAAAATCTTTTTCTTGTATCAGAATGTTCTCTGAGTGGATATAGCAACAGCTACTGAAAAAGCAAGTCTGGAGAAAGAATAGTGCAAGTTCTCAATTTGCAGGAAGCAGTTGTTTAACATTAAAATATACAAGTTCCCTTAAATCTGGTGAAAACAAACAAACAAAACCCCAAAAAAGCAGTTAGCTATGGATACTGTATTTAGACACATTTAAAAGCAAACATTTGCACTCTGCTGTAACTCTTGTGGGTTATATTGGTTATGTTTATGATAGGCTGTTTTGAACAGAACCCAGTGCGTGTTTTTTTAACTGTTTCATGTTTAACACAGTCTGTAGTGCTAGAACAGAAATTCTGAAGGAGCAGCAGCCCACAGCTTTTCACCTCAGCTCTCCCCCAACCCGGGACATGGGGCTGTGCCACAGAACCAGCTCTGCAAGGTTTGGGAGCCACTGCCCCAGATCCTCTCACTGCTTTCACAACAGGTCAGTCCACGGTCTCTGCCTTTGTTTGTCAACCTTAGTGATCCATTTTTCCATGAAAATGTAACCACTTAGTGGAGGAGGTACTTGAACAAGAAGAGGATTTTTTTGTTTTACATCTAGTAAATTTTTCATACCTTTCAACATGCTACAAGAGAAGAAAACCTATCATTTGCTTTAAGCATGTCTTAGCATTCTTGGATTGAGGGCATTTCTAGTGTTTTTTCCCAATTTAACTTACACAGGCAACAGGATTTACCATGGCTTATGTCTGTTAACCTTTGAGGAATAATTCTTGTTGCTTTTGCCAAGTGGCAAAAGAGACAATTTCTGAGCATCCTGTGGAAGCAGCTTCCCTACCACATGGAAGTGTTGCATTAGTATTGGCTGCCATCATGCTCTGTGCACAGACCCAGCAGAATGGGAGGTGGAGAACTTGGGGGGTGCTGCTACTGCAGTTTTTCATTAATTATGGTCAGCTCTGCTCAGAAATGCAACCCCAGCTCCTTGCTGCTGGGTTGGATGTCACAGGTGATATTCTGCACAGTGCTGCACTTGATTTTGGAGGGAGGTGGCCTTCAGTCATTACTGGCCATGACACACACAGGCTCTGCTGGGGCCCAGAGGAAGCTCAGGCACTGCATACTCCATTCCTGGGAGTAGCATCTCCTCTCTCAAACCACTCCTCATATGTGGCTTCCTCCTTACATTCTGGAAGGGAGTTGTTCTCAGTCCCATCACCTTGGGACATATTGTTTGCTTACCACCTCCTTGCTAAATTAGTAACTTCAACCAGCAGGCAAGAATTTTCTTCATTAAAAAAAAAGTAGTAAGGAAGTAAGTGTGTTCAAACTGGTTTAGGTTTTTAACATTGCTGACTGGTTTTGGGGACAGGACAGTGGAAAACTTAATTCTACTACAGGACTTAATTCTACTCCACCCTGTTCCTCTGTCATGGAACATACCTGGGTCTGACAGCCAGAAGCAGTACCTGGCAGCTTACCTCTCAAGAAAAGCCATCTGTATGGTATGGAACAAGCATATTAATACAGAAAGAAGGGATGGATCGGAACCACCTTCTGCTAATTGAAGGATGCAAGAGGAAGGAATGAACCCTAACTCCAAATACAAGTGTGACTGCTGTGTCTTCATAGGAGTGTCCTCCAATGCATATTTGTCCTAATATTTGAAATATGCTCTTAACGTCCAGAAATGAAATGCAGAATACCATGTCAAGGACCCCCTTTTTCAACCTTGTCCATCAAAATAGGATTTTATCTGCTCAGATGCAGCATGCTTCTTCTCAGTCCTTTTCCACATAAGGGGGTCTTTTCTCACTTGGACTTGTCTTTGGCGGCAGCTTTCTTACCTGAGGGACTTTGTGTTGCACGCCAGTAGAGAAAGATTCATAGATTCTCCAGCTTTTATCACAACATCTTTTCTTTTGACTCCCTCACATACAAAGCTGCCCAGTCTATATTGGTTTTAATGTAATTTTTGGGTAATGGTGTTTTTTACTGTTGCTTAGTTTGCTTTGCACTGAATTACGGCCTCTGTGAATATAACTGCTCTGTTTATTTGAGAGTATAGCATGAGAAGAAATAAATAATTTCTTTTCCTCTCAAAGATTGCATGCATCCACAAGTTCAGCTTCAGAGAAGTCCCTTGTGCCTACTCAGGATCCTGAACGGTCGCTAACAGAATACATCCATCGCTTAGAGGTCATCCAGCAGAGACTTGGGGGGGTGCAGCCAGGTAAGAACCCCCTTCTTACCTCTCACAGCTGCCAGAAGCCTGCAGTGGTTTTTGTAAGGTTCTCCTGGCTTTTTCCTATGTATTGCCTGTAACATTTGAAGTACAAAAAGTCTAATTTTTATGAATAATTAAAACTGGGGGGTGGAAATGAAGTAAGTCTCTGAAATTAAATATTTCTGTGAATATCATGTCTAAAATTAGTCCAAATGCAGCATTTCTCAAAATAAGTTCTTAGTGAAATTCCTCAGAGATCAGGCTGAATATTTTCATGTGATTTCTCCATACCCCCATTAACAAGTCTAAATAAGCAAGTGATGCAGTTTAAATGAAGTTGTGTAAAGAGTTAGTCAGCTTTAAAGTCAGAGAACCATTGTAACAGCTGAACAGGGCTTTATCTGCAGCATGAACTAGAATAATTCTATGATAACTTCCTCATTTAGTGCTTGCATATATTCCATAGCAAATTAAAACAATACTTGCAGGCCAACTAGTTCTAAGACGGATTGAAGAGCATACAGAGGATTGTAGTGGCACGTATCTTTACTATTTAAAACACTTCCATCTAATTCCTAGACTAAATGTACTTAGTTTAATCTCCTAGTTACTTGCTCTTTTTACATCTTGGTTATATCATAGAAATTTCTTGTCCCAAGGAAGAACTTAAACTGCCATCATAACACGTAACACTTAAAATATACACATACATGGCCAGGGAAGTTGTTTTCCTGCATCCTGATTCCAGTGGGAGACTGGGGAGGGTACCCATGTTAGTTCAGTTTACTGATAGGGATGGAATTGTGATAACCATGGTCCACACCATGAGCTTCAGAGCTTCATCCCAGGCCCAGGAAGCACAGAGCTCTGGCACTGCCTGTGTAGAGCTCTGGCACTTTAGAACAGTACTGTGAGCACAATTATTTCCCAGTTTACAATAAGTTTTAAAATACCCACTCAATGACAAGACCTTGTCCAGCTATAGAATGGGTATCAAATTATCACAAGAGTGATAGAGCTGAACTGAGCAGCCCTGGTGCTGTGTCTTGGTGTGTGGGTGTTTGCTTTGGCAAATGTGTGAGCTTTCCAATCTTGTTTTGTATTGTTCCTAAGTGGGTTATGAAAATGGTGATTGCTCTCACTGCAGCTCATATGAAGCACATTGAGGAAATTACATGCTGCTAACTGCACCCTCTTTCTTCATAACACAAGCAGTTTTCTAATATTTGTTTTATTTAAATTTAGGCCAAGTTCCAGGTCCACCTCACCAGAGAAATGGGAAAAAGTGATGAGAACGCTTCTGATATCTGTACTGCAAACCCCTCTCCCAGTTACTGCTTCCTTCTGAGCTGGTCCATACTGGATGGAGACACTGTCAGTCTCTTGTGCAACTGAATTAAGGGCAGTGCTTTTGCATCAGGTTTTTATATGACTTTTTATTATATTTTAGTACATTAAGAGGAAACTACTTTTCACTAAAAACAACATTTTACATCTCATGTGGAATTACTGCTAATTTAACAGCTAAGTGTGCCTGCATCACTGTATTGTAAGTTACAAAGAATCTCTTGGGTGTTTATTTTTCTATAGTGTATAGCTGGATTCCTTGTAAAAAAAGTTATTAAAATGACATTTTATTAGTGAATTCTTACATGGTATGCCTGTTTGTTTCCACCTTACCTATTGACATTTTTCACTGTTCCTAAAATTGTTTGGGTTTTGGTATTTCTGTAGGATCTTTCTGACTAACATAACAGTTATTGAAGGTATGTGTTGCCTTCTGTGAATTCAGGGTTTGCTGTTCTGGTTTTACAATAAGCAAGTGATCCCTCCCTCAGTCTTTCTCATCACATTCCAATTCAGTGCCAAGCCACCACTCCTTGAGCTCTTCTGTGCCTGAGCTATGCATGCATGATATATTTGGTGTGACTGAATTCATGCAATGGAATTAATCTGGTGCCTGTTCAGGAAGCCAAATGTATGTTAGATTTTCCTCCAGTGTGACCTTTGCCTATCAGATTGATCTTTCCACACATGAAATCAACTCAGGATCAGAGCTGTCACTGTCCTTCCATTCCTTTAGTGTTCCCCCTAGGGAAAGGGAAAGACTGAGGTCTGGGGGGAAGTCACCTCTGTGTTCAATGTTTCTGGACAGTACAGGATTGTGCTGTGGGTGTGTCCTGCTTGGTGTGTCCCCTCCACCCTGCTCCCAGTGACAGCATGGGCAGGTATGTCTCAAGCAGGAGTGTGTTGGGTTGTATTTGCTGATGATTTCAATAAAGGTGGTGTCCACATATGAGCAAAACCCGTGCTGGGACGTGTGAGATAGGAGGGAATTAGTTTGGAAGATATCAGATAGTTTGGGAACAGCTGAATTCAGGTGGCTGTACCCTTGACTCTCCCTCAACTTACCAGTCTCTGAGAGAGAAGTTGAAAAAAGAGCTGCTTCTGACACTTGGCAAACTGGAGCATCTGTGGTACAAAAATGCTTGCATGTTTAGGATTGAAAAAAATTACAACATTGTTTCCAAAAATTACTTGGATTACTGCTGTTAAATTTATAAACATTAAATTTATAAACATTACTACATGTTTATAAATGGGAGAATAAACAGAGTCAATGCAGGAAAGCAGGAATTAAGTTCAGTCTAAAGTGCAAATAGATGAGAGAGAAGTAAAGCCTGCAAGCACAGAATTAGTTTTTAACACAACTCTTGAGCTGTTGGTAGTTAGTTTTCCTATTTAGTCTGAATCCTTTTGGCTTTTTTAGCATTTTCTGAATTCTAAGGACTCAATTTTTGTTTAAATGTTCACATTTTTTGCAAAACCAAACAAAACCACTACACTATATCTACCTCTAATGTAAGTGAAATGCCTGATTGCAAAACCTACCTCTGGCCTATGTACCTTTCAGGTGGGCAGTTCCAAATGTGTGTTAAGTTGCTGGTCAGAGAGAAAAAAAGAGTGTCCTGGTGGCACACCCATTTCCAGTCGTAATGTCTCAAGTGCCAAAATGAGAGATTCCAAATATCGTGCTGAACAAGACTTCTTTCTGTGGTATTTTCCTGTGGTATTATATTGTGGTATTTCACAGAAGCCAAGTGCTGCTTGGGAGAACCTAAGACTCGTCTCTTCCTTTTTCTTTAAAACAAGTATAGACAGACTTGTAATACCAGGAGTGCTTTAAGATTCTGGAAATGTGACATCTCTGCCTTTGAAAAATAATCTTTTATTTTGGGGTATCAGAAAAATCTCTTCTGGAAGCAAGTTTTTTTTTTTTTTTTTTTTTTTAATATTACTACAGCCTATTAAAAGATTTTTCTCTATAGGTTATTTGATATTGGTGATCATCTGAAGCTGATATGCTTATTTAACTGCTTTTGTCCAATATTTGTCTGGGCAAGCTCTTGTTTACCTGTTGTGTAAATCACCATTTAGTTCTCTGAAAAATAATGTGGTATTCTATGGTTCTTCTGCCATCCCAGGAATGGGGTCAACAGGCTTGCTGGGTGGGGTGCCACAGCCATGTTATTATCCTGCAGCACTGCACTCAGGAGGGGAAGGTGCAGAGAAAACACTTTGAAGGCCTGGGAAGGCTCCCTTGCCCCTGCCCCACACATGATGCCCACACAAACCTGGTCCCCTTAAAAGGGAGAGCTGGTTCTGACATAAGTTGCTGTCAGTAGATAACTTGTCCTTAGTTTTCTTCTGTACTTTCTGACTCCCAGGAATGTTACTGCTACTGGGGGAGCAGTCCTTGTGGTCAGGACCACTGGCAGGATGGGTTGGGTTGGAAGGGACCATGTGCTGTGTCCCACCAGACCAGGTTGCTCTGGTCTTCAACACCTCTCAGGATGGGGCACCCACAACTTCTCTGGGCAACCTGTGTCAGTGCCTCACCACTCTCACAGTGAAGAATTTCTTCCTAATGTCTAACCTAATCATCCCATCTTCCAGTTTAAAGCCATCACCCCTTAGGCTATCACAAAAAGTCCCTCCCTCCTTTCCTGTAGCCCCTCCTGTACTAGGACGTGTTATAAGGTCTCCTTGGAGGCTTCTTCTCTCCCGGCTGAACAACCCCAACTCTCTGCCTGGCTCTCTTCTCATTTGCAGGAATTTCCCAGGGACTGCCAGAGGAAGATGATGCTTACTGCCACACATTCACCCAGGAACTTGCAGTGGGTTATCCCAATTTAATCACATTAATATAAACTCCAGAAGAAGCACATCCTGATGGTACCCGTGGTACCCTTCGAGGGTAGCTTTTTAGAAAAGACTGCTTTTTTTTTTTGGTTGGTTGGGTTTTATACTTTATACTGACCCAAGAGCACCTCCTGTCCAGGCTCCAGCCTTTCTGGGTGCTCACAGTCTAATTCTGCTCCATGAAAACCTCTGTACCCCCATCCTGGGAAACGATGTGAGCAAGAGGATCCCCGGAGCATCGGGGTGGATAAATCAGAAGACGGGGAGGGGCAGGAAGCACCGCGTGGGTATTTTCAGGAGCCCCACAGCAGCAGAGTGGGGGTGCTCAGACCCTTCGTAAACACTGCCACTCGGTTTGGGGGGGGAGAAAGAGGGGGGCCCGGGGACACCTGCTCAGGGGACACCCGCTCCCAACACCAGAGGGCACAGGCTACTCAGGGGGGTCTCTCAGCACCGGGATGGGGATCGTCTCCCTCTTCTCCTCCCTCCATCTCTCCTCCTCTCTGTCTCTTCTCCTCCTCTCTGTCTCTTCTCCTCCTCTCTGTCTCTTCTCCTCCTCTCTGTCTCTTCTCCTCCTCCTCTCCCTCTCCTTTTCCCTCTCCCCCTCCTCCTTTCCCTCTCCTCTTCCCTCTCCTTCTCCTCTTCCCTCTCCCCTTTTCCCTCTCCCTCTGCTTCTCTTCTCCTCTTTCCTGTCTCTCTCCTCTTTTCCTTCTTCCTCTCCCTTTCCTCCTCTCCCTCTGCTTCTCTTCTCTCTCCTCTTTCCTGTCTCTCTCCTCTTTTCCTTCTTCCTCTCCCTTTCCTCCTCTCCCTCTCCTTTTCTCTTCCCTCTCTCCTCTTCCCTCTCCCTCTCCTCTCCCTTCGCCGTTTCCCACCGCCAGGGGGCGCTCGCGCTCCCTCCCCGCCGCCGGCAGCAGGCGCGAGGCGGCCTGGGAACGCCCCGCCCACCCGCGGGACCCGACCCGCCCCTCGCGCGGGCACGCGGCGCTGGCTGCGGCAGCGGCTGCGCGTGGCGGCGGCGCCTCCTGCTCCCTCCCTCAGCTCCATCCCCTCCCCTCCTTCCATCCTCTCCTCTCCCTCCCTCTCGCCGCCTCGCCCCCTGCACTCCCCGCCCCCCGCACTCCCCGCCCCGGCCCCACCTGCGGCAGCGCTGGGCGGCGGCTCTGGCGGGGCCCGCTCGCTCCTCGCCCGCACCATGGCGGCGGAGCGCGGGGGTTACTCCCTGGAGGCGGTGCCGCTGCCGCCGGAGGTGCGGGAAAGCCTGGCGGAGCTGGAGCTGGAGCTGTCGGAAGGTGAGGGCGGCCGGGGAGGGCTCAGCCCGGCCCGGCCGGTGCTGCGGCAGGAAGCCCCGCGGGTCGCTTCCGCTGTCCGAACGGGGCAGGGCGGGGTCCCGGTTCCGCTGAGGGGCCTGTGGGGCGGCGGGAGCCTCGCCCTCCGGTTCACCCCGGGGCTCCGGCGGGGCCCGCGCCTCCTCTCCCGTCGCCAGCCCTCGGAGGGGAACCGGCGTGGAGCGGGGCGCGTTGTACAGGGAGCTGGGACCGGGGCCGCGGTGCGGGTTCCACGGCGGCGGCTGAATGGCGAGGGACAAGCGGCCTCAGGCTCCCCGCGTCCCCCGCTGCGGGCGGTGGCTGAGGCCCCTTCGGAGCCGGCCACGAGATGCGTTTCCGTTCAGTCTGGACTGGCACCGCAGTCGGCAACTGGTTACTGTGAAAATACCCGTTTATTTATTTATTTATTTGTAATTTTACATATGCATTCCTAGTGACAGCTAAAATCTAAGCCTCACGCTTCAGGTCTCTGTACAGTTCACAGCGTTCTTACGCTTTCAAGTTTCCTGGCAGGAACATGGTGACATTCCCTCCGCCTCGCAGGATAACCTTGGTTAGAGGCGGCAGAGATGCAGTGGCTGAAGTTCACTTTGACCGTATACTTAAGCCCATCTCTTGGTTTGCTGCCCCCAAAAGGTAACTTGTTCCTCTGCTTCCACCTTCAGCCTTGTGTTCAGCGGTAACAGCCCTTTGGTGACCCCCGCTGGAATGGTACTTGTTTTCTTGGTAGGATTGGCGTGGTTTTTTTGCATATAGGTTCCCTGGCGTGGCCCACCCTGCATACAGGCAAGTGTAGGCACTGGGTGCAGGAGAGCACACAAGGAGCAGAGGAAGCAGAGGCAGCGTTTTCTAGGAGCAGCTGCTCATTGTGTTTTCCCCAGCCATGGTGTGGTTTTCGGGTGGGCAAAACCGGGGTTATTTCAGCTTCGGGTGCTGGCTGACCTATATGGGGGTCTGGGAAACGTTTCACAGCGTGGCTGTCCTTGCCTCCAGAGTGGCACCTATGGTGCAGATGCAAAGCACAGGGTTAGTAACTTTGTTGTCCAAGTTTAACCTGTCACCGCATGTCTGCCAGAGTTGAAGGAAGCAGTGCCTGACACGTAGTGCTGCTTGTGCAAGAGACGTGCCCGTGTCTTGGGAGTACCTGTGTGCACTCACACTGTGCCATGCCTGGGACACTGGCTTTTCACAGAATCTTGAAATCATTCTGGTTGGAAAAGACCTGTAAGATCATCAAGCCCAATCCCTGCTGGCACTCGCTGATTGGCCAGGGTATCCTGGGGTTGGCTTTTTTTGTGGAGGTCCTGACTGTATTTGTTTAACCACTGGACTGTTTTTTTTATATATGGATCTGTGGTATGCTAACTCTGTGAAATGCCTGAAGTGATTTTGGGCTGTCTCAGTGCAGTATGTCTAATACTGAATTTGTATTGCTGTAGAACCTCCTGGATTACTTAAGTTCATTGGATAAAGCGACAGTGTTAGCTCAAACTTCTTGACCACTCTGAAAGCTTAGTTTATGATTTTAGGTACTATATTTGACCTAAGGTGTTATTGCTTCTCTGCCTTCTTGAATAACCTGAAGATGTTTGCAGGCAGGTGTTCTTCAACATCTGGTAATATGTTACATGCTCATGTTCTGCAGGCAGGTGAAGTTTGCTGGACCTGTCTCATTAATGTTCAGAATTTCCACACTTGGAGAGGAAGGAATGGATCAGATACTTGCTTTTTAACCTATGTGAAGTGGATGCAAATTTTGTGTAGTACTCTCCTTCTAGCAGAAGTAAATGGGTACCTGCAGTGATGGTCAGTTGTTTCCCTCTTGTTATTTGAGCAGAATCCAGCCTATAGTGGAAGGCTGCTGCTGGCTGTGACTTCCTCAAGTTTTCATCATCCTTTTTACTGGATGTACAGTGCTATTATGCATTTTGTGTATGGATGGTGTAGATGACCTCTGCCTTAAAAAAAGGCTTTCATGTATGTGTATGAAAACAGGCAGACTGAGGTGGCTTCTTATGCTGAATATGCTATGACATGGAGAAACTCATACTTGGGAAGGTGTTACCATAGAGAGGAAGTGTGAAGGAAGGAAAAGAAACAAGAAAATTGAGAGCAAGTTCTTTCAGCTTTGTATGTGTAATTTGTGAATTGAAATGTCGTGTGTGCTATGTTGGGGCAGAAATAGCCCATGTTCTCTTTGATTACATTATTTTCTCTTATAAATTGGGAAGAAGATAAAAAACTTCCTTGGTTTTGCCCAGGTTGTCATGGTGAAAGTTGTGGAGGGCATTTGCATTTAGCTGTATAGAAAGGCAGCCAGAGTACATGGCTACTTTCTAAAGACAACTCAAAATCTCAAATAACATGTTCGGCTTTGAAGAGTTTTGGATGGGGAGCTCCAACCTTGCTACAGTTCTGGTCACATGTGGTGTGATGTATCCTTCCACTTTTACAAGATCCTAATCTCTTGATTGATAACTGTTTGTATTATTTATGTGCTAGAAAAAGAATGGTTGGACCTATTAAAGAAACCATAGGACAGTGCTGCTGAGTTGCTTTGTTATATCAACACTGTAATTTCTTCCTTGCTGGAAGAAAAAGAGTGAATCTCTTAAGTGAAAACTAAGAGATCTGCCACACCCTTTTTGAGACACAAGGACAATTTAAAAAAGTGATTGGCAGCTAAGCTGAATTGTAGCTCTTTGACCCTGTAGGCTAAGCTTTCTCACCATAAGACTATAAGATGCTGCAACTTTCTGATGTAATGGAAAGATGTGGTGGTCCCTCATCAGCCTGGTAGGGTCTTCTCTAAAAGCTTTAAAGTGATGCTGTGAAAGCCCATTCATATATTAGTCACTATAAACTGTTCTTCTGTGCTTTGAAAGAGAGCTAAGGTTATTTAAAAAGCAATGAAGTCCAATCTGCATTGGAAATTTTGTAGGAAAAACATCAATGTGCTTTTTTAAAGCCTGTGCCTATTTTAAGATAGTGTATCTTATATTTGTGCGTATTTTTATGTATTTAAATGTACACTTCCTTTAAGTTATGATAATTTTGAATAGCAGGTCTCATTTAGACGTGATTATTACCTGTGTAATTTGTCAGTTCATGAACACAACATTCTATTTAAAAGCTGTGCCTCAAAACAACTTAAGACTGTTCTCGTGTGCAAAAGCCTCCTCGTTTTTAACCTTTTCAGAGCTTTTCCACTTACTTGCTCCATTTTTTTCCATGTCACATAGCTATAATTTGCTGGGTTATGCAATGAGATGCATACTTTGGATAAGAGAGAAAAGCTTGAGAGGTCAGGAAACCCTACCTCTGTCAGGAAAAAATCGTGATGTTTAAAGACCTTTCTGAAGAGAAGTGGGCACTGTGCCTCTTCCATTTGAGCTCCTTTGCTTGCACTCCTAAGTGTAGGAGATGTGGAACTGGGTCATTTTTTTTCTTCTTCCAGATCATCTGTGCAGGATGTTCCTCTCTTGTTCCTTTCTAATCCAAGGGCGATATATGTAGGAGTAGAATTAGTCAAAGATAAAACTATATTATATGTCTGTGTAGCAACAAGAACCATCCCATGGGTGTTAGCTTGTGTGGCTCTGCCTTCTAGAGTTGTTCACTATGGTAGTGCCCTCAGCTAGCAGCTCAGGGTCTTCCAAACACATATAACTGTGCTTGTTTCCTTTCTGGGAGATTTTGTGTACTTGTTATGTGGTTCTGGGGAGAATGGGCCATTTGGAAACATAACATATGATTTGCATTCCATAAATGTTACATAAAAGATGAGGAAAGAAAAATGTGTATTTACAGACTTTTTTGCATGGCTGTTTGATAAGCATGTGAATATTTCAAGGGATTTTTAAGAATTTCTCATCAGCTTTAAATATTAAATCTGTGCATTTCGTTGTTCTTCTGTTTCCTAGAAATTTGTAGGTCAGTCTTATTTTGGAAGTGAGCCTAAACTGTGTTTCAACGGAGATTACCTACTGTAAATAGACTGAAGATACTTCTTCCCAGTTTAAATCTATTCCATTACCCCCCCTGATTACTAGATGGGAAATGCTGCTCTCGGTGGCTTCTATCAAGGAGGCTACAGAATTAGTCCTGAGATACAAATGTATTGGCACATAGTTTATTGTCTTAATTATAACTTGATTTCACTGATTGATTGGTGTGTTGTGTTTCGCATCTCTTAGCACATTGCTTCAGAGTTTCTCCTGAGCCTGGTTAAGCTTTAGTGGAAAGAGCTGGAAGTTTAGATGGAGCATTTGGTGCTCTGGTTCCCGGTGAGATGTTTGTGTCAGCCTGGATACAAGGCTCACTGACAGACTTTTGATCCCAATTATTTATTTCCCATTTCAGAAAGGAGGAATTGGTGCATGTGACAAGAAGTTTTGTCTAGTTTGTTTGGTTTTGGGTTTTGTTTGTTGGGCTTGGGGTGGTTTGGGGTTTTTTTCTAGGTAGAGGAGTGTTTTGAGGTACTGCAGGTTATGTGTAAAGCTGAGCTGAAGAAGGTGTCAGCTAAGAAGGGAGTCCCGAGAAAAAAATCAGACATATGTATTGTCAGATATTTGGCAACTGCAAATATTCCAGTAATAATTTTTGCAATAACTACTAGCCAGTATTAGCCCATACTAACAGGCTGGATGGGTTTTTTAAATGAGAAATCGATAACAGGATACTTTTTTGGGGCAGAAACAACTTTCTTATAAAAGCCAGAGATTGCAGTTGGAACTGAAAAGTTTATTTTCTTTTGTTACACCAGCAGTATTGATCTGGCATTAGAATACTATGTGAAATCACATCAGGAAGAGAGATGTACACACATACCACACACTTTAACCTATTATCCTTCTGATAGAGCGTGGTATTTGGGTGTCTATTTATGGTCTTAAAGGGGTAGTTTTCTGTTACATAATTCTTAAAAAACATATGTCTGCAATTTGCCGTTACCACTTCTGCCATCATTTTACTACCTGGGAATTAATGCAGTCTGAGGCTGTCAGTGAGAAGGGTGAACTGGGGAGGCAGATGCTTGCTAAGTGGATGGTAGTCTGTGAAACTTGACCTGCAGCGTCTTTGTTGCTTAATTTCTGGGCCTCTCCAACAGAAACTGTTATTTGTGTGATAGTACATGGGGCTTGCCAAATGCCCAGGGGGACTGAGTAAGCCTACAAAGCCTGTTCTAACATGTTACACCTGGCACAGGTCTAGGGAAGGGACTGGCTGATGTTCTTTAGACAAGCTCCTATCCTTAGGTTTGGTTTGTGACAGAAGTAGTCACACAGTGTTTGAAAGGAAGCAGGTTTCTGATTTTTTTCCAAATAAATTTATTATTAAACACTCTTGTAACAAGGAGCAGTTGCCATTGAAGTTCATGGTTATCTTATGGAAGAGATACTTTAATTCTGGTCAGGTAAGGTACATGAAGAAGTTTGTGACTGTCAACTGATGGGACAAGGCTCTTTCTGCCAGCCCTGTCTGGAAGTCAGGCACTGGTGTAGTCTTTATGGATACTTGCTGCTTCTATACTGTATTGTAAATAAGCCAACAAACAGTAGCCGGGGTACAAGCATATCAGAATCTTTTTACCAAAATGTGCCTATATTTAAAACTGGTTTGTTTTGATTTTTTTTGCTTTGGCTGTAAAACTGCACAATGATGCAGCTAACAGCTCCTCTCTGAAATACTCAGTTATAATGTCTTGACCTTGTTGGAGTCCAGTGTTTTATTGTTGGATCTCTAAGCATGTTCTCAACTCATGTCATTCTTGGGATTATGTTGCTTAATAGATGTATTATGGGATTATTATTCAGGGAAAGATTCAGTTATTTAAGGAAAGGAGGGGAGGGGGCTTTTCGTAGCCTGTAACAGATGGAGGATTTTATTTGCTACTGTTTGGAATGCACACAGTGAATGTGTACATCAATTCTAGTTACATCTTCAAGGATATCTTCTAGGAGATTAAAGCTCCTGCCTTCGTGGTGGTAGGCTTTTGCTCCAAAAAAGCCTTTTTATTTACATCCAAGCAGATTTCTGGATGGAAAAGCAGATTTCTTGCCTGCAGTGAAAAGCTGTTGAAGCTTTGGGGCATCATGGGAGAAAGGTATTGCAGCTGGATGGAATTGCTGTCCTGGCTTTTCTGTTTCATCAGGGGATACAAAGTCACCTGCAGCTGTTGACAGGCTGGCTGTGAAGCAGCTGCCCAGCAGGTTGTCATTGCTCTGTCTCATCCCAGTTTCTGACTGGTGAGTTAGTCCAGGTCATTAAAGAACAGGCACCATATGCCTTTAGCATTCTGAAGCTGGGTTCTGGCCACAGCAATGTTTTCTTCTGTAACAGCAGCAGCTGAAAAACAGATTGCTTCTAAAGACCCCCTTTTTTCTCCGAGTAAAACTTCCTCCTGATTATGGTAAAAAATGCAAATTAAATAATCTTCTTACTCTGCTTCAGGGTAGGACTGAAGTTCATTTGAAGGCTACATGTCTGTTGAGATAAAGACAGTCTGGCTAGGAGGCTGATGGGTAGGCACCTGGTCTGTGGGATGCTTCCATCCATTGCATTCCTTTTGGCCACAGCACATTTTGAAGGCTGTTCACAGTGAGCAATTATAATAGTAAAGCAGGGTACAAAACGAGAGATGGGAGAGAGGCATAACTTGTGGGTTAAGTAGCAGTACTTCAGTTGAGCCAGGCTACTACTGGCACTGAGCTGGTTTTCCCTATACAGTTTTGTCTCCTCCATTCTGTTCATCAGCTGTGTGAGGTTGTAAATATTGTGCTACAAAAGTGCTCTTGAGTCTGTTGGTGACAGTGGCTGTTGAGTTATGAGCTGTCCTGTACAGAATGTGCAGGAGTTATTGTTCTTAACTGAGTTAAATATCATAGCTGGGACCATTCCCAATGTTTCAGTTATCCCATCACATTAGTGTAATTGTAACAGTGACAACTGAGACTCATGAAGCTGTTTGTTGGATTACTGCAGTGAAAAACAATTTTACACGTTTTTACTGCTGTCTTTTTTACACACACCACCTTTAATATGTTTTCAAATGAAAAACCTATTCCTCAAATAAGTAACTGGACTGTCACTTCCATTCACCCGTGGGAATGCTCTATAGTTGGGTTTATTTACCTAACCTTGCTGTGTCCTAGCTGTGTAGGATTAACTCATAAATTAGTGATTTAAGAGAGATGGCAGTTAACACAGATGGTGGGAAAAGGTGAAAGTCCTGTGTAACCTATATTGGGAGAGAAAAACGGATTGATCATTTGTTTTTTCTTACCACATCTGATGTGTTGGTTGATCAGAGTAGAGTTGTTCTTTTTCTCCTCTTTTTCTCCTCTTCTTCTCCTCTTCTTCTCCTTTTCTTCTCCTCTTCTTCTCCTCTTCTTCTCCTCTTCTTCTCCTCTTCTTCTCCTCTTCTTCTCCTCTTCTTCTCCTCTTCTTCTCCTCTTCTTCTCCTCTTCTTCTCCTCTTCTTCTCCTCTTCTTCTCCTCTTCTTCTCTTCTTCTCCTCTTCTTCTCCTCTTCTTCTCCTCTTCTTCTCCTCTTTTTCTTCTCTTTTCCTCCTCTTTTCCTCCTCTTTTCCTCCTCTTTTCCTCCTCTTTTCCTCCTCTTTTCCTCCTCTTTTCCTCCTCTTTTCCTCCTCTTTTCCTCCTCTTTTCCTCCTCTTTTCCTCCTCTTTTCCTCCTCTTTTCCTCCTCTTTTTCTCCTCTTTTTTTCTTTTCTTCTCTTCTCCTCCTCTTCTCCTCCTCTTCTCCTCAGTGTTTAAATGTCAACTTTCCACCACCCATTTTGATTTGTTTTGTGTGTGTTTGTTTCTTTTTGTTTTTTCCCCCTCCCTTCAGGAGCATGGAAGGATGAGCAAGGTGTCCTCTTTTAACTGAGAGCATCCTTAACACTTTTTATCTGTAGCTATTTGTAATGAAAACAGCCCTGTGAGTAAGTGAGAATCTGCAGAAGACTTAAGGACATCCAGCCTTAGTTTGACTTCTGTGGCTTCCAACTTGGGGGCGATGGGGATGCATTTAAGAGCTTACAAAAAAAGAACTAAATCTACTGTGTTGTTATCATAATCATTCTGAGGAAACAGAAAATGCACAGCTAGGAGAACTGGGAGGGCTAGGTCATCAACTTGCTTTCCAATTGAAGCAGAATTTCAGACTAGACCAGTTAGGTGGTTGGGGCTTTTTTTTTTTTTTTTTTTTTTAAATATTTCTGCTGTAGTTAACTGGTGGTTAGATTATTCTTCTCTTCCCTGTGCTTGATTAGAAGAATGTGAGATACTCTTTCTCTTGAAAAGCAATTCTGCATTGAAGGATCAACTGTAGTTGTTGGAGACTGAGGTTGGAGACCTTGGGAGCAGCTCAGTAGGTTCCCGGGAGATGCCATAATTCATTGTTGGTCTGAGTGGCAACAGCAATGGTAACTGTAAAATGCTGAGCTTTATGTTAGGACATAGATTCTGTTTGTCAGTAATTCCTTCAGGATTTATCTAGATGTAATCCCAGGCAGCCTGCTCTGGTTGGCCCTGCAGGAGCAGGGGATTGAGTGAGCCTGAACTTGAGATGTCCCTTTACAACTTCAGCTGTTCTGTGGCAGAGGGATGGGTTTCAGACCTTTTCATTCTTTTTTTCCTATGCTACTTTCACAAGGCAGGTTAAATCCTAGTGAGGAACAGGAGTATGGTGGCAACCAGTACGTCAAGAGAATTAAGGGAAATCTGTTTTTTTCCAGGTTTTCTCATGAAAAACTAAGCTTTCCTTAAAATTATGACACAGAGGCAAGATATTTCAGTGTCTCTGAATACATTATTACATGACAGTCTTTTAGTTATAAAGAACCTGTGTATTTACTCTGGAATAAGTATGGAAGTATTTGACAGTTTCTTGGTGCAAGGTTTGTAGATCTCAAGGAACTGTAAAATTGTTGCCTTTTCCTCAGTTGTTTTGAAGTGATGATTGCAGACCCAGACTTGAAAATCTGCAGTAAAATGTACGTGTATGGCTTTCCTGTGTTAAGGTTAAGAGAGCAGTTCTTCCTCACAGGATTCAGAGGACAGACCTAGAATGTGTGAATAATTCATTAAGACCTCCCAATCATCATCCTGTTCTTTGACCTTCTTCATACTGTTTTATTGCCACCTTTTTTTCTTTCTCACTGTTGTTTCCTCAGTGGTGCTCAGCAGAACGCACACAGTTCACCTTTGTTGCAACTGCTCCCCTGGAGTCTTGTTGAAAAATGCAGCATTGTTTGGCTTGTCTCCTAACAAGAGCAATTTATTCACCCTTCCTTTTTAATGACCTGTTTTCTTTCAAAACTCTCTGAGGTTTTTTTCTGTTTGTTTTCCTCTGTTGAAGCTTGTGTCTTGTAGCAAATGTCTGTAAGTTTACAAGACAGTGAAGAAAGAGTCAGCTCTTGATCTCTCATGTCTTGTTACCTTTTAAAGGTAAAAATGCTGCTATTAGGAAATAAGTCTTCACTGAAATTATTGTCAGGCCCTGGCACGGGCTGCCCAGGGCAGTGGTGGACTCACCACCCCTTGAAGGATTTAAAAGCCATGTAAACATGGTGCTGGGGGACATGGTTCAGTGGTGGCTTTGGCTGTTAAAGGTTGGAGGTGATGATCTTAAAGGTCTTTTCCAACCAAAAGGATTCCGTGATTCTATTCTACTGTCTCTGTGATGTCCCTTGAAGAATCTGGATAAACCTCTTACAGCTGCTGAATATAGTTGGGCCTCGTCCCTTCACTAGCAGGAACTCCATGTTCAGTGTTCCTCCTGGAGAGCAGCAGGAAAGGCCTGACAAAATTCTGCCTTTTCTAGTATTTGCCATTTGTGGACACCTGAAAATACGTCGATGTCATATTATTATGCAGATAGATGAAAATTATCTTTTATTCTCACTTTTTATTTAAGTCATTTGGGCTCAAATTTTTGAGTTTTTCCTATTTTTCCTTTCTGGTTATCTTATTTTCCTGCAGAACCTTTCAAAGTAAACAGCTGCTTGAGAAAAAAGTTGTGAGGGCAGCATTTCTTTATTTTTCCTTCAAACAATACTTGTTTTATACTTAATACTTGTATTATACTTAACAGGCTAATGGTGAAATTTGAAGGGTGTGCTTGTGCATATCAGTATCAGTCCAGCTAGCTCCTTCCTAACCAGTGGAAAAGAATATCATACTGGGATTTTGCTACTTCCCTTCCTGTCTTATTATCCTTTGTGTAGTACTTTTCTGGTGGGTTTTTTTTTTTTTTTCCTCTCTTTGGGGGGCTTGGAGCGCCCTTTTGCTGCTGTGGAGCTCATTCTTTCCATTTCCCATCTTGCACACAAGAGAGTCTCAGTTTTTACAATGCAGATGTTATGCTTGACTTTCTTCTCTGCTTTCTGCTGCTGTGAAGGGAGCTGGAAGGGGCCTCTGTCCTTCCCAAGGCTCTGGGTAGGATGCTGTTGCACCAGGCAGCTGAACTAAAGAAGCATCCATTGCTGAAAAGGGGAATTCCTGTCCTCAAGCTTTTATGGTGAGCTACAGCTGGGGCCTGTCTGATGCTGTGGTACAGTGGCACCAAGTTAAATTGAGAACAAATTAACCTTTTTTGTGTTTGGAAGGAAGTTTTATGTTGGAAGGACATAGATCTGCTGGAATGAGCCCAGAGGAGGGCCACAAAGATGATCCAGGGGCTGGAGCACCTCTGCTACACGGAGCAGCTGAAGGAGCTGAGATTGTTCAGCCTGAAGAGAAGACTCTGGGTGGACCCTATAGCTGCCTTCCAATACCTGAAGGGAACCTACAGGAAGGCTGCAGAGAGACTTTTCGTAATAGTGTCCAGTGACAGGACAAGGGGAGATGTGTTTAAATTGAAGGAGAATAGGTTTACACTGGTTAGTAGGAAGAAGTTCTTTAGTATAAGGGTGGTTAGACTATGGAACAGATTGCCCAGAGAAGTTGTGGATACCCCTTCCCTGGAAGTGTTCAAGGCCAGGTTGGATGAGGCCTTGAGCAGCTTTGTGTAGATGAGAGGAGTGCCTGCCCATCTCGGGGAAGTTGGAGTGGATGATCTCTAAGTTCCCTTCTCACCTAGGAGGTTCTATGATGATTCTATGATATGAAAACATTTTATTGCTCTAGAACTTGAAACATTAAAATTTACGTAGGTCATGGTGCAAGATCAACAGGCAGCAGAGTGGGGGAAGGGTCTAAATCCAAGACTTTTGAGAAGCAGCTGAGGGAATTGGAGGTGCTAAATCTGAAGAAGAGGAGGCTGGGAGGAGACCTCCTCACTCTCTCCAGCTCCCTGAAAGGAGATTCTAGTGAGGCAGGTGTTGGGTCTCTTCTCCCAAGTAAGCAGTGATAGGATGAGAGAAAATGGCCTCAAACTGTGCCAGGGAAAGTTCAGACTGTATATTATTCCTAAATATTAGGAACAATTTATTTACTGAAATAGTAGCCAAGCATTGTACCAGACTGCCCAGGGCAATGGTGGAGTCACCATCCCTGGAGGTGTTCAAAAAACCATGTAGAAATTGGCACCTCAGGACATGGTTTAGTTGGCGTGGTGGTGTTGGGTTGACATTTGGACTTGATGATCTTACAGGTCTTTTCCAACCTTAATGATTCTCTCTTAATGATTAATGCATTAGTGTCAGCCCAGATCTTCAATTAATCAGATGCAAGGAAAATAGTAACCACTCTCATTTGTCAGATAGGACTTGAGAAAGCTGTTGGCATAAGCAGAACTGAAAATCTTTAGTGGTAGGTGGCCTACATACAACTTGAGGATCTTCAGCTCTGTTCTGTCACGCAGAGGTTTCTGAAGCACAGTCCAGGAACCGCAGCTTTTGGAGGGGAAGTAGGTTTGTGGGTCTGGGTCTATTTTTTGCTGTTGCAACAAGGCCCATGGGTAGGAAGAGACAAACAAGAAAGAATTTATGGCATGGAGGCCATGAAAGGCCTACAGCAGGTTGGAATCACAACTGTGGAGCTGAAAAGAGGAGTTTTTACCTTTGGTTTTTGATCCAACCACAGAAGCAATCTATGTTCCATAGTGGAGTAGGGAGAAGAAGCTGAGGGGTAAAAAAGTATGCTACTCTGTTTTCTTGCCTTCAAGATCATTTTGGTCCTGGTCTGAATTCTGGAAAAGTCCCACGGCACAAGATCTCTGCCTTGCATTACAAGGAAAAAGGAATGATTAAAAAATGCAGAAACTTGACATTACAGAGAAAGTGTGTCAGACATACGTTGTCAAAGCACACTGGGGAGCTGGGTTGAAAGAACATTCAGGGTCACTGGGGAAAAATGCTTATTTACACTAACATGTTGTTTAACAAAAATACATATGTTCCTCATTAAAAATGTTTGTGTATAATTTGTATTTGGTGGGAATTCAATTTGCAGCTCATATTCACTGCTCTCAGAGATAGGAGCTTAGTAAATATTTTCCCCTTTTTTTGTTTTGTTTTGTTTTTCCAGAAACAGTGTTTGAAGAAGTCAAGTTATTTAGGTTTGGGCATCTTTTTCTATTTTTTGGTTTTCATTTAGTAAGTAACATCACTAAGAAACTATTTGAACCAGCTAGCTGAGGCTATAGTACGTGTTGTGGGAATTACAATGGCTGTACTTAGGACTGCTTATTCTTGCTTTGTTTCTGCTGCCCTTAGATTATACACACATGTAATAAAATTCATGACCTTGAAACTTTTTAGCTGTCATGAGTCATGCTTTAGGCAGGAGCTTGAGAGGTGGTTTTTTGTTTTTTGGGTTTTTTCCCCTCACTTTGCTCCAATGCAAGCCTGCTGCTGCTCAGTGAGTTTGTATGTTAAGAACTCATGATGTGGAGCTGACAGATTCACAGAATGTTATGGGTTAGAAGGGATCTCTGGAGATCACCTAGTCCAACCCCCTGCCAGAGCAGGTTCACCTAGAGCAGGTTACACAGGATGGCATCCAGGTGGATTTTGAATGTCTCCAGAGACCAAGACTCCACCACCTCTCTGGGCAGCCTGTCCCAGTGCTCTGCCACCCTCAAAGTAAAGATGTTCCTCCACATGTTTAGATGGAATTTCCTATGTTCAAGTTTGTGCCTATTGGCTCTTGTCCCATGACTGGGCACCACTGAGAGAAGACTGTCCCCATCCTCCTGACACTCAACCTGTAAGTTTTTGTTAGTGTTGATAAGATCCACCCTCAGTTCTTCTCCAGACTAAAAAGATCCAAGGCCCCCAGCCTTGCTTCATAAGAGAGATGTAGTTTTCTGATCATCTTCATATCCCTCAGCTGACTTTTGGGCTATGCTTAACAATTTCCAAGAAGCCCCTGCTATAGTAAGGTTTGGTTTAGCTATTTGTGGGTCATATTTCTGCTAGTGGTGAGTTTGTCTTCAGCAAGCAGTTTGGTAAACTGGGAAGCTGTGATTTGTGGTGGTCAAATCTGAAACTGTAGCTGAACAGGTCAACACAGGAGTAGAGGCAGTGTGTGCCTTTGTCCCCATGTGCCCTTTCCAGCTACACCAGCCTTATTTGTGAGATTTTTTTTTTACTGAATAATGCAGTAAACTGGTCTGTTCAAAAGCATTGCGGTAATAATTGACCAATGTGATCGTGAGACAAGTGAAGGACTATGTTAAGGACATGAGTGTTTTTAAACAGGAGATGCTCTTCTGGTTAGCTTTGAAAGTAGTTAGAACAAATTATATTTCTAGACTTCTCAGACTTGTGATACCAGGACTAGATAAATCAGAAAAATAACTAAATGTCATGGTGCTCTTCAAATTTGGTCTTTAGCAAGTAGTGACACTGTTCTGATTTGCTTTTATTTCCAACAATTTATAAATTTGTCAGTGTCTGAGATTAAGATGTAGCAAATGAGAATCTTCCTTTCCTAATGAAAGGTGGTTTTTAGATATTCTTTGGAGTGTTTAGATTTTGTTGATTGGAATAAGAGTTTTGGGTGCTGGAAGTACTTGTAACAGAGCTGTTTGCAGGAGTTGGGAGCTGCTCTAGGGACCACAGAATGAAAATCTACAAAAGGTAGCACTGTGATTATCACTCTTTCATTTTCCAATGAAACTGGAAGTTTTTTACCTTATTAACAGAAATCACAGCACGTGCTAAACTAGAAAAAGTTTTCCAGCTGGAAAACAAGAGGAATTAGAAATGGGATAACTTCTAATCCAGTCAGTAATGTGTCTGGAACTTGCTCGAACTCTTGTCTACTACTTTATACTAGTATTTTTCTACTGCATGGAGGAAAACCTAACAGCATGCTATGCCTTTCCAGCTCAAGATGACAGGACAGATGTAGAGAAGCTTAAAACAAGCGACAAGAGGAGACATTTTCTTTTCTTTGCCAGCGTTAGTGAGGAAGTTTTTATTCTACCTCTTTATCTGCCCAGGTTCATTTCCAAATAATCTTTTTCTTTCTGAAAAATGCTTGTTACTTACATTAAATGCTTTTGCAAAAATATTAGGTAGGAAAGGACTTGAGGAATGTGCAGTAGCATGTTTCCAGATGGACCTCTGTGATGCTTTTTGGGCTATAGAAAGTTACAGCTTTTTGCCTAAAGTAATCCTCTGATACCCAAGGTATGTGGGAGTTTGGGATGCAAGGAAACCAAAAAGCCAGCAAAACACCATGGGAAGATCTCAGGACATGGTTGTTTCCATGTTCATGTAGAAGACCAGTTGTGCTTCTATCAGAAGAATATCGTGCTGGGTTCAGAAAGGATGGTGAAGCAAGCTTATATCAGTTCCTAATATTTCCTAGGTGCTAATTAACAAATGTTGGCTCATGTCAAGTTCTTTTTAGGTTTTTCAAGGAAATTTCTGTCACATGACACTTCTTGGAGACTTTTGAATATCTGTGAATTTATTGGAGGAGGTTCTGAGCTGTGTGTCCTTTAATGACTGAGGCCTGTGGCAGGTGAGGCCTAAGAATAGGAAAAAATACAAAAACTGTGGTTTGGCAGAAGAGTCACGTTGATGTCTTTAACCACTTTTTTGTGTTTGCAATAGATTTTACTGGATCTTGATGCCATGTTAATGATGTTACTGATTTCCAGCTTCTGCAGGAGGGACTTCATTGGTAGCTTTTATTGTGAATTTTATTCTTGCTTACAACAAGGAAAATAGCAACCAGACCCTAAGGAAAATCTGCATATAGAATATTGACTTAGAAATTATTCCTAGTTGCAATGACTTGTGAAGTTTTTAGGGATGTTGCTGATGGATGATAAGAGTAATCAGAATTTTGTGATTTTAGTTCTTCTGGGAGGAAGTTTATAATAATGTTGCTTACTAGAATATCTACAAGGGACCCTTCAAACTCTAAAAGCTTTAGAATTTTAAACTCTTTAAATATCATAATTTGGGAGCTAAAATTAATTTTAAAATTTATGTGTAAATCCGTTTAGCTTTTGAAAGAACACTTGAGTGTCTAACTGAAATACATGAGGCTTTGAAATTATTATCCACTTGTCAATTTTTGAGTGTTTTAAACCCATGGTTTATGGGTTAAGACATGTGCTCTGAAAAAGTAGACAAGTGAGTTAATTATAGAAAACTATGATGTCCTTGTTCCTGTGAGAAGCTAAAATTGCAGCATCTCATCTCAGAAAACTAGAGAATTTAGGATTATTGGAATTCAGTTGTTTTCATACAGACCAAACCACATACTAAGAAAACATGCAAAAATGAGAAAAACTTTGCAGGTTGGGGATATTGGAAAATTTAAAGCAGGAGAATTTAATCTGAAAAACTGAGCTGATAGTCATGGCACACCAAAGACAAATCTCTTGGGAAAGGAGTTGGATTTCCAAAACCAAGAACTGTTCTATAAATATATGTATTAAGATAGCACAAACCAGATTTTCAGGTGTAAATAAACCTAAATATTGTCTAACCTTCTGTATGAGAAAATTGTGTTGCACTACTTTCCAGATTTAAATTTGTCAAATTAACAGGTAATGGGCAAGTTGATGGTGACATAGGTTTTTACAGCTTTTACCAGACCTCTGAAAGGTCTGAATTTTCCAGTAAAAAGCAAAATGCTTTCATGAATTAATAAAAGTCATAGTAGATGAGTGGATAGTAGCCCTGGTGGAGTTTTTTTCTCCATCATATCAATCAAGACTGGAGAGAGAAGAACAGGGAGCATGAAAACCTAATTGAGTTAAATGAATGAGCAGGGCAAGTGAAACTTTGACTTCAGGTCACATAGCAGCTTCTATATATTAGATTAACAGAAATTTAATTGATTTAAAATTCCACAGCTGTTTATAAAATCCAGTAAAGCCATTAAAGTGTCTTCTGATAATCAGTCAAAGGTCTAATTATAGCTATTTGAAATGCTTAGCTCTACAAGTATCTGTATTTTTCCTATTAGCAACGTGGGGACTTCTTTATTTCAGCCCTGAAAGTGTTTGTCTGTTGTAGACAGGAACGACTTTGTACATTGATATAAACCAATTATGCAAACAATTTAAACATGATTCAGGGTGTCAGTGTAAAAATGCTAGGGCCTGTAATTATTTAATCTCAAAAATCTAAAGTTATCATGCAAGCTCATTTGGTTTAACGTCAAAGGATAAAGCAAGCAGCCCTCTGACATTCTAATCTTTGTTCCTAAACACGGTTTTGCTAAAGTGGGTCTAGACTTAAGCAGTGTAATGTGCTACTGTTAAACACAGCCTTGTGATTGCCTGAAAAAAATGGTGACTAAAGTTTGCCAAGGCTTTTGGAGGTAAATGTCAAAACCTATTGCTTTGAACTAGGACAGTTTCGCTGCTAATTAGTTTCCCCTGTGGAAACTTTTATGTTCAAATCTTCTAAGTTTAAGTGCGAGATACTGAGTAAAAAGCAATTCAGCAGTAGATAGGTTTGTTCTGCAGATACCTGGAAACTATTTAAATACAGGTTTTACAAGGTGAAACCAGATCCCGGTGTTATCTCTGAAGATATCAGCTTACATGCAAGGAGTGCCATCCATTTGTTTCTTTCATAAATTTTAAGTTCTTTTATAGTCCTGCTTTCTGTCCCTCTCCCAGCCCCCAGCGTTCAGCAGGTTGTTGCTGCTTCATCAGATTCTGATCAGCAGTGAGAGGCACCATTGAGGATCTCAGTGGCACATTTGAAATCAATCCACACTCCAGCTAAATCTGAATTTAGGATCAGGTGGTTTTTCATATCATAACATGTATAAACAAATCCATATTTTCTATTTGATGAAGGAATAGTTAGAATACGTGGTGCCAGACTAGTTACTCCTTCCCAAGTGCCCCTAGTCTGTACTCCCAACCATTCCCTTCCTGTTCAAGTTTTCTGGAATTTTGAAGCCTGTTTGATTTTGGCAAAAGAACTAAAAAGCAAAATGCAAACCTGTTCAATAATTTGTCTATTGAACAATGTTTCTTCACTACACTGGATGAGTCAGAAGTCTTGTTGGAAAATTTATGCAATCATGTAGATTTTCCCAGTACTTGCACTCAAGGGACTACATTGGATTGGATGGACAAGCTTAAGTCTGGTATTTTCAGCTTCCATATTTGTCTTTGTAACTCTAATGTTTGTCTAAACTTGCATCTTGGATAGTCAAACTTTTTATGTTGATACGGGGTAGTGTTGAATATGAGGGGTTTTTTTCTCAGAACTGGAATCTGAGAGTGAAATGTATGAGGCTTCACTGTTGTGGCATCACCTATGTGAACTTTAGAAAGTTCATAGATGAGTACAGTTTTAAAGGAATTGCTTGCAATCTCCTTCTTTTAATAAGGAGATTCCAAGTGATTAAGTGATTCATAATCACTTAATAGCAATTACTCTTAAGGAGCTGTGGAGTAAAGCTGGTAGTAATGGAAGGGCTTAATGAAAATGTAACTGCTGTTAAGCTGAAGCACTTTGGTATTTCACCAGTGGGTGAGGGCAGCATAGCCCCTTGCTGCTTGGTGTTTCCTCTTGTGTTCCAGGCCATGGGATGCTCTCCTGTACATTAACTATGAGAGTCAGCAGACCTCTCCATGAGCCAGGTCAGATCATTCACTGCAATGAAAACTACATCTCTCCACCCATCAGAACTGAGATCTAACAGCTTGCTGGTGCCAAAAAAAAGGGTTTATTACCTTGAAGAGAAAACTTCCCTGGCACCAAGCAAGTGGGTCTGGCTGTGTAATAACTGGCCAGGTAAGTGACTTGATCAAATGTGCCTTGGGATCACTTGAGCACAATAGCTGGCATAGAGGAGGCTGAAGGGGTTGGGAGTCATAAGCAGAGCTACATCTTTCAGCAGCAGTAATCTATTAAATTAGCCTAGGTGTGTGTTGCATGAACAGACTTGGAGAAATTAATCTGTTTTCTTTAATTCTGGTTTTTAATCCTATTTCCCTTAGTATCCTTTGTCCATGACTCAGGAACTTTTCTGCCTACTACACCTGTTCTCTCCTTAGTATTGTCTGCTGCCTTTGGGGGCCTACACCTGCCTGTTTCTGCTGTGGAAACTGCAGGTGTATCTTGAGAGGAGGTCTAACATCTTTTGAGAGAGATTTTGTTTTCCAGGCATTACATTGCTCTCTTTCTGCTGAATGCACCCTTCTTTCTGACCTGAAGCCAGACTTTCTCTGCGTGAGGTTTGTATTGGTGGCTCTGCAGGAAGAAGATACTGTGGTTTTGCAAAACAAGATCTGACGATACAGAGAACTGTCTTAAGTAGCTGTTATTCTCTCCAACCCAATTTAGAAAGAACTGTTTCCCAGACTTGAGAAAGTAAGAAGCTGACCACCGGGAAACCAGAGACTTAATTTGGCAGGTTGTTATAGCTAGAGCAATTTGATTTTGCATATTTGTATTTGGAGGCAGGTAAGGTGGTAATGCTATGACTGCTAGAAGAATAGATGAGTTGTTCTCCTAGGCTCAGAGACAGAAACATCAAAAATTCTTCACAATATGAGCCACTGAGACTAAAAGAAAAATAACTATATCAAGGACAAAGGAACCCTAATAAATATTGGAATGTGATTGTATCAAAATCGCTTGTTTCCCAAATAATTTGTGAAAGGCAGAAGTACTTAAAGGGATTCCCTGTTGAGCAGAGGAAGGGATAGAATAATAAAATCATAGAATCTTTAATGTTGGAAGAGACCCTTGGGATTGTTGAGTCCAACCATCATCCCTACTCTACAAAGTTCTCCCCTAAACCCTGTCTGCCAACACCACATCTAAATGACCCCTAAACACATCCCAGGGATGGTGACTCAACCACCTTCCTGGGCAGCCTATTCCAGTGCCTGAAGATGGTGTATGCTTTTTTCCAGCTGTGGTTGAGAATGTCAAGCCATGTCCACTGGAGTGAGAAAACTTTAAATCGAAAATTGAGGGCAGTTTGTATGCAAGAGCCCTTTAAAAAGTGGGAAAGAGGTTAGTGGAAAAGATTTCTCAACTGTTTAGGTAGTTTCGGGTGGTATATACAGGTAGATTGAGAGGCAGTGAATTTAAATGAAGCAGGAGAGATCTTGCTGTCTGTAAGAGCAAGGATTAGGATTGGACTTTGCACTGTGAGTGCAATCAGAATGATAACAAAGGGAAGATTTCTGAGGAATAGGGGCAGCTAATTAGGGCCTATATAACAGCCTTGAAGGGTTAAGGTGACTAACTAGAACTACAATAAGAGAACCCTGGCTTGCATGCCTTAATAACCATTAATCCTGGAAGAGAATCATGGAGAGGAGCCTTGAGAGATAACAAAGAAAACATTGTGTCACAAGGCATGAGGTCAGCAGAACTCAACAAAGACAAAAGAGGGCAGGGGGAGATGGAGACCACTGACTCAAGAAACACCCCTTCTGCAATCAGAACTACTCCTCAGTGATCATTCACCTTGATTTAAAAGGACACTCTGCTTTTAAACAGAAGCAAGTACAATTACCAGTCAGACTGGTGGTGATAAGGTACTAACCAGTAAGTGTAAAAAAAGGCCAATCTTGATTCTTGTGAAATGGGATAAATAGGCCACAGGTTTTTGTATGGGTGTGACAGCTTTGTGGATTTATCCCTTAGCACCCCTCACTGCACAGAACTGGAATAAAGAAATATCCTGTACTCAGGGTGAAAGGACCCCATTTTGGGACCATAAAAATTCCCAGAGAGACAGTGCAGTCTCTGTTCTGATTCTCAAGATCTAATAGCAAACACAATTACAGCAGAATAAAATTTTTGGTAGTTGAAATTAACTTGATTCAGGGAATTTTTGAGTTTTCTAGAATTAGTCTTTTAGCTGCTGTTCACATTCCAACCAAGTGAAGGCTGAATCTTGTCTGTTAATTTAAGCATATATACATATATATATATATATATATGTGTGTGACTACCTAGAGAAAAGTAATAATTTGCTAGATTTCCTGTGTTATCAGTAGTTTATTCCTAGAAGGAGTAACATTTTCAAAGTTTGCTCTGAGAAATAATTTCAAGGTGTTACAGCTGATTTAGTTCTTGATGGCAGCTGCTTTTGTATATTAATGATTTAGTCGAGTGTTGGAGTAGCAGAGACTGGAAAGAAGAAACTGGTACATGGCCTTAAGTAGATTGTAAATCAGTAAACAAAGATAACAATGCCAGACTATTGTGAGTTACTCCTCCCTCCCCAGTTTTGATTACTGGGTTGACTAATTGAGTTGACAATCTATTCATTACTCTCCCAAAGTTTTGTTTTAGTTTTAGCATTTAATGCACACATTTGCAGTTTCCAAAAGTGGATTAAAGTCCACTGAACATGTTCCTCTAATATAGAAATAACTCGAATCAGAGAAAAATTAGAGTAGTTCTCTTCAATCAGAATTTGCACACTGTTTGAGTAGTAAATGTTTGTTCAGGGATAGCCAAGTAGTCTGTTGGGCTGTTGAGGTAAATTGCCTGGAGTCTGTCCTTTTCCTTGTCATTCTGAAGTCTATGCATTAGTAGATTTGAATTATAAAAATTATAAAATAATGGTGAAAAAACTTTTTCATTTTATTAATGTAAAGCCTGGGGTATAGGTGTTGTTAAAGTAAATAACAATGTTACCACAGTTTTTAAAATGAGTTAAGTGATGGAATAAAAGCCAGGTGAACTTGTCTGGTCAGCTCTTCATATTACTTTACAGAATGATGACCAAGTGTAAGTTTTCAGTCAGTCTTACATAAGAAACTAAGTCTTCACTCAAAAATTAGGATGGAATTGATCTAAGCCCATGGCAGTGGTTCAGAATAGGGTGAGGTAAAATGATGGCTATAACACCTGATTGGGCAAATTTATTCCAACAAAGTCTTGAGTGCTGTTTGTGGAGGATTGCTGACCTCTTGTGCTACCTCTTGTGGTCACTTCTAAGTGAAATGTTTAAAAGATTATTTGGAAAAAAAAAATTCTTTTTCAGTTGGTGGTGTGTTCAGTGTATGCAATGGTTTAAATTCTGATACAATCCTATTCAGTGATTTATCCACAGGTGTAGATTTTTAAGTTACTTAAAAAATGAAAGAAATGAACTCCTGAAAAGACAAGACACAAGTTGTGCATAGTTGAGGAACGTTTCTCATCATTAAGAATCAGGAGCCAAGTCTAAGCTTTTGTCCCTTGGTTTTTGAATCTTCAGTTTTCTATACAAAAAATGTTACAAAGAGTGATACAAGTTTGGCAACTGGTATATTTTGGTCAATTAGATTCAAGGTGTTTTTTGTCCATCCAGTTGATGGTAATGTTCCTCAGAAAGGAGATTTACTGCTGTAGTGGTGCTCCTTGATTTCCTCCTAGACTAGTAACTAAGGGTATTTTACTGCTAAAAGAGCATTTTGCAGACACAGTGCAGCCTTAGATTATGGGTACCACTGCATGTGAAGTTCTGGAAACATGGGTTTTTTTGTTTTGCTGCTAGGGTTGTTTCACTTTTTCTCCCTAACCTAGCCAGGATGATGCCATTGACCTTCTTGGGCACCTTGGCACACTGCTGGGTAATATTCAGCTTATTTTCAGATACGAGAATACTTGGAATGAAAGCAGCAACTTCCTGTGGAGGAACTGCTTTTCCTGGTAAAGGTAGCAAACTGGTGGCTCCTGTCTGGTCATACGGGGCTGAGCCAAGTTGTCTGGGAGACCAAGCAATCAACTTATCCCTAACCAAAGGGGAGTTGGGTGGGGTGGGATGGTCTTGGTCCTTACTAGTGGCCTTCTTTGCGAAAAGTTGTCACGAGGCAATCTGTTTCATTTTTGTGAGCACTCACAGTTACTGCCTTTGAACAGATGCATCATCTGTGCTGTGTGATAAAGCACTGCTCTTGTGCATGAGTAATCAGGAAAGGCCTTCACAAACCGTGTTCTTGCATTTTTCAAGTCCTGCATTCAGGCAGATACCTTATATTTGATCTTTTATAGGCTCCTAATGTCATCTTGATACTTAAATAGGTAGTGCTGAAACTAGAAATAAATTTAAGTTTAGACACCGCAGGGCCCACTGCTGGGGCCTCTCAAACTTCTAAACTCTGAAGTGTTCTGGTCCTAATAGGGATTGATGGTTTTTTTCTTCTGTTATGAGAGGCTGTTTGTGTGCACCAGCTGGCTTGCTTTTTTGCATGCGCCCGTGAATAATTCAGCTTTTTTCTTTTTTTTTCAGTGTAGTTTATCATTTTGTAGTTCAGCCAGGAATTCTGAATCACTTCATCTGTTTCTTTGTGATCACATCAGATGATTTATATGGATAAAGTCATCTAGTGAGACCTAATTTCCTAGAAAAATTACATTGTATTATGTTATTTTGTAGCTTTACCAGGGATACCAACTAAGAGGTGTTTTTTTTTGAAATCTACACTACCTTTTACTTTTAGTAAGTCAAATCATCTGCACTCATAGTAAAACTTGATGCAGAAGCCACCCCCAACCCAGTTATTTCAAGATCAACTTTAAATCTCTTTTGTCCTTTCCTCTAAAGTATGGTTTGACAATGCATGTGAAGGTGTGGTAACCATGTGTCAGGAAAGTAATAAAACCTGAAACTGAGACCTAAAAATCCATTGAAAAAGTTTACAGATTGACAAAACTTGAGTTGTGAATGTGTTAGGCATTGATGGTTACATGACTTCTCTTTGTATATTTTGAATGTGTCCTGTGAATTATGAATATTGGTTTGTGAGTTTGGGGATTTTTCTGGTGGGTTTTTAAAAGATTCTCATGGTCTTATTAATGAGCTGGAACTTCCCATGGTTATGGACTTCAGGATCAGCCTGTTTCCATCTTCAGTATTGTTCATCATCCTTAAATGGCATCTTTGCTGTGATCCACTGAGCTTTGTGATTGCTACCAAAGTATGAATATGAACTTTTTAGAACTAGGAAATTTGAAAGCTCACTTGCTTGCAAAACATTGGAGGCTGATGGGGTAACCTTGGGTATTAGTGGAGATAAAAAAACAAAAAACAAACAAACCAAAAAACCCAACCAAATAATGGCACTGACATCCAAAAAAGCACACCATAAAAATAAAGCTTTGTACAAAATGTAGAAGTTTTTCGTCTGAAATATCATTTTTCTCATTAATCACTGGGCCTTACACAAGTGTGTGGAGGATGTAAAATGGAAAAATAAAAGGCTCTTTGGATGAGAAAGGGAATTACAAGACATTACAATAAGGCATTTATTACCAAGTTAAATATGAATCTTACTTTGTGGCTGGATGTCTTAAATGAATTATACAGAAAAAATCCTATCTAGCAAGTTAATTTTCTTGTCTTCATAACATTATTGGAGAGGAATGTGCTACTTAAAGTTGATGCAAAATGTATTATAGAAAGTTGGGTTTTTTCCTTATGATTCTTCATCTCTAAATCTGATTGTTTCCGTATTTCCCTCTTTGGGGGCCATTTTCATGGAGTCTTTTGTGGTAACCAGTGAGTAGGGTTTGATCTGAGAATGTTCCTGGATGCTATGGCGTGAGAGATTTTCAGTACAGGTGAGCAAAGGGAAGAGAAGTGTCTGCATAGCCAGCAGCAGAGCATCTTCCCCTCCCTACCCACTGCATACTTTTGGTTAAAATGACTTCGTTCAGACATTCATTTCTGACCTAACTCATAATAGTTGAATACCATATTATTCTTCTCTCAAATTATACCCTTGCTTCATCTAGGAAGTAAAAAGCCATAAGTCTAAGTATTTTAATCTCTGCAGTACCCCAGGATTTTTGTTATTTTGGAATACCATTTTCTTAATAGTGCTTAAAAGGAGGACACATTGAATGTGTACAACATTGTTTCAAAAGCTTTTAGTTTCTATATTTTTTCAAAATAGTTTTAAACTCTATCAGAATATTTTTGAGCTTGAACTTTAAAATATGCTGCTCGTTGAGCTGCCTGACCACTCCTAGTCTGTTGGGGTTTTTGTTTCAACTTCTTTTGTTGGCTTTTGTGGGAAGCAGACGGTACATTCCCTATGTACCAGATGATTTCCACCTCTTCCCCCGATGCACAGAGCTTCCCCCAGCTTGTTCCAGGGGACAGCAACATTCATGATTTACATAATAATAAGGTAGGGAAGCTGCATCTGGTTTTATAAATTCTGTTTATAACCTCTGGATGAAGATTCTAATCAACCTTACAGAACACAGCAATTGAGTGCTTCTAAAACTGTTCTCATACTTAAAAATGCCTGATGTTAGGAAGCTGCCAGGGGTATTATATTTTGAAGCTTGTGTCTGCCAAAGTGCAAACCGTAATTCAGCTTGAACTTAATGAAAATGTTTCTCCATTTGTCTTCTGGTGCAATAATAGGTAAGAGTATGTTTCATTAAAAAGAAACATCTCACATTATGTGAAAAAGGACTAGTTTTTAAGTAGTTGTACAAGCAGGATCCATTGTCAGACTTTTATACCTGCAGATGTATGTAAAGCTGGCATCTGTCTGTCTGTTTCTGTATTCTACAGAGAGCCCTAATGGGATGGAAAGGAAGTGGTGGGATTTTGAGCTTTTCCTGTCTCCCTGTGGAGTGAGAGTAAGCAGCATAAGAACAATTCATTAATTAGGCTAGCTGAGTATGGAAATTTGCCAGTTTGCTTTTGTGATCCAGTTATTTAACCTTCTTTTACCCTGTCGAATGCTGACTCCTGGCAGATGAAGCAATAACAGTTTCAAGCCAGCTCAATATTGAAAAAGGAGGAGTGGCCCTTTTGTCTTTCAGTGTACATGCAGTTCAGAAGTGTGAATTTGTGCAGAGCAGGATAGCCTGAGATGCAGAGACTTTTCTCACCCTCTCTACACTGCATACTTCATTCACCTTGCCTTTTTTTAATTTTAAAAATATGTGTTGCCTTTGTTTAGGAACTGCTTTGAAACTCTGAGGTGAAAAGGTGATACCTAAGTGGGTTAAAATGGAATTTTCTAATCCTAACATTAGCATTGCTTTGCCAATAGCAAAAATCTGAAGGGCTTGATCAGACTGAATTTAGGTTCAGATAAATTACACCAGCAATTAATGGCATTGTTAAACATATAGTTCTGTTGTGTAATTTCTCACAAAGTAAAAAATGTCGTTTTCTGCTACTAACATAGTGATCAAATGACATCCCTTAATGTCATTAAGGTACATGCAATTAGTTACTATTTGTCTTTTTTCTATAAATTGCTGTTTCAGTGATTTAATTATGTATACAAAGGTTTAAAGAAACTGCATTTAAGTAGTCATGTGTCTCTACATTACAAGTTTTACCTGCAGACAAATTTTGTACTTTGATAACTTAAGTTCTCTCAGATGGATGAAAGCCCTGTAAATTAGGAATCACCAGTAATATACATTTTCACTTAAGTTTTGCTAAACTTGTAATACTGCTTAAAAAGCATCTCGGATGTCTAAAATATGATCTTCAAAACAGAATTTTTTATAGGTTAGCCAAGAACATCACAGTTTTAAATTATCAGATATCACTTATTTCCATTTTAAGCAGACTTGTATAAAATGAAAGATTATAATAAAGATATCGTCACACTTCACTTAGCTCACCATATGGAAACTAAATTAAAGCATCAATCAAGAGCCCTTCAGAAAATAGCAATGATTCAGGACAAAGGGATACTTTGCAAATTTAAAGAGGTAAGTAAGGGTTCTTTTCTGGGTATTAAAGCTTCACCTGCTTCTCATGAGGTTACAGTTTTCTATATTTTTCAAAGACATCGTGAACATAAGCTTAGCTATGGCTGAAATGCTGTGCTCAAGCATGAGTCTTAAAGCGAAGGTATGTTTTATAGAAGAGGAAAAAAAAGTGGGACTTCTCACTAGAAATTGAATACCAGAATGGACTTCAGATTACATGGCAAGTTAAAAGTGTTTCTTTACAGTCCAGGTTGCAAAGGGTGGCCTTTATAGCAGAGCAAACAACTCGAAACAGATGTACTTAGCACTATTAACCAGAAAAGAAACCCCAAACCACTGTGTTTAGCAATACAACTAATCTGGATTCAGTCACTTATTTGAGTACAAATTTCAGCAATTATGGCAATACAGCTTGTAATACAGTTTTAATAAAAGAATCAGATGTTAAGAATGAGAAGGGGAAAATGAGTAGCTAAAAATATAGAACCAAGGCTACTCAATGGACTGCTTATTTCCAGACAGTTGTGAGATGTCCTGCTACTTTATTAATGTGCTGTTGATAAATAATTCCACTATGAGGGACAGAATGAAATAGCAAACTTCTGTTTTGCCCAGACAAAATGCTGGTTTCTCTGTGGGCAGAAAAAGGAGGGGGCAAAAGGCCACCATAGTTTACAGAAGAACTATGTTGATGTGGATCCAGTTTGGAACCAGTTGGTTTAATAAGTACACCAATTTCCACATAGGGATAAATGGTAGTTACAGAAGAATTTTATTTTTTCTTTTCCAAAACACTATCATTATCAGATTTAAATAGCACAGGCCATATCTCAGGGCTGGCAGCAGGTCTTGTCTTCTGCGTGGTTCAGAGGTCCAAAATGCATTCTTGAATTGCAAGTAATGATTTTCATCCTGGATCACATGTTGATCAGTTTGGATTTTGCTTGATTTATACAAAAAAAAAGTATGGTATCTGGGAGAAAAATGTGTAGCAGGTAAACAAAGCTTGTAATGGGTACTAGTAATAGGTACTAGTAATAGGTTAGGGGCATTGAGCAGCAGAATCTGCTCATAGTGTGCAGCCCAGCTTGAAGCTCACAGGTGTGTATATGAAAAAAATGCTTCCCTAAACCACTTCGTTTTCTAAAGAGCATTTAATTTCTGAAATGTTTTCTTAACCTCCCAACTTATTTTCCAGTATTTTTACAGTTTCTCTGTAAGGGTTTGTATTTTGATCTCTGGTTCATTTTCAGGAGCTTTCCTCAAAGTCATGTTTCAGTTTTGAACTACTTGCAGCTGTCAGGTTCCATGTTCACAGAGGACATGTCTGCAGCCTTGGAAGGGATCACCAAGTGTTGTCTTGTAAGTGTATTTAAAACATGAGTGTAAACGTGGTGCTCTGGAAGAGTCCACAAAACTATGTGGATAATAAGGTTTTGGTTATTATTTTTTTCAAGCCAGTAAAATCTCAGTCAACTTTGTCAGCCGTCCTCTTCAATCCTAGCAAGGACTGTGACCTCTTGCTTTCCCTCCTTTGCTGGATAGTGTGGTGACTTCTTACCTGTGTGGCAAGTACTCATGCACATGAGATCATCATCTTCTAAGTCTAGGGTTAGTTCTTTCATCTAAAAGTTTACCAGTCCCAGGGTGAAGGCTTAACATTTCTTTACTGCTATTGATGGAGTGGACTTGCAGACACAGGGGCTGTATGCAGGGCAATGGTCCATCAAACCCCATTAGGGTTTGCAGTTCTGTTGATTTCACCTTCTTTGAAACCAAGTGTTAGACTTTGGAAGCATTTTCCTGATGATGAACAGCTTTACCCTACTGTCATACTCTCTCCATTTTCAATCTTGCACATGCAGATTACTGTTAGCGATGGCTTTCTGAAGCCTCTACTTATCTGCTGCAGATGCTGAAAAGATAAATGTTGTGTTACTCAGTGTGGAATTTTTTTTCCTTTTTTTCAGTTTCTGCTGTTGTTCTCAAAGCTACGTTTGAGAGAATGGCATCCTTGAGATTTTGTAATCAAGATTGTTGTTCAGATGGTCTTGTCGTTATTACACTTTAGATGCACCTATTACTTGTATTACTGTATTGATTTTGAGACTTTTGAGTAGTAAACATCCTTAAGGAACTTTCTCCCTGTTGATGTTGGGTATGATTTCTCACTGGTGCTCTCTGAGGCTCTGTCAAGAATGCTTAAGCTTGCAAAGCACATGCATGAGATGATTCAGAAGCTCATGATCAGTCTTCACGCTTTAACAGCTGTAGTTTCAGAGCTTTATCCTGTTAGGACAGGAGATGAACCATCCACTGATGGTTCTATTGTCATCAGCCTTTGTAGTGCTGAGGTTTCTTTTCCTGTGTGCTTCCATTATCAGCAATTTCATCAGGACTGGTTGGCACATGATTTACTTGGGAGAAATATTAACATGACAAACAGAAATGTTTCTTCTGCTGGCTGCTTAGGTCAGTGTTCTTCAGCACTGTTTTATGGTTCCCCAGCTGTTACACCAAACATTACTGGCTTTCCATATAGTTAACTCTCTTCATTTTTCTTAAAAGTGCCTTGATTATTTTTGTTTTGCAGTGGACAGAAATCCTGGATGCCAAAGTAATTATTTATTTCACAAGAATGATGCAAAGTAAAATTTGGGGAGTTGTTTCACTTAAAAATATTTGCTAAGCATGTCTAAGACATAGAATCAGAAAAGATGACTGCTGAATAAGTTCTTCCAACTCCACCAACTCTTCAAATACAATGACAAGCTGTTTCCAGAAGCACTGGAGATTTACTTTTTTTTTTTCCACAGGTGACTTCCGAGTTATGTTTTGGCTGGCAACTTGCCTGCTTTTCTAAACCATCTGAAAAACACTTCTCCAGGCTGAAGCAACTATTCACACCCTTGACTCACACTTTATATTTAAGGGGACTGGAAGTATTTCTGCCATGATTTGTCAATAGTTGCTATACCTGAGACTGTGGATGTGCTCACCAATGATCAAAGAGTGTGGGTCCATACACTGCTTCATAAAGCCCTCTGTGGTCACCTGTAACCACCCATAGTTCAGTCTTTTCTGCTAAGTTTATCCCCCACTTGTTCTGGATGTCTTGAAGTTTCTGTTGGAGCTCACTGCATGCAAGAGGAAAGGCTGCTTTTCTTACATGGCAAGATGGCTGAGCAAGGTGTGCTTGGTCAGCGATTCTCTTCTTTTTCAACAATTCTTGGATCTCCTGGTTGTTTTCATCAAACCAATCTTTGTTTTTCTTTGAGGAGAACCCTAGGGATTCTTCAGAGGACTTCAGGATGCTATTTTTAATGTGTTGCCAAGGCGCTTCAGGAGAGGGATCTACAGGCTGATCTAAAAGTCCAGCTTGAAGGTTTACCTGGAAGCTGTCTCTCATTGTATCTTTTTGAAGATCATTAACTTTGAGCCTCCTCCTTGGGATGCCACCCCTCTTAGGTTTGGGATTAAAGTAGAGGGTAAGTTTACATTGTACAAGGTGGTGTTCTCTATGACATTCTGCACGATTCATTGCTCGGGTATGACAGACATCACCAACAGTTCTCTGGTGCACTAAAACATAGTCAATGAGGTGCCAGAGCTTGGATTGAGGATGCATCCAGGTTGTCTTCAGGTTGTCTTTCTGTTGGAAGATAGTGTTGGTGATGGGGAGCTGCTGCTCAGCACAAAATTCTAGCAGGAGGCGTCCGTTGTTATTACAGTTTCCAACACTATGCTTGCCTCATTTTTCTTTCCAGGCTTCATAGTTCTTTCCTTCTCTGGTGTTGAAGTCACCAAGGATTATGATCTTATCACCTGCAGGAAACTTTTGGGTGAGGCAGTGCAGGTTGATGTAGAATTTGACTTTTTCTGCATGGTCATCTTGGAGGGTCAGGGCATATATACTGAAGAGAATAACAGGTTGCTTGCTGTGTAGTGGGAGGTGTAAGGGAATAATGCAATGGGAATGACCCATCAGCAAATTTTCAGGTTTGGAGGCGATGGAGTTTTTAATCGTGAAGCCAACTCCTGAGAGCTGTCTTTAGCTTTTGGGTTTGCCAGACCAACAGAGTGTGTAGCTAGCACCATGTTCTTTAAGACTGCCTTCCTCATGAAGATGAACTTCACCAAGAGCAGCAATGCTCGTGTTAAGTCGTGACAGTTCGTGGGCAATTAGAGCAGAACAACGCTCAGGACGCCCACTGTCTGCTGTGGGCATGGTTCTGATGTTCCAACATGTGAGTGTCAATCTGAACACACCTTGAGAGGCAGGTGTGTGCCTTTGTCTCTTTGTCTTTCTTCAACCACATCAGAAGATGCCCATTGACCGTGGGTAGCCAACGGGGTGGGGGGTGGAGATGACCTTTGGTCAGGCCACCTTCTCTAGCCCCCTCTCCATGAGGAGCAAGCAGTGCTCTCCTTGAAAAGGCTGCTCGGTCACTCAGGATGCTGCTGAACAAGACTGTCATCTTCTGGCTCAGTCTCAAGTGACCAATGTCCTGAGCCACCAGCATGCAGGGTCAGGTCTGCAGCTTCCAGCACCCCTTTCCCCTGACATATTGACCCTCTCCTGTCCCTGCAGGGGCTGTACAGGTGTGGGTTTATTCCCTGAGCCAGCGCTGTGGCTCTTGTAGGTGAGGGGCAGCGTGCATGGAACTGGCCCCACTCTTTACTCCTGAGGTTCATCTGCCAGGGCCCAACAAGCTTGGATAGTGACAGCGAAGTCCCCAGGACATAGGTTTAGCTGGATGGCCTTACAGGGCTACACGAGCTCCATCTGCCTGAGAGAGAGAGTTGTCCTTCTCCTGGAATGGTTGCCTGAAGGCTACTGAGCCCATCCTGATCACTTTGTCTGACCCTTCATTTGTGACCTCTCTGGCATGGGAACCCTACTGGAGGCATCTGCCACCTCCAGCAGAGCTCCCAACCTCACAAGGGGACACAAGCTCCTACCCCATGACAAGGGGGTGCCCGGGGAGGGACTGGAGGATACCAAGTCAAGACTTTGCAGTGTGAGGGTTTTGCGATGCCATGAAGAATGGCAGCTGCATTTAGGCCATAAAGCATGTGCTTGGTTCTTATTCATGTCTTTTTGAGAGCATTGAAATACTTTACTCAGTGTTCAGCTCCTGCTTTTCAGAACTGCAGATAAAGTAGTTGAAATTTTTGAACCCAGCAATTGGGTAGCTAATGAAAAATAGTTAACAAAAGCCCCATAAAGTGCAGGTAATATTTAGTTAGTTAGTTTGACGTGAGGATTGTTAGCTATAGTGCTAACATTGTGAAAGAAAAAACATGCATATGTAGATTTGGGATAAGTGCAGATTCTTTGTGCACTAATTAAGAAAATAATTTGTATAGGTCATTTTACAAAACGCTATCACTTTCATCTCTGTCTACATTAATTTTCTTGGAGTGTATTGTAAAATATGTCAGGTATTCCAGGTGGAGAACTAACAGCTCATCCCAGTGTCTTTTTATCCAGGCTTCCCAGCTGGTTTGCTGAGACTGAGAAACTTCATATTGCTTTTGTGTGATCTAATAACTAGGGAGAAAGTGAGGCTAAATGACAGCAGCTGTGGCCCCGCCACACCAGATGTGTCTAAGTGGCTCTTTTTGGAAGAGGTGAGGGCTGACAAAGAACCCCAAATGATGGGTTAATCCCACTGAGGCCGAGGGGGTGGGGAATCCCACCCCCAGGCTGTTGAGAAAGGAACAAAGAGAAGCTTTGCCAGGCAGCAGAGTCCACTTGCTATTGGGGCTGCAGAAGTAAACAGAGATGCTCTTGACTGTACTTTTCTTAACCTGACTCGAGAAAAATTCCTCAAGTCAGCCTTCCAGCAAAATGAAAGAATTTCCAAATGCAGCGAGAAGCCATAGTTTCACAGACTGAGGTTTGAATGAGACTCTTTTCAGCCTTTGATCTGCTGCATCCACAGCATAACTTATCAATTGGGCAAAACCTGGCAAATCTGATCTGCACAGATACTTGATTTAAGGATTACTTGAATAATTTATGGAGCTGCGAGAATTCCTGTCCTCACTGAAGTTACGGTATGGCAGTTTTGTGTTACATACAGTATTTGTCACTTAAATACTTTGCTGAGATTGCTTTAGTCTTCCAAATTACTTGCATTTGAGAGAATATGTTCTTCTTAGTGGTGCTTCTTGTCTGGGTTGTTTATTTCAGGGCTTTTTCCCCCTGCGTAGCTGAAAATTGTGCATTTTTTTTTTTGGTATTCAGTTTCTTTTTTCATGAAAATGACTTGAAGTGTAATTTGTCATTCTGATCAGCTATTCCTAGTCACACAAATCTGCTCAGGTAATTGGTTTGTGTTTTGATTTCATCCTGTTTTGGTATATTAGATAGCCTGTGTGTGTTTTTGTGTGCATGTGTATATATATATATATATATATATGTGATTTCTCTGTATTTCTTCTGCAAAAAAAAAAATATTCTCAGGAAAAATTATGACCAAAGCACTTCTGTCTTGTGTCTAAATTTGATATGAAATATTTGCAAAGGTTTATGAGTACAAACTGATAAGTGTTGGGTTGCAGTTTGAAATGCCTGCAATGATTGAAGCACTCCAGGATTTGCATTTTTTTTTTCTTCTCTTTGAACATTATCTTCAAGTTCTCATTGCTTGATTTGGTGTACTGTAATTTTAAATTACATTTCTGTCAGCAGTATCCTCTGATGTAGGAGGGAGATGGATGTTTGAAGAAAAATGTATTTAGAACACATATTGCTATGCACAGCATTAAATAAAAACTCAGACTCAAACCTTATGTACTATGGCAAATTCCTAAGGAATATTTTAAAAAACAGAGTCAGGACTTTTCTGAATAATATTGGACTGATGAAAAGGGATTCTTGCTTTTAACCAAGCCTTGCCTCCTTTTATGGGTAAATTAAAAATAACTGTTACTAGTAACATAAAATCTTGTAATTTTGCAGACTCACTTCCAAAGGGAATGAAGCCCATGTAAATTATCCTCTGTCTTTCTTGTATTGTCCACATAACTCTTGATAGTGCTGATAGCCCTTCAAAAACTTTGGTAAGGATAAAGACAATACCCAGCACAGCCCCAGGTCTGGTGACGTGAGCCAGCCATGTGTGCTGGCAGCCCAGGAAGACTTCTCTGTGGTTTGCTTTGGTAAACTCTTTCACCAATATTTTGCTGGAAGAGTGTGTTTCAAACAAAGATCTAAATGTAAAATGCTACTTTTGTGTCCTAATTAAAGTGACAAAAGTTACCTGCCTACATTTCTACTCGAGTATTTTTTCAAAAATATCATTAAATACTTTTACTATCTTTACTCCTGGTGGTATTTCATGCTGTTATGATGCATTTGGTTCAAGGCCAGGTTGGATGGAGCTTTGAGCTCCATGGAACTTAGTGGGAGGTGTCCCTCCCCAGTGCAGGGAGGTTGTAACCAGATACTCTTCAAGGTCCCTCCCAGCCCTTTCTGTGATTTGCTGGGTATGGAGGGATAAAAGTCCAGTTTGTTAGTGGAACTGTATAGTATCTCACTGCCTTAAAGCAAGTGTGAATTTTGGGAGTGGTTTAAAGTTATTTGAGATCAGTGTTTTCATGTCTATGCTGTAATCTAGAAATGGACAAAGCTCTTAGATTTGGGGTGTTTTTGGTTTTGGTTTTTTTTATTTTTATTTTTTATTTTTATTTTCATACTAAGCTTGCTGCTTTTTTTGCATGAAGCCACCTTGTGGCAGGGTAGATACAGATTCTGAAATGTGGAAGAAACTTATTTTGGGTTTCTACAGAAGTTTTTCTTTTATTCTAGTCTGCCTAAAAACACATGGACTCTGCAGTATAGGTTTAAAACAGGGTATTGCATGACAACTGTAAGTAAAAACTGTGTCTAAAAGAAAATTATCACCCCCTGGGACTTGAAAGCTGAGATGGATGTGCTTGCTGCACAGTGCAGAGTGGACAACGTGGTCTGGAGTTTGAAAGGAACTCCAGAGGGTTCGCTGGAGGAAGTTCTCTCAAGCCCTGGTATGTTGAGCATTTCTGCTGACCCAGAAGGGTGCAGGGCCAGGCTGTTAAGCTTCATTGTCTTCCACTACAGTGTGAATCTTTTATGCTGCATTCTGCATTATGGTAAATACCTCCAGAACCAGGCTAAAAACAGTTTCTGCAGACAAAACCACTATTCTTTTGAGAATATAAACCCACTAGACCTCCAAGACCCTCATTTTCAGATGTGCTCAGATAGTGCTGCATGAGTGGTATTTGTCTATGAATTTCTCTGACATGCCCAGTCTCTGTTGCTAATGTGACTGATTTAAAGTTACTGAGTTTAACCATAAGTATCATCAAAACAAGAACATTTCCTTAAAAACTGTTCAAAATAATATGTATTTTTTATTCTTTTCTTTAGGAGACATCACCCAGAAAGGATATGAAAAGAAAAGGGCAAAGCTGTTAGCACGGTACATACCACTAATTCAAGGTAAGAGACTGCATTTAAGTTACACTGTGTGTGCTAAAGCTGTAAAAATATGTAATGGAAAGGTTCTCATTAAATAGAAAAGATAAATAAGTAGTGTTTAACTGGCATGGCATCTACCTAGTAGTGGAAAATGGCTATTATGTTTTTGTCAGTAAATGTCCCTTTGAGAACTGCATCCAAGACAAGATTACTTATTTTTAGAAGTTTTTAAAGTTAAGTTATTCCTGAAAGCATGTTGGCAAGTTTGATTTAAATGGTCAGCACTCCCATTCTTTCATGTGCTTTTTCAAACATGCCCTTTACCTCCCCCCTACTCCAGTTTCTTCAAAATACTAACTTTTTATTATAAACTGTTACTTCTTAAGCTGTTTATTATCAGATTTTTTCTTCAGTGGCAGGAAGCTAAGTTCCCAGCATCTTTTATTTATTTTTATACTATTGCACTTACATCACTTGGTGCTAAAGCTGTTGACTTTTGGTCTTGTATATAACCCTAGGCCACAAATGAGAAGATGACTGAGATGAGTGGAACTGACAATGAGACACTGTAGATAGCCAAGAGAAAAAGAATAACAGGAATTATTTTACAGTGTTAGTGTTATGCTTTCAGAAAAGAGAACAGAGGGATTAATGCTATAATTTTTTTATCTTGTTTTGGTTCTGATATTCACAGAAGTTACTGATTTGAAACAGGAATGGGTGTCTCCTCTTTTTGTGCAAATAGTTGAACAAGATTATAGTCTCTTGCTTTTGAAATCTCAAGACTTGGTGCCTGTATCGCTTCCCAGCAGGAGAGACAAAAATTTTAGTCTCATGAGTTCTGCCAAGTTGTGGTGTTTTAGAAAAAAAATGCATAATGTGTATTTGGGATTGAAGAGTTAGAACATCACCTGGTGTTTCATCATGGGGTTTCTTGGCATGGGTTTGTTACTGTGCTTATGGTGCTTTTAAGAACAGCAGGTTAGTTTTTCCCTCAGCAAACTTTGGATTTTTTTGAGAAACACTGCAGTCAACAGCAAGCTCTAGCTTCACCTGCCACAGCTTCTCCTTACACAATTTTACTCTAAGGAATCGTCTCACTTTCCTGTTCAAAATACCTTGTCCTCCAACTCAGCTTAGTTAAAGATTTTGAGATTGTGTAGTAGAAAGCTAAGTCTTTGGATATCTGTCTTTTATTTTACTCTCTCATAACCATTGATATACACTACTTTCTCTGCTTTCTATTGATAGGGCTTTTTATGCTGGTTTTTTTTTTGTTTGGTTTGGTTTTTTGTTTGGTTTTTTTTCTCAATCTTTACACTGAAAGGCAGCTTGATTAAAGATCTGAGCTCAAGTGTATCTTAGGAAAGTACAGCACTTTATCTTTTATACTTAAAGTAAGTTTTAAAGCTAGAATGCAGTGTAGAGAACCTTTTTTCCCCTTTTCTGCATGAATACTGCTGTCCCTGTGGCTTATCCTACATCTTGGGATCTTAGAAGTAACACTGGCTCCTGTGCAGTGTTTCCAGGGCTGTTTAAGTTCAGTTGTCTGCTGTAGGAGCCTCCTGTTATACCTGTATGATTTCGAAGAGTGTTTTGAAATATCCTATATAATAGCCTGCTTATTAAAGAATTCTCTCAGCTGAAGCAGTTTATAAAATACAGAACTGCCTTGTTAGGTGGCCTTAGAAGAAAAAAAAAAAAAAAAGAAAATATGTTAATGGTACTTTCCAAGAATTGTGTTCTCTGAAGCTTCTCTTTCCAAGTTGAGGTGTTCAGGAGTGTTTCTTCCAGAAGTTATTTAATATTGTCTAGGTTGACACCTTAACATGCTGGACAATAACTGTTAGAAAGCATGTCCTAAGGAAACGGCAGTGCAGTTCAGCTGTCTCCTGGTTTATCTGTCATCTGATGTTAGGCTCAAGTAAGGTCCCTTTACATTTCCAGGTGTTTAAAAATTTCCCCCTGTTCATCCAGTTTTTCCGTAATTATCTTAAGCAGTGTTCAATAATTAGATGATTCTGTGCTTTGTGCTACTTGTTTGATCCCACTATTACTAAGAAATACTGAATTACCTGATTTCTCTACCACTTCTGCCTGACTTAACTGTAAGATGTTGGGAATCTAGCTTTAATATGCAGAAATAATGATACTTGGGCAAAAAGACAAAGTTTGCTAAAAACCCTGAGCTAGCTGCTTATTTCAGTTTCCTGACATCTGTTCCATTAACCCAGTTTTGGCTTGAAATTTTGTTAATTGACACAGCTTCAGCATGGCTGAGATTAATGTGTGGGAGTCCCAGTGGCTTTGAGCCTGCAGTGATACTATTTTTTTTCTCCTATCATTAAAAATTTGATTGCAGGATTTTTTTTGTAACATCCTTTGCTCAGTTGCATTCCTGATAGGATTTGTTAAGTTCTTGGTTACCCCTCAAGTTTCTGCAGACTGCTTAGACACCACTGTTTTAGATTTGAAGACGTTTTAGTCTGCAATTTGACCATCTCCAGCACCAGTAACTCATAGCTTTCTAAAGCTGATCATAATTTCTTTTCCCTTTACATGAATTGTCTTTTCTTAAGACAGCTGACCAAGTAATTTTAATTTCTCACGTTCTTCAAACTTACTTGAATTTCACAAAAATTGATGTATTTTTCATAGTGCATTGGTAGCTCTACTTGTTCTCTTACAAAACTTTTGATGATAGTGCTATTCTGCTGACTTGTAAGGTTTAAGCTAAATGTGCAGTGGCACACATTTTGAAGCAACTGTGGAAAGAAATGGCTTAAGCTGGGAGGAGAGGGTGCCCATTCTGTGAGTCTGCTGTAGGATCCCTAATTTAGATTTGAACGTGGGCAGGGTGATTCTTCTGTCTTGTTGGAAGCTAGAAACAGATATCTGTAATCATAACACTGATTTACATGGGAAGTTGATAGTATCTTCTTTTAACAAATATTTATGAATCAACAAGTTGTATCATCTTTGTGTTTCAAAAAACACTCATATACTGGTAAGATTTGGATTTTTTAAGTGTAACTTTTTCTGCAGAATTGCAGAAGTCTGTACATCAGCAGCTGCCACATAAAAAAGTTAATCGTATGAGAACTACTCTTTCAATGCCAAGTAAAACAACTTCATATTAAGTTTCTACTGCAGTGTGTACCTGAATCTGTGGGGAACCAAATCATTATGCAGACAGTGTTAAATAAACCCACAGGGAGCTTAGTGAATAGAAAAAGACAAGTGGCTGCAAAGCATATTTTCAATTAACATTAAAATTAAGTAGAACATGTTAGTATTCAGGAGTCACATTCCTGTAGGGTTTCCTTTGCATTCTAAAATTCTAAACCTGCAGTTAGGATGAGTTAGTGGAAAAATTAGATTTCACTTAGGAACCATGAAGCTATGTTGTTACAGGGAAATGCTAATTAAAATGTGCTATCTTGCACTAATCTAATCAAGTGCACTGTGCAAAAGTAGAAGCAAAAGTAATAGCAAGCTTTAATAGTAATCAGTTGGTATCAGTTTCCTCAGTCAACCTCTACATTCAAATTTCATATAAACCTCTGTGGAAATAATAAATTGTACATGTAGTAGCATGCCTGGCATGCTGCTAAGTGAAGCTTCTGAGGGAGCAGGCACAGTGCAAAAATCCATGTTGAATGTGGGTAGAGCTTGGGTGTAAAAAAGTTCAGAAATAACATTCTAAAATGAGCAGTGTCTACAGTGAATTTGGTAACTTGCATCCTGTCCTGATGGAGAGTAAATATTGCATACTCTCTTCTCTGTTTTCTTCCTTGTAGCCAACCTTCACTGTACTTTTTCTGATGGGTCTTAGGAGACGCTTGATACCTAAAGAAACTGTTTCCTCCTAGACTCCCTTTAAATTGCCACTTGTGGGGTGTATCTTGAAGTGAGATACCAGAGGTGATGGCAACTCCAAAAGCCTTACTGTAGGCAAACTCAGTGCTATGCTTGGGTGATCAGGTAACTTCTACCTACCTGTGAAGTTACATTTGTCATTGAAGGGTTAAAAAATTCAGGTCAGGAAGTGTAATGGCATGAGCTGATTGTTGAATGGTAAATAAAAAAAATTTATTCTCTGCACTCTAATGTTGGTAACTCGAGATTTCTTCTTAGGGGTTGCCATGCCATAACATGAATTCTGCCTGCAATCCAGACACTTGAAACCATTTCAAAGCTAATTTAACCACAAAGGAAGATGTAATACAAACCTCAGAGGTTCTGACACCAACCAGTTCAGTCACTTGAAGGTAGTCTGCCTTCCCTGTGGGAGCTGTGCTAGAACCATCCTTTGCTATTGTGGTGATTTCCTGCTCACTTACCAGCTATTTCTTTAAAGAAATTAATATTTTCTGTAGTTTTAAAAGCTTGGAGAGTGTAGCTCTTTTATAGGTATAATATATATAGAAGAAATTCAGCTACACTGTTTTTTTATATGTATCTATATAAAATCAAAAACATATTTTATGCTATATATTTATATGTATAAATAAAAATAAAACCAACAGCTGTATAGTGCTGTATAAATTATTTTTTATCTACTTGTTTTCTTCCCAGCTCTATGCTTTTGGTTGAGAAAGCTCAGTGCTAGCATTTGAGGCCAGCTGTCACTTTGTAGTGGGGCTGTCAAATGTCTGTGGCATCAGACCAGTGCCTTGAGCACCTGTATTCCATTGGGACACACCTTCTGTGCTGGTACTGGTTTTGCAGATTTGGCCACTGTGCTCATTCCTAAACTCAAGGAGCTCTTCCTAGCCAAGATACCTCAGGGTCATCAGGGCTTGGATGCCCAGTTTTTCTGGGGAACAGTTGTATGTAAGCTTTTATCTTTCTGTTTTTTTGCCATTCTTGAGAAGAGTTAGAATAAATTCCAAGATTATTCTCTGAGAAAGTCCAAGACAGAGCTTGGTGTGGTAACTAGAACCAACCTGGGAGAGCTCTGCTGGGAAAAGATGATTTCAGAGATTCCATCAAGTTTAGAAGTACTTAAACGTACTTAAGTACTTCAAAAACAAATTGTCTGTCAGAAGAACCTGCTAGGACCTGGTGATCTTAAAGATTCAAGAACACTTCCAAGCCAAAGCAGAAGTGAGATAAAATCAATCATGAAAAATACAGTGGTTGATTTCCATCTAATCCTGAGGTGACAGGAGACACCTCTGTTGAGTCTGAGGTAATTGCTTCAGCTTGAGGCCACACTTCTGCAGTCAGTAGTGGATCTGTACTGAATCATCCAATGACACAGACTTGTTCTGCATCACCTACATGATTGCAATTAGCCACAGCACACAAAAGCACACAATGGTCTGTTCCTGTTAGCTTTCTCATGGCCATCTAATTTGGTGGATGTTAAAAACAGATTTGGTGCTACAAGAAGAAACAATCAGTGCCAAATTAAAATTCACCATTTCATACCTACTGCTTCTGATGGTCTCTTCAGCCACTCGGTTTCACATAAAAGTTCCAAATGTCTGTCTGCATCTTGGGCAAATCAATTTTTAAGAATATTGCTTTTATAGATTTATTGTGAAAGAAAATATTAGTGGTACATTAATGCAAAATTACATACATTAATGTATATAATGTAATCATACATTAATTAATCTGCGGCTTACCTGTGACAATATAACAAATATAAAGAAAACAAAAAGTAAGGGATATGTAAATACTGAACCAGACATACTTCTGCTTTATAAACTTGAGAAAACATACATTTTTCATTTCCCTCTGAGGGCTGTTTTTTACAGGACATAGTGTGTTTTTCAGCTACCAATACCAGTCCAGATTAATGCTACTTTTGAGAACTCTTGCCTAAGTGAAATCTGGCAAAAACAGTGACCTACAAAACCCAAGGGGCTTAAGTCAAGCTCCTTGTATTACTGTTAAATAAATTTATAAATAAAATAATAATAAAAAGCTGTTACCATGAGAAACTTTCCATCTCTTATATTGAAAGCTTAATATCAGCTTACTGTCCTGGAGTTTTCCTCTGGTGGATTAAATTTAAGAGACTTGCATGTCTCCAGTGTAATATTTCATAAAGTAATGGTATAGCCAGTGGGAACAAAAATCTCTGAATTGATTGTAATTTTAAAAAAAGTTATTTCTAATAGTCAGGATTTAAAAAAAAAGGGGGGGGGAGAGGGAATAGGGGAAAAGGAGGAACATGAGCCAAAAGACCCTGTATTGCAGCCAGTCACAGATCATTTTATTGTGTTAAAAAGCAATGCTAAATATTGCATTTTATTTATATCAAGTAACCTGAGCATATAGCTGCTTTTAACACAGCAAAATCTTGCCTCTGAATATGGTGAGAATTCAGCAGTATCAGTTAAGTCAGTGCCTTAATTTGAGACCAGTTAACTTACACAAAGACACCTTTCACTTATATTGCTAGTGCTATCTTATGTTTAACTTGGAGAATAATTAAGATCAATTAGTGTGAAAGGAAACAAGCTGATCATATTTTTTTGTTAAAACATGTGATTCTTGTTCTTTCATAGATGTCTTAAAGAGGAGCTATTTCATAACTAAACCAGAAATGCTGTACAGTCAGTATCCTTTACTGACATTTACAATCTCAAGAGCTTCTGTTCTCTGCTGCATCAACATTTTCATGGGTGAGGGCTTTTTATAGGACGTTTGAAATTTTAAAGCACAGCACATATCACTAGTGGTAGTATTGCTTGCAAGCTCTTTAATACAAGTAGGTTTTGCCAACAGAGAGGTTTTGTAAGCAGAGAAGTGTTTTACCAGCTGCTGTGTCTGGTAAAAGAGAAGTAGCTGCAGATGCACAGGAATTAGATAATAAAGGAATTATATCTGAAACCAAGGAGTTTTTTCCTCCTCCTTATGTTGACTTTGTCCCAGCTAGTACTGGTGCTAATAAAAGGTTCTGTATTTCTGCATAAACTTGGGTATGATTTGGTTTGAGGTTTTCTCTGCTCTGGTTTTATCACTTAAGGCTTCGCTTTGTTTTGGTCATTAAAAGACCCTCACAAGATGTTATAAAAGCATGTAAGGTGTTACTTCTTTTTCTCATGTTGTTATTCTTGAAAACAAATCAGCTGACTGTAGCCTCAAAACATAAACCCCCCTTGCTTTTGTCTATATGCAGGCAGATCAGGGGATGAATTTACTTTTCAGTATAAACAGGATTATGTAAGCTGGATGGCTGCCCCAAAGTATCATCCTGCAAAACTCCTCAAAATATTTTTAGAAGGGTGTGGTAATAGCAAAAAGGGGTTAGGTAGTTAGCAGCTGAGAGGTTTGACAAAGGGCATATCAGAAAGAAACCTCCAGACAGGAATTCCAGGCAACCTTTATAGCTCATTTAGTTTTCCCCTTTGCTTAAACCTAGTGCTGGTCATTGCATCCTGGCAGCTCCTTGAGTGCTGTATGAAGAAAAAAGAAAACCAACAATAAAATCAGTGTCTTTCCATTTGATGTGTTGTGCTGAGTAAGAGATTGGGGTTGGGTATTAGCTGAGAGGCTTCTTCTCTGAACATGTGCAGGAGCTACTTCATCCTCCCTGTGTTTATTTATTTCTCCTGAAATTCCCTCTGGAGTGGTTGAGATGCAAGACTGGAATGGGAGATGGTCTCATGTGGGTGTTTCTGGCTCTTGCCTGTACTACAAGTCCCTGTTCTCCATCATCTCCTAGGCAGTACTGTGTCTTCAGTTCAAGATGCCTGGAAGAGGCTTTTAGGGAAAAAAAAAATACAGAGAGAAAGGGGAGCCCTGCTGATTCTTGCTTACTTTCCTGTTGTTTTGTGGTGTTCTCTGGCACTTTTTGTCTCCATCTTCTGGTGCAATTCCGTGGCTACATGCTACCATGGATGTGCTGGTTTTCAGCTTCTTTTTCTAACAGTTTAAGCTGTAACTCCTCTTTCCAGCCTTACTGGTGCCTGCATGAACTCTTGACTGTTGCTTCATCTCCAGTATATCACAAGACAATGCTCATATATATATATATAGATATAGGTTATATCTATATATATATATATGTATAGGTAATATATATGTATATAAATATATATACATATTTATACCTATATACACCTATATATATGTATATACCTATACCTATATATGCGTATAGGTATATAGGTAAAGGTAATAGGTATACCTATTTATATATATTACCTATACACCTATATATATATATGCACACATCTATATATAAATATATATACCTATATACACCTATATGTGTGTATATAAGTATATATAAAACAGTCTTGGGACTGTCTTCTACTTTTTCTACTTAGTGTAAGAATAACCAAAAAAATTAAAAGCAGAACTGAGACCCAAGCAGACAGCTGGGGTTTGGATGTTTCTGTTGCTAAGCGCAAGGGCATTAACAGAAGCATCAGCAAGCAAGGGCACAGTGGCAGAACACTGAAAATCTAATCTGGTGAAAGAGATGTTTATTAAAATAGTGTATATAGATATTTGTCTATCTATGTATATATATTTATAGGTGTATAGGTAATATATATAAATAGGTATACCTATTACCTTTACCTATTACCTATACATATATATAGGTAATATATATAAATAGGTATACCTATATATATAGATATAGGTAATATATATAAAGGTAAAGGTATACATATATATATACAAAGCTATATATAAATAAAAGGTATAGTAGCTGTGGTTAAAGTATATCCAAATTTGGTTGCACCTTAGTGTAATTGTTTTAAATTAAATATATGAAAATGTAGTGTGATCACATGGTCTAGTTAAAAAGCTGTTTATAGCTTCACTGCTCACAGTATCTGAAAATATTGATTGCTGTTCATGTGCCTTCTAAAGTGATTTGTTTGGTATTGCACCCTTATGACCAAATCTCATAGTACATTATTTTGGGAGCTTGAATATGGAGATTGGGCTGTTAGTTTACTGTGGTTTCTGTTGATTTTTTTGTAATAAATTAGTTTTTCTTGAAAGAGTCATCCACACCTATATCTGTCTTGGGTGAGCTTTCTGCCAAAGGAAGAAACATAATGTTGGTGATTTAACTCTGTGAGTGAAAAGAAAAATTTAAAAAATTCAGAGAAATTGGTCCTCATACAAGTGGTTCCAAAGCAGTAGTCTAAATAATCTGAATTTAAGTAGTCAGGTCCAAGCTATTAATGTTTTTGCATGGTTCATGTGATAATCAGTTACTGATTACCTCTTATGTAGTCATATGGGCTACCTAGAAGGTATAGAGATAAATAATTTTATTATTTGGAGGATGTTGTATGGATCTTTATGCTAAGGAATGCTTCTTTGAGGCTTGAGAAGCTGTACTAAGTATACATCTTGGCATAAACCTTCTGATATAGTCAAGAATAGATGACCAGGTAGCATATTAAAATCTAAAGGATTTCGTTCTATAGGAAACATTACAGTAAATAGGTTTTTTTAATTATGATTTTTTTAAAAAATGACCACATTTCTGTGGTCTCAGAGTTTTATAAAGAAATAATGTATTTCCTAGAAACAATGTGGACTTGGATGCAAAACTTGTAGAGTTTGGTTTCCTTGGACATGTTTTATAGTTGGTAGCCCTTCATGCTACCCTGTGCTTATAAAGCATTGCTACTGCTGCTTTTTGAGGTGGCCTTTTTGATGGATGATGCCTTGTACTTTTCTGGAGGTAAGACTGTAAGACCTCTGTTCCTGTCAGGAGCTCAAAATGTGGTTATATCCATCGTCCTTGGTAGCTTGCTTTCTAATTACTCTGCTTAAACAGGCATTGCCTCTGCTGGCTCAGCTGAAATGCAACCAAATTGACATCAGTGATGTGGCAAGTATCACCTTGAAATTTTATAGCCAAGCAAGGAGTGTTTAAATAAGTGGAAACTTATGAATTGAAGTTTACTTACTTGAGTAGAGGAAAAACAGTGGAAGATGTCAGGCAAGCATAATGCATGTCCATGACACCTATTATTATTATTATTATTGTTGTTATTGTTGTTGTTGTTATTATTATTAATGATAATTTTTTAAACTAATTGCTTTCTAATATATTTTTCTGGGTAATAAATTACAATGAATAGAGCCTTGTTCTACTGGCACAGAAAATGCAAACACTTAGATTGCTTCATATCTTGAGGACAAAAATGTGTATCAGGTAATATGCCCTGGCATGTGGTATGAAAGCAGAGAATGATGAAATTAAGCTCTGACTCGAGTAAGGACTGGGAGCTTAATAACTTGAGGTGAAGCTTCTTAGACCAAAAAGTTAAGAGAGGTCCCCAGATTTCATTCTCTTGAGGAATAATTGCCATTTAGTCTTCTGCCTTAGCTTTTCTGTGAAAATATGTGGAGCTCAGCACATGTCTTTCATGTAAAACTGTAGCACTCAGGTGATTTTTGAGAGAAGAGTTTGCTTTTTTTCCTTTGTAATCCAGTGGGAAATAAGTGTCTCTAAAATTCTATTTGAAGTAATCTGGAATTAATATGAGTGTTGCTGTGGAGGTTCACTTAAGGTGGGTATGCTTTAGCACAGCTACTCAGCTTTGTTTGGGAAGACTGAGGAGTACAAGGTACCCTGGTGATGGTGAGATCCATGACTGACCAGGAACCTCCTGAAGCTGCCTCTCCTCTCTCCTTTAGGGCAGGGAAAGGCAGAGGGAACTGAAAAACACTGCAGTTCTTGGTGTAAACCTCTCTTTTTCTGGCAGGGACCCTGTGTGAGTCTGGGTGGTAAGCAAATCCTAGTGGAGAACCAGTAACAGCAGGTCTGTAGGGCTTGAATCCATGGAGAGGAGATGGAAACCAGAGGCAGGGTGGGAGGGGATGAGCCAGAGAGCTTGAGGTCAGGGGCAGTAAGGGAAGGAGTGTGCTGCAGATGGGATGCCAGGCCTTGGTTCTGGGGCTGGACAGACTGAGAGGTTAGCCTAGAGCCAGACCAGGAGTTTCTCACACTTGCATTTCTGCCTTCCCATACCTCTTTTCCTTTCTTTCAGTGCTTGTGATCTTTTGTTCCTTTGTTATTTCTTGCTTCAGCTCACCACCTGCAGAAGGGTTGAATAGTGTATGAGGAGCCTGAAGGTTCCTCTTCTGCTTCCCTCTTCCCCTGTCCTCTCTGCAAAGCTCTTAACTGTGATGTGTCATCTGTTGCAGACTGGATGCTTGGAGGAATGATACATTGCTGGGTAGCAATGCAAGTAAAACTGAGCTGGGGGAAGTGTTGCTGTGCTCTTTTAACTCTTCGGGGTTTACATTTCTCTTGGAAGATACTTATATACTTATATATACTTATGCTTACTTTTATATTTATGAATACTTATGAAAGGTTGAGCTGGTAAACTGGTGCAGCTTATCTCATGTAAATTAGCCAACTTTAGCATGAAAATTACTTTGAATTTTTTGGGGGGGGTGATAAATTTCTTTTTTTTTTTTTTTTATGAAGGTAATAAGATTTGCTTGTCTGATAGGTATTTCAAATACACTGGTGAAAGTCTTCAAAAACATTCTGTTTGGTGTTATGATTTCACATCTTATGCAGATGAAATGAAAAAGGCAGTAGGGCTAGTGCTCTTCACATGGGTTGCCTAGGAAGGTCTTCTAGCAATGAATTCTGTGCTGTTGCAAAATATGTTTTTGAAACTTTTATCTCTGCCTGTCTGATCCCAGATGTGTTTAGCTAGACATCCTCCCCAGCTATGGTAGCAAGGAATCTACATTGTACTGTCAACTGTTCAGTGCTATTATAATAAAGTCATTTTGGTTCTGTAAGTCAAAATTGCTAGATAAGTCAGTGCTAGCCTTAATTCTCCAGTATTACTATATGGAAAAATAAAATTATAATTCAAATACTAAATTTCATTTCATCCTATAGAAGGAAATTCCTCAGTTAATTGGAACAAGCAGCCTCTTTAAGATGACTTCATGATAGGTTTAAGTAAGATAAGAGTGGACAAAATACAGTGATAGTGGATCAAGTGTCTTTAGTGTATGCTTCTTAAAATGCTATTTTCATAAAGATCTTAAATGTGGATGAGGGGGGGTAGCCTAGTTATCCATCTGCTTTTGCTGAAGGGTAAGGTAGTGATTTACATAGTACCAGAATAAATTAACAAGTTCAGCAAGCTTGTGGAACAGGATTTTTCTGGCACATACTTGTGTAGCCTAAGAGTTAGATGCAGTATATTACAATTTTTTACCAAAAAATGATGGGGTTTCATCCATGGTTGTTTTGCACTATGATGTGGAATATTCTTTGAGAAAGCAGAAAGGGAAACCTGAAGAAACAGCTGTGGTTTCCAACAGTGCCATTCATTTTGTGACTCGTAATTTTATTAAGAACTTCTGAGGCTCATTGATAGATATTTCCTCACAATACAGCTGCCCTTACTCTGATTCACAAAAATCTGTGCCATAAGTGTTGGAGGAGGAGAGGGTTCTGGCTTTGGAAGTTGGTAAGTTGTTAGAGCTGCACATGGCTTCGGAACATCCCACGTGCATCTTGTCACTTGCTGATTGACTATAGCAGTTTAGCTCATTTTTCATTTATTTTCTTGGTAGGGCTAAACCTTTGTACCAGATGCAGCAGCGTCCTTCATCACCAATTACCCTGAGTATCTCTTTGATGAACACATGAGATCATGGAGTGGGCTAGGGGCTTGGTGGTGGTGTTAGAAATCCTGATTCCAAGTGTCTGTAGTTACTGACTTACATATCAACTGCAGGAGTTCAAAATGGTGATTCCTGGTCTATACCATGCCCAGGGAGAAAGATGGGTTTGGAAAGCTGTGTCCTGAGCTGGAGAACTGGAAAATACAAGAATAAGCAATTATGAATAGAGCATTCATTTCTTCTTCCACTAACAACCAATAACCCTTTTTTTGTAGGAAAAAAAGAAGGATGCAAAAAAACCAACCCGAAACTTGTTCTTCAGATGTAGATGTATAGTAAATTAGCAAAGAGCAAGTTCCTTGCTCAAGTTTGTATAGTCCCTGCCAGACGTATCAACAGTCAGCAAGGGAGTCTCCTGTTTGGGGCCCAGGGGGAGTGATGTACATAGGGAATATGTAACAGTTACTGTCCACCCCTTTGATTTCTTACTCCTGCTATGCTAGAATGTAAAGATGAGATTCATTCTCCTGAACATTAGCCAGCCTAAAGGTAAACACAGCTGCTCTAGATTAGCTGTCTAGAACCCTGTTCTAGGCAAGTGCAGAAGAAACAACTGGAGGGTTTCAGTTCCTCTTAATTTGTTATCCTTTATGGAGATAGGAAGATGTGTAACCCTATAGTGAATATATAAAGTACCCAGCCAACCTAGACTAGAGCAGTATTTCTTAGATGAAGCTGACAGAGTAATTCTTCCCCTAATATCTGCAAAGTTTTTCTCAGAGAATTGTGGAGTTTTTGTAAAATGTGTGTCATGTTGATATTGCTCTGTTAAATGGGAATAGATTAAACAGGTTGCACATTCCGGAGTTTTACTAAAACTGGCTGTCTTATGTTTAGACTCACAAGAAATTTGACAGAGTAGTTCAGGTTTTATTTAAAAGCTGGAACAGTATTATCTTGTCTCTTTGGCATCTCCAAGTCCAGTATGGGATTGTAATGACCTCTGCAGCTGGGGAGGATTGGTTCCCTCTCCTCCTTCCACATGGATCTGACAAATGGAACACCTAATGACAAATTACTGTAAACTCCTGCAAGGAGCAAAGGATTTTTTCCATTATTCAAGAATGTTTCTTACAAGCTTATAAGAGCAAACTTGGTTTTACTTTAAATAATTTTACATGCATTTGGAAAGATTTTTATTAAAAGATAAGGGCTTAGGGCTCCAGTTGAACTTGTAAGTAGATGTCAAGGTAGTAAAAGAACATTTTATTGGAAAGCCTGAATCTGTACTGAAATAAAGCTGTATTTCAGGTGTGGATCCATCCCTGCAAGCAGAGAACAGAGTTCCAGGCACATCCCAAGCTACTGCTGCTGTGTCTAAACAGCAGAAATCCCGTTCCGCCAATTCGAGGGATGAGCGCTTCCGATCTGGTAAGGGAGAGAAACATAACTGAAACATCAGGTGTCTGAATAGAAAAACTGTACCAGTGAAAGTAGTGTCTGCACCTAAAGAAAAAATAGAAAATTATTTGGAAGAAGGGAAGAGCTTTTGAACATTTTTAAGGTAGACTATAAATTCAGAATGGAGAAAATGGTAGGAGGTTAAGAAATTGTAAGCAATCCTGATGTTTTATTTATTGTAAATTTTGCACTGAGCTTAACAATTTTCTCTTGTTTGATGATTGTGCTTCCTGTCACAGAGCAGCTATTTAAACATGTATTATTACAGCATGTGAATTGTGAGGACTTTTTTTCGTGGTTGGTTTGGTTATTTTGTTAAAGGAAGGTTACAGAATTATCATATTTACTGTAGCTCACTTTCAAATATTTCCTGGTTGAAAGCAAGCACACAAAAAAGGGAAATGTCACAATGGATATTTTACTTCACTTTAAATGGACACCACTGTGACAAACCTGTTTTGGAAACCTCTGTGAAAATACCAATATCCTCATCACATCCTGTTTCTATTGTTACTTTTCAGGTGGTTGAAGCACACTGCTTCCCTGTGAAATTCCTTGTCACAATAGTGAGAAAAGGCAGGTGTTTGGAAGCTTTTGGATTTTAACTGGAATTTTTTCTGTTTGTTTTCCAGGGTAATAACATGTAGGGTTTGAGGATGTGCAAGTAATGACATAAACTGCACATCCTCAGTAAGTTTTGGGGTTTTTGTCACCTTGCTTTGCAACTGCTTGGACATAGTGGTTATTGCATCATATTTGCATTGCTGACATGTAAAATCTTGCTTCAGAAATGAAGCTGTTAAGCCTGTATGGATTATTTTTGAGTAACTGAAGAATGAACGGGCTCCTGGGAAAGATGCCTGTATTCTGCTACATTAAGAAAGAAATTTCTGAATTCCAGGGAAGATTACATAGTATCAAAATTAATTAAATCATGTGCTTAAGTGTATATAAAAATTGGTCAATTAAATTTATTTTTGTCTTTCAAATATATTGTCGATATAGTTCTATTGTTGAATATAAATTGTGAAAAAAAAAACAACAGTGGTTGAATTACAACCATAATTTGCCAATTACTTTGTGACCAAGTAGGTTCTAAAATAAATTGCAAGCAGAGCCATGAATTTGATAGAAACTAATACATTTCTAGTAGCATGTGATGTTAAACTAACAGAAATAAAAGTTGTAAAAAAAGCACAACTGCAACAGGAGATACTTGTGAACCATTAGCTGAGAGAGCTAAGAGAATCAGGAGCAATCGGCTGTGTACACCTGGGTCCCTGTCTCAGAGCCTCAGTTCTCCTATTTAACTTGCACCGAGGATACCTTAGAAAACAAAGAAAACACCAGAAGCAGCAGCAAGTAACCAACCCTGCCATATTGTTGGTATTATTTGGGAGAAATTTGGCACAGAGCTAATTAGTCTTACAGTGCAAGACGTGGAGAAGTGGGTAGATATCAAGATATTTTGCTAGTGTACTTGCTTATAAATAGATGTAGGTTTTAAACGTTAATCTGTCAGTGCTAATTATCAGTGCTTCCTCTTTTCCTAGGATTGATAGTTCTATGGTCTTAATTTTAAAATTATTTTAATTGACTTCTGGTGATTCTGAAGGTACTGCTCACAGTTTCATCAGTCTAGAACTCAGCCAATATTTTTACATCTCATTATGAATACTCCTGAATGACTCTTAAGTGTTCAGGCGATCCTGGACAGTTATTTAAGGTAAAGTCTGATGTATAGATATTATAGATTATTTATTTTACTTACCACTGCCAGTGCCGAAACCCTAGAATCGAGTAATAGATCCACTACTTTATGTGGATTCACTAATTCATGTTGCATTAAAAAATCTTGCCTTGAAGGTGGTTTTCACTTTGAAATTTAAACTCTTGGGGGAAATGTTCTTAGTTGCAACAGGTGTAATGGGATTTCTTTTTCTGATTAGTGATACATGCTAAGGCTTGGAGTACTCATGTGGTATTAAAACCAAATAGCAAAGATTTTGCTTGACTTGACTTACAATAAATTTGCAAGGTAATACAGCTTTCAGAAGCTAATACATTTTCCCCTTTTTCCTCTCTAATTTTTTTTCTTAAATCTTCATATTTAGGTTTATGTAGAGCATTAATAGAAATGTCTCAGAAAACACCAGGTACTGTAAAGTACAAAGTTTCACTCAGTTTCTCCAAATAATTTGGCATAAAAAGAGTCACAGCTTTGCTTCACGAAGCAGTCCCATTTTATCTGAGAAAATCTAGCTATGCTGAGAGTATTTTCTACCTAAAGAAAAGATGTCCAACAACAAGTTGAAGTGTTGTTACCTTTTTAAATTTTGCTGTCTTTTGACACACATTACCTGTTGTGGAGGATAAACAGCTTCAAGATCTAATTCTGGATAATATTGCTTCTTCTATTAATTATGTGCCTTACTTATTCTTTAGACTTCTGGGGAGAGTGGAATGTGTGTTCTTTTGGGTTTTGTTTTTGTTGGTGTGGGGTTTTTTGGTGGTGTTTTATTTTTGGTTTGGGTTTTCTTGTGTTTTTTGTTTGTTTGTTTGTTTGTTTTTTAATTTCCTTCCAGCCTTTACCTCTGTTTTTTTCTCTCTTTGCATCTCATCTGTTCTTTTATGTCCTTTTCAAGAATGGCTGATGAGGCTGGAATGGAACCTTTCATAAAACAGTAGCTCTTTCTGGAGCAGTTATTTTAGAACCATCTACATAAATTACTTAAAATAAGCAAATGAAACAATTTTGCCTTTTTATGCAATTAATCTACTGTTTACTAGCAGCAAGCACTTTTTTTTTTTATAGTTTCATGGAGTTGTTGCCCACTTAAATTAACTATAGTTTTTATCTTACACAGATTTTTGTCTTCAAGCAGTAAATACTGCAAAAAAAATTTTTATTATAAGGTTGGTGAGGTGCTGGACTGGGTTACGCAGGGAATTTGTGGCTACCCCATCCCTTGAAGTGTTCAAGGCCAGGTTGGATGGGGCTTGGAGCAACCTGGTCTAGTGGGAAGTGTCCCGAACCACTCTGGGGTATTCTGTGAGCTCTCTCCCTGCCCTTTTTTTTTCTACCCTGACCTTTTTGACTTGTCCTTTCCCCATGTCCTTTTCTTTTAGAGAGCTTCACCCTGCATTGATCGTGTGTTCTACCAGAGTTCTTGGAGTCATACTAACTTTTTAAATCTTATTTTTACTATTTTTTTTTCCTGTTTTCAGAAATATGATAGAATACAGGTATCATTTGATGTGATTTTAATTTAATGTGCTGAATAAAACTGAGGTTAAAATCAGTTTCACAGTAAATTTTCAAGAAATTACTAAGAGACAGTGCTAGAGAACTTTTTTACAATTCTGATATACAGTTAAACTTTAATTAATAGTAATTCCTGAATTTTTGTACCCTAAATGTTCTGCTTCTTTAAAAGTATTTCATGCCTTTTACTTTTTCTTTTTTTAGTGGGGTCTTTTTCATCATGTTTGTATATTCTAGACAAGCTCTTAGAGGAAACATAGAGTAGGAGCAAAGTGTTCCAGAGAAGTAAAACCAATTACTTAATTTATTTGGCTGAGAGAGGATGGTTCTACTGAGTTACTATTCAAGGACAAGATACTAGAAGAAATATTTCAAGATGGAAATAGATCTTAATGAATACAGAAGGAACTGATAAGTTAAATCAACACGGTAAAAATGAAACAGAATAAAAATTCATACACACTGCCTTCTGGTTTAATTTTTATTATTTAATCTAGTATTTTCCAGGCTGTGGGGTGAGAGTTAGAAGGGCTGGAGGAGGAGGTTGTGCTGATTTTGCCCTCTGGAAATTGAATAACAAGTAGTTCCCATGCTTGCTACCACAAATTTGTATGATGGTGTGACCTTTCCCACTCTACTTTGTTAAAATGCCTCAACACACCCTTGCCTCCAGCTAGTCCTTTCCATTCCCTAAACACACAACTAGCTAAGAATGCTTTCATTTTTTAGACTGTACTATTACTTAATGACTAAATTAATTTAGATACAGACTATAAACATTGTGACTTATTTTGCTCTTTTGAAAAACCTTTTCTGTACAAAAAAGTTATATTCCCCTTCTTCCTACCAGATGCTGTAACAAAAAATGTCTTCTAAATTACATATAGGTAATCTGAATGGCCCAAGTGAATGCATCTAATAGTTACCATATTTTTAAAAAGCATATGGCTTGGGTTTGATTCCACGTTCTGATACAGAAAGTGTCCTGCAGAATTAACATTTTGCCCCTCACTTCCACGACTGCAAAAGTAACGTTTAAGTAATATTCTCAAGTCTATGGAAGGCAGTAATGTCTGCATATAGGAAACACAGTTACACAAGAATTGTGTTTTGAGTTTTAAGAAGTTTTCTTTTGGGTATCCATGAGAATAAACTTCAATGTTGGACATTTGGAGGGGGGGGAGGTGGGGCAAAGTCTAAAGATAAGGAGAAACCAAGGCTTGATAAAAAGCAGTAGCTCAGATGTGGAGAAGGGAAGCAGGGATATAAGGAGAGGGTAGTGAGGTTTTAATTAATAAAACACCTGTGAACAACCCCTAGTGTAAAAGATAGCAGCAAAAGTCTTACATGGTGCCCAATATAAGAAAACCCTCTTGTCTCAACAGACAGAGGTTTAAGAAGTTTTGAGTTTTCACACATTTTTTTTTTCTCATAGCAATATCATGCTTGAACCTTACAGGTTAGTTGCTCAAAAAGTTCTTCTTTGAGACAAGCATCTACTTAGTAAATTCCTAAGTCCTGTAAGAACTCATGGATACTACAGTATATTTGCATGTTTATATTTTAAATACAGCACTGTACAGATTATCTGGGAGGAACAGCAGTCTTGAAAAGTGACATTGTTACTTCAAAGAGTCAAGTAGGTGTCTGAGACCATATGCACAGGGCTTATTTTGATTCTTCTGATCCGTTTGTCCAGGCTGAAGGAAGTAGTTTGTTTCTCATTTGGATCTGTGATGAAGACAAGCAGCTTCCTGAATTTTGGTTAAAAATTAATTACTGCCTGAAGTGTGTGAGGCAGGGGGAATTTTTACAGTTTTTATCTAACCTAGGAAAAGCTATGGAGATTTTTTAATGGTTGACTTCAATCATTATTGAACTTGAAGTTTTGAAAGAAAATCATGGACCAGTATCTTGTCAGTAGAGTTAGTTAGCATGTGGAAGGCACAAAGCCTTCTCTGGTGAGGTTGTGCTTCTGAGTTTGCAGTATTTGTAGTCTGTTTTTGAAAGGTAAAATTGAATGCTTTTCCCCCAAGTGTCAAGTGTTTATCTGGTGAGTTGGGACACAGCTGCCTTTGGAAAGTGTTACATGCCAAGACTTCCAATGGTTCACACCGACATGCTGTGCTTTGCTGTTTCATAGCCTTTTATTCTCTGGGATGCTCAAAAAGCTCTTCCAGTTTTCTGTAAAATATATACTGATTAACTTTCCCCAGAGCTCTCTCTCACTTTGTCAAACTGGAATTAATCAGCGTATTTAAAATAAAGTAGTACCGTATGCTGAGCATCACCAAAGCAGGTACAGGACTAGTACCAGAAATGCTGCATTTTAGATTTTGTTTTAAGAAAGGTACTGCAAAATACGGAGCTTTACTTACAGTTGTCATCAAAGTTAATCCCTGCAAAATAGGCCAGATGAATTACTTATTTTGAAAAAAACAGAAGTTGCGTAAGTGAACATTTGTCACGTGTTCACATAGGGAAAGGGACCTGGGGGTGCTGGTGGTTGGAAGGATGACCATGAGCCAGCAATGTTATTTGCAGTAATCAGCAATGCCACTGTGGCCAAGAGGGCCAATGGCATCCTGGCGTGCATTAGGAAGGGGGTGGCCAGTAGGTTGAGAGAGGTTCTCCTCCTCCTCTGCTCTGCCCTGGTGAGGCCACATCTGGAATATTGTGTCCAGTTGTGGGCCCCTCAGTTCAGGAAGGACAGGGAACTGCTTGAAAGAGTCCAGTGCAGAGCCACAAAGATGATGAAGGGAGTGGAACATCTCCCTTCTGAGAAAAGGCTGAGGGAGCTGGGGCTCTTCAGCTTGGAGGAGAATGAGGGGTGACCTCATTTGTGTTTGTGAATACATAAAGGGAGAGAGCCAGGAGGATGGTGCCAGGCTCTTCTCAGCTGTGCCCAATGATAGGACAAGAGGCAACAGATACCAGCTTGAGCATAGAAGGTTCCATATAAACATGAGTCAAAATTTGTTTACTGTGAAGGTGATAGAGCCTGACACAGGCTGCCCAAGGAGGTTCTGGAGTCTCCTTCCCTGGTGACATCCAAACCCACCTGGATGTGTTCCTGTGTGACCTCCTGTGGGTGACCCTGCTCTGGCAGGGGGTTTGGACTCAATGATCTTTCAACATCCCTTCCAACCCCAAACTTTCTGTGATTCTGTCACAAGTCTGAGTTTCATGCCTAAAAGTCTGCCAACCTGTTTTGTATTTGCAGCCTTAACTGGACAGTTAATGAAAGAATATCTCTGTTTGTCAAATTGAACTGTTTAGTTCTGTAATTCTTGCATAACAGCTTTTGGGCCCTTTGCAGCTCTTTGTAAATGGATATACATGTACTTGTTTTTCATGAGTTTGAATCTTGGATCATAAGTTAAAGTATATTTTTGGTGTGCCTCATTCCTTCTTGACATCTGTTCACTTCTCTTAAATTTTCTTTCTACATAAGTTTTAGCTTTTGACACCATTGAAATCTGTATGTCAAAGAGAAAAATCTGTTGAAGGCAGTGCAGAGTTACTGGAATACTAAATTTTATCTGCAGTGTGGTCTTTAGTGAACAATAAATTCCTCTTTAATCTCACTTTTGGCTAAAAAATAAGAAAAGCTAAAATATAGCCAGTGAGCTCATTAGTGTAATTTTTGCTTTTGGAAAAGTGAAAACAGTTTGTGTCTCTTCCCTAATTCTTCATATACATTTGGCCTCTTTCTTTGTTTTTCTTTTTTTTTTTTCCCCCCTTGCTTGCATTATTCTTGAGAGCTTCAAGTATACATTTTTCACTTCTTTTCCATTGAGGATTTTGATGGCTGAGATGTCCAATGCCATTACCATTTTACAGTATCTGCACTGAAATTCCTCCCCCACAAACAAATAAAAAGTAGCTTAGCACTAATGTACTAGATATTCTATAATTTTAGTATTGATTTTCAGGGTGTTCTTCCTAAATGATACTTGTAAAGCCTTTTCAAGCTGATTTCATGAGGAAAATATGTCAACTTGACCCTGCTTATATCCTCCCTTAACTTTTGAAACCATTGTTTCTGAGCTGACTTTGAGTGGGAGGCAGGCATATTTATTCAGTCCTACTAAACACTGCTTAAGGAGAAACAATTGATAGCATTGTCAAAGCTTCAGAATGGAAAACCATGTTAATGTCATTTAGGTTTGGATCCTTATGCTCTTGGATAAGTTCTCTCTCTGAAGCTGAAAACTTGCTCCTTTCTGCAAGACAATTTTTGGACTAAAGCCATCACGTGCAATTCAGCTGTTGAATTAGAGCTCTGAAAAATGGTGTTAAGGCTTTCTATGTTTTCAGAAGGAAATGATGATTAAACTTAATCTATTTATGGTTTTTTTTCTGTATAGATGTCCACACTGAAGCAGTACAAGCAGCACTTGCAAAATACAAAGAGAGAAAAATGCCCATGCCTTCAAAAAGACGTTCTGTTCTTGTGCACTCTTCAGTAGAAACCTACACACCTCCAGGTATCTATTGAGTTACCATATGGAAATCTTGCCAGGTGAATGTGATAGCAAAATATAAATTGCAAATGCTTTGTAAGTATGTTGCAATAAACTTCTGTATTCACTGTGGTATATCCTGATAATCAGGTGTTGGTTAGATTTGTTCTTGGATGTCTTTCCTAAAGATTTTTAGTGTCTCAGCTAGAGATACTGTAGCTGTTAAAGGTACTCTTGAAAGCAGTAACAGTGAGCAGTTGCCCTTTATACATTAAGTATGTTCTCTTATTTAACGTTATGCTTCTAAGGAGATAATCTTGGCAAGTATGTCAGAGCTGTAAATACCTTATTTTGCATTGCATAAGATTATTTTTTTGAGAGTTGAAGAAATGCCAGAGCATTAAATTGCTGTATTAGCTTGCAGAACATTCAGCTGTGGGGAAATTGAAGCATTCAGAAAATCATATGCTAGAATTGTTCAGATTGTCTAGGTCAGAATATTTTCCTTAATTATTTCTTTTTTGGGGGGAAAGTAATCTTCCTGTTGTCTCACAGTAAATTCTCTAGCTGTTCATAAGAACTTTCTACAGAAAGCATGGTGTGCTACCAAGCCAAGTGTTTTGGGGCCAGAGTCTTGTATACAAAGAAAAGGAATTTCCTTAAGCTCTTAAATGTTGAATGGTGAGCCCTTGTCTTATGTGAGTCAGGAGTAGAAGCAGTGACCTCTAGTGCTCTTCTCCATTAATTCTGTTTCTTACTCCCCTTCTGTAAAAAAGCAGGTCTGTAGTGGTGCTCCTGGGTTATATTTCTTCTCTTTGCCTCCCATGTTAAGGAAGTTCCACTTTAGTTTGCTAGTCACACAATTTTGTATATTGTTTTTGTGGATTCTCTGGTTCTTTCACTAGTTAATAAATCATAAGCTTCTTTTGTAGTTTTATATATGGTTTTCCTTTACTCTTATTTTTTTGCTTGTAAGATATGTTACAGTATCATGTGTTTTGATTAGCTTATTTTTTCAGAAGTCCAGGAGGGCAGCTGTTGCAGAAGGGTGGTTATCATGCACTTGAGTTTTCTTGCATATCTGTAGTTACTGAGAATTGCATAAAATGAAATCTTGGAGAAAGTTAATGTATAGTGACCATCTAAACTTTGGGAGAGAGTTGGGCTTTTCTGACTCCCTTAGCATTTAAAACTAGAAGGAATATTCTTGCAAGTTGGGGTTGGTTTTTTTTTTGGTTTTTGTTTGTTTGTTTTAATCCTGAGAGAATCAAAATGCCATTCCCTTCTGAATACCTTGGGCACAGATTTGAAGCAGCATCCCTGAGGTTACTGCTGTGCCCACTCTGCCTGAGAGCAGGGCTCTGCATGCTGCTCTGGAAGGCAGAGTCTTGGGGACATCAAGATTTTCTTTTCTTTTTGTTTTTTTAAATGAGGTGCTGTGGCTAAACTGGTACATTACCTGGCTGCACACTTTCACAGGAGCACAGAGAGTGGCAGGTGGGGGACCCCAAATAATATCCTGCCCCAGCTACTCCCAGGCATGTCCCTGGAGCCATCAGCCTGTCCTGGACCCATATCAAGCCCAGAAGAGTATGGGGAGGAACTGCAGCTGGGATCCACAAATTAAGGACTCAGAAGAAGGGACACCCTGTCCAGGCACCACCTAGGGCTGTCCCTGGAGACCCTCAGCCCTCCTGTTCAGGCATGAAACTCCTCAAGTCCAGAGCACCCTCTGGACTGAAAGTGGATGCTACAGAGGGGTAGGGGTCATGTTACAGGATGCAGGGCAAAAATATTTGGGGCCTGCATGAGATGTGTTATGGGACGTCCAGGTGAAGAACCATAGACTGGGAAAGGGGTAGATTTAGGTGATTTAACAAGTGTTATAATGCACAAATGGTACACGTTAATACAATTAAACCAGACTTTCTTAATTAACAAAAATTTTGTTACAAACAATCACCATCAGTCACCAGGAAGGAAGCATCGGATTCTGATCACAATGTTAAATACAAAACCATCTCCTGGCCAGCAGTAATGGAACTGCTTTCATCAGTCATCTTTCCAAAATTTGAATGTACTTTTGTTTTCATCCCATCGTGTATCTCATCCTTCCCATACGGATTTCACATGATCAGAACTTGAACTGTAAGCTTTATGGGAGTTAGGTCCAAAGGGTTTCTATGGCTGTCTTGGGTGAGTTCCCAGCCAGGAAGAGCTGTAGGCCAAGTACGTGGAATTCTGCTCACAACACACCAACAACCATTAATTAACTATCAAGACTGCCACAGAGCTATATACTGATGGTACCTTCCTACTCTTCTGTTGTAATTATTTTGATGTTAGAATATTTTACTACAGATTCTTCATTTTTGCATACAATATGTTACTTCTAAAGTGTTTGGTTCCCTCTCCCCCCCCCTGCTTACATTAGATATCCAAAAGCTTAGACATTTGAGAGAGACTTCATTAAACTTGTACCTGGTTAAGGAGATACTGTCAGAGTATGTATCCAGTGAGAAAACTTTTTTTTTTCCTGTACTTTTATTTTTTGCTCTGAAGTGATAATAGATTGCAAATGTTTATGGGTTTTTTATTTTTTGAAACCTTGACTGCTTGTAGTCCTATCTTGTTCTATATTCCTGGAACTGTTTATTTTTGCTTTCTTGCCTAAAAGAAAGGGAAGGTTGCAAGCGGAGTCAGGTTTGGCCCCTCCCCAGAAGCAGATGGAGTCAGCAGCCAAAAACTACAACTGAGGCAATATATCAGAAATATCATACAAGGCATGGACCCAGGAATGGTGATCTACCACAGCTGTATCTTCTCAAAGATCAGTTCTTTGTATATTTTAATTAAAAATTGTCATGTTTCACTAGGGATGGCCAGATAGTGGGAAGGGTTTGGGTTTTAACCTTGGACATGCCATTAAGCTAAGCAGGGTTCTTATGAAATTATTTTTTATTTTTGTGATTTTGGATTGTTGGAAAGCAGTTATTCTGAAGCTGTTGGAAATGCACGTGTTCTTGAAAGACAGAAAGTTAAACATCTCTTAACAAAAATTTCTTGCCAAAGATCAGGAAGAAAACCTGGTGTGGCTTCAACAAAATTTACATGGAATTGTATATAGTTTAACAGGTGTTTGAAGGATATTTTAAAAAAAAAAGACAAAGTAAAGGTTGAAGATTTTCTGATATAGTCTACCCCACTCTCATCCAGGATTTCCATGTCTGGTAGGATATAGTAATGGACAGGATCTAGTAATGGACACCCTGTCTTTTTCAGAAGGTGTTTCTCAGTTCCTGCTGACTTCTCAAATGCTCTGGCCGTTAGGTCTTAAAACTGCTCTTCACAAAATGGCAAATACACATCTAGAATGAAAAGCAGTTTTACTAAGTATTTCTATGTAGTGTTCATTAGTATCATCTTAAATGGTTAAAATACACACTTTAAAATCCCTTTTAATTTTTCTTACATGAATGAAATTACTCTTTCAGTGAAAAAGAAAAAAAGAGAATATACCAAAAAGGCATTTGTTCAGGTGGAATGAGATCCAATTTACCTACAGAGAACAGAAATATTCTTCCAGGGGTATAGGTATGGTGTGCTCATTGGGAAAGTCAGTGAATGTATTGAGTGCCTTAGGTAAAAGCCTTTCTCAGATTTTTTGTCATCCCAAGCCCAGGAGGTAACCGAAGCTTTGCTGTAAGGCGTAGAAGCCCTTGCATTAGCCTGACGAGTGGCAATGAGCAGAATTTGTGCACCTGAATGTACCATTTGCTTAATACGTGCATCTTGTGTGTAGCACGTGGGAACTCAGCGTGAAGAGCACAGAAGAGCTTCACGTTCCCTCCTTTGGGTCACCCCAGGTCAATGCCTGTCACGGTTATTTCCATCACAGACACATCGTCAGCTTCAGAAGATGAGGGCTCCTTACGTCGGCACGGCCGGATCACCTCCACTCCCTTCCAGAGCCATTCCAACGTAGAGCCCTGGCTTAACCGGGTCATTCAGGGCTCCTCCACCTCATCCTCTGCATCCTCCACCTCATCCCATCCAGGAGGGAAACCTGCTGCTGCTTCCAACACTGCTACCGCCACTGCTGCTGCCACTGTGCTTGCAGATCTCATGGCACACACCCAGCTAGGTCAGTAAAGAACTGCCTGTGTGGTTGGAATAAAATAAAATATCAAAAGTCCCTAAGCAGGGCTAAAAATAAAAGTCTTCTCCAGAAGATACCCATAAATAGCAGTCAAATGTATAATCCACAGACCCAGGTATGTATGATATATGTGTTTTTAACTTAAAACAAACCAGTTGTTCATGAGATCTGAGCATGCATTCTTCTTGGTAAAATGCTCGGCTTACCAAGAAACTAAGGTTCAGTATTACAAAAGCAGAAATTGTAAAAGGATCATATTTTTGCTGCATGCTTTGTTACCTGCATGTATTTGCCCCCATCATTATCAGGTTATGGATTTCAAAGGTGACTTAATTGGTAAATATCCAATTGACTAGGAAAACATCCAGACTCTCTTGCAAAGCTACTAAGTCAGAGGTGCTAACAAAACTAGATTTCAAGCTCAAGTGTGATTTATTTCCCCTCCCTTGAATTAAAATAATGAATAATCATTTATTGTGAAACTAGATAAAAAATTCAGATGCCAAAATGAAAAGGTGAGGTTTTGTCTTGATCTCTGTACTGGAGATTCAGAACTTCATGTTACTTTTTCTGTCCTGAAATGCAGAACACTTATCTTGTGCTTTTGGAAGCTTTGGAAGGGAGGGAGAAAGGCAGTCTCTTCCACCAAAGAAATCATTTTTGCAATGTTTTTGTACACTGAGGTAGAGATTGAGAGTGGATTTATGTGGGTGCAACAGGTCTGCATTAATGTTAAATGTTGCAAGAAGTCAGCAAGAGAAACAGTAACTTTGTATTTCAAATAACTTTTTTTTCCCCAAAGTAATTTAGAAAAATTAAATGAAGAATGATATTTGTATTTCACCTATGGGCTACAGCATGAAGTTTTTGTGCTTCTAGTAATATTCAGTAGGCACCATCTGTATTATTCCTGGATGTTTCAGGTTTTGGCAGTCTACTTACCTGAGTTTTTGTTACTCTGTGGCAGTATTCCTACATACACTATACAGACAGGTTTTTTTCTCTTCCATTACAGAGAACAGGTTAGGTCAGATGAGGGAAACCCATTGGAATGCTTTAGATTTCAACAGTGTGCAGTCTTCTGTAGACTTAGGGATGTAAAATAATATAATTTAAGTCACAAATATCTCTTGTAAATACCCATTCATTTAGCTGTTACCTTTAAATTTTGTTGAAAGCCCAATCAGGTACCCTTTAGACTGTTTTGTTTGGATGATACCAACAGTTCACAGCTCTCTGAGGCAGCTCTTCATGAGGGGGTTGAGTTCCTCTTGAGTTCCTGCTGCCTTATACTGAATTTGGGGCATCAGCCTTATAGTAGCTGTGGGCTTCAAAACCCAACCCATGCTTATTGTTTCTGACAAGGAGTTTTACTTCTTTAGATTCCTAAAGAACTTTATGAAATGGGTTAAGAAGCACTAACCAACTAGAGGCTTTTGGTAAGGCTCCTCTGATCTGTCTGGCTCAGGTGCTGACAGAAACAGGGATTGACTCAGTTTTACCATAATTGACATCCCATTTTTTTGCAAATGGAGCTGAGATGGAAAGAGATAGTAGCTTGCTTTGTGTTTGGAAAACTTTTCAGATGTAAGTCTGGGAAAAGTTATCTGTGTCTTTCCTACTCATTTTTGCTCCCTCCTTTGTTTTTTATGGAAACCTCTTCATTGTGGAAGCAAATGCTTGCCTCTTCAATTAACTTTGTGGCTTTACTACTGTTGAATTTTTCCCTGTCTGTATGGAAAAACCTATCTTACCATTTTTAAAGAAATCTAAATTTTATGTACCCAGTTTCTGGCTTATTTATAGTAAGAAATTTGTTTGGGGTTTGGTTTTGGGTTTGCTTTTTTTTTACTTAGCAGATATAAGTAAAATATGTCTACACCTAGAATATGTCTACACCTTTCTTTGAGGACATTTTGGATTTCACATTACTATATACAAGATTGATAGGAATCATATTTAACTGCTTTAAATGAACCACTAAACTTAGAAGATTAGACATAATCGTGGTTGATAAAATTCTAAATATATCAGTAAAAACTTATAAGATATGCAAAATGTGACATAGCATCTTGTTACATCCACTACATCAGGCCATATAAATATATATTGAATTTTGCAAATACCTTCTAAAGACCCATCCACCAGGAAAATTGTATGCAAAATCAAAGCCTTATGAACAGGTCAAAGTCTAGTATTTAAGGGGCTAAATATCAGCATGTAGTGGAGTAGTTTGAAGTGTCATTAATGGGAAATAAATATGAAGTTACAGTATCTATCAGGAAGGAAGCTTAGGGATCAAGAGCTGATCTACTAAAGATGTTTAGAAAGGTAAAATTTTCAGTGCCTTTGATGAAAAGACCTTCTTCATTTCTAAGATGCTTATCATATTCCATCCATTCTCAGTTCTGGCTTGGTAACATTAATGCATAATGCATTAATAGCAATTAATTTGTGACATTTCTCATGTTAAAATACTTCATTACCATGTTTGTCTGCAGTGTTCCTGCTCACAGGAACCTGAAAACTTAGTTCTTACATTTCAAACTTTTTGTTATCAGTAAATGCTGATATACTTTCACAGAAGACCCCTTTGATTTGTCCTGGAGCACAGAATAAGAGTTTGTTTATTTTCTCAGTTAGTGTCACGACATCAACAATATAAAACTTATCCTATGAATTTTAAACACCATGCCTGATTACAATATTCTGTATTTTGAATACGTACTGAATAACTATTCACAATTTTGCTGTGTTGGAGAATTTAAATGTAGCGAATTGCTCCCTTGCAGCTTCCCCAGCTTGCATTTTTAATGATGAAATGATACTGAATTCCCAAGCAATAGACTGCAGTGTTGGAAGTGCAAGGTTAGAGTATTTAAACCAAAGTCACATAGGTGGATGCATTATTTTTAAGCTGTTTCTTTCACCTGCAGGAACAATGGCTACATATTGTTTTGGGGGCATTTTGTCTTTTAGTGTAATATTTTCTTTAAAATTAATAAAACTAGCAGTATGTTTAAGATTTTTTTCAAGGTCACCATTGCAGCTGTAGAGCATTTCCCAACTTGGGCCTTGTGGAGTAACCAGGAAAATCTTGGTATTTGACCCACTATCAATTTATTGAAAGACTTAAAGGTTCAACTGCTTAAGTGGAAGTAGGGATTACAAAAGTTGTTGTTTTGAACTTCTGTGGCACTGTGAGCAGTTTTACAGGAGCTGGGAGTGTGAAGTGTGCTAGAACAGTATCAAAGGGTGAATTTGAAGAGGAAATGCAATAATGTAGTAGGGGCTTGTGGATCCTCTTTTGGGTTCTGACTGGGCTGAACCAGTCTATTGTTCCAATAAAATTTAATAAATTCTTTTAAATGTCCATTTTTGGTTGAGTGATTTCCCAGAAACAAGACAATTGTACTCAACCATCTCTAGATTTAACCCAACTTCCTGCTAAGTAGGGACTTCACCCTCACGTTCCTCCCTAGAGAATATTTCCTCTGCAGTGCCTAGCTTTTAACTTTCTGTGTTATATCCCATACTTGTCTTCCTTGCTCTCTTTTACATTTATCTCTGTCTTATCATCAATAATGCAGTAACAGAAAGGTAATTCTGCCTAAATGCAATTAACTTTATTCCTAAAGAAGCCACATCGATTCAGACTATATCATTTTTTTTTTTACTACTCACCACTTCTCTCTATCTGCTTTGCCACAGTATCTCTAGATGACACAGACTAATTTAATGGATTCTTATGGGCATATATTAGTAAAAGGCCTAAATAATTAATGAAGCTAATGTAATTTTTATCTAAGCAAAAATCCTGAGAACTGAACTTATTTCTTCTACATGCATAGGAAGAATTTTGCCTTCTGAAGTCAGAACTGTGAGAGAGAGTCAGTTCTCTGCTGTATGTAAGATGGAATAGCAGAGATGTTCATAAGGACTCCTGATCTTTCCCTCATATAAGAGAGACATTCATTTACATGCTCGTAAGATACACAAATGCTGTAGATTAGCACCTCTGTATATAGCTATTTTTTGTACCTATTTTCAGTTGGGAATGACTGTTAATGGGTGTTTTGTTTCTTTTCTGTGCTTTTCCATTTTCTGTGTGTTTTCTTTGAGTTGTTCCCCAGTACACAGCTCTTCTGTAAATGTTCCCAAATAGCTTCTTCCCTATGTTATCTTCTGAGCATCTAATTGCAGAGCTTTTGTATTTCAAGTATCTGCCTCATGCTTGTTGCCAGAAGATTGCTTTTCCCAACAGGAATATGCATGGTAAAACCTGCTTCCCTTCAGCATCTCAACTTCTGACCCATCTGTGTATTGAGTCTTGTAGCGTGTGACAGTCTCTCTCATGCTATTTCCTGATCATCACATTTGTACCTATGTGTACATCACTTCAGGTGTACATTTTGAGTCCCTTTAATGTTTAGTGGTGGAGATGTCTCTAGGCATGCCATTTGGGGACATTCTGCTGGGGAAGCCACACTGCAGATAATACCCCTAATTCTAGTTCTTGCTGAACTATTAAAGAAGTGGAAGTGTTAGACATTGATAATCACTGCAGGGTCTGTAAGTTGAGAAGTATAGAGTTGTGGACTAGTGCTGTGGTATGAAAACCAGGTGGCTGTTTCCTTTTCTATGATTAGTAAGCTGCATGAAGTCTGTGTTTTTGGACTTTGGGGAGGTTAAGAAAAATCCCAACCTAAAACCAATTCAAAGAGTATAGAACACAGAGAGTGTATGTCAATTTACTCCAAACACCTGGGCATTCTGTACTCCCTGTGAAGTGGTTATATGGACCTGTTTTGCACAGTTGTCACCTTTCCTTCTCCTGGTTCTAACTCAGGCATTTGCCAGAGACCTAAGTGATACTTTGTCCTTCTTGTACCTTACCTGCCTGAAAGGAACTTGGGGTTCTTGCTTACTACCCAGCAAGAGAGGTCTCTGCAGTACAGGAATTGGCATTGCAGTGACAACTGTTGGCAAGTATGGGAATGTATTTTATTTTTTCTTCTGATCCCTCTGAAGCTGCTTCGAACTCTCCTGGTAGCTTGTATCTCAGCTCTGGCAATCTAGGAACAGAGCTATCACCCTTGGTTGTTGATCACTACCTCCAAATGTCTGGGGTAATGTAAGTACATCACAGCAGGGCCTGCATTGGCTTTGAACTCTGTCTGCAGCATTTGTGTCCTGCTGAGGTCCTTCAAACCAGGATGCTGCAGAGCTGCCTGACCCCAAGCATTTCCTCCAGCCCCATGCAGCAGTGCATTTCTTAAGCTCTTTCCTGTTGTGCTCCTGTTAAGATTCTGAATATTTCAGGCCTCCACACTTGTCCTGTATACTGCCACATCCTAACCTTTGGTTCCATGCAAAACTGTTCCATAATATAGGTCCCAATTTCAGAATGGAAATATTCCCTTAGCATTGTTCTGCAGCACAGAAATGTGGTGCAGTTTCAAGCAAAGCAGACTTTTACTTCAAGGTTGCTACAAGGTGGTTCTTGAGCCCATGTGTGGATTTGAGAATTACTCTGAAGCATTTATTGCTTCTCTTGCACACCATTAAATATATTTTATATACATAATAATGTCACCATCTACACCACAGGGTTTTTTTGAGAGTTCCTGGCATTCCAGCTGTTCTCAGTGACAGATGTCCGAGTGAAGAGTTTATGAGGGAAAAGCAATTACCTACACTATTGTTGCCAGACTGTTAAAAACTGGTGGGGAAAAAAGCTGCTGAAGGAAAATGGTGACTGATCTTAAAAACTGTTTCTAAATCAGCAGTTCCTTTCCTCTGTGGAAATCTCTCATCTCTTCATGTCCATCTTCAAGATGTGTTCAGACCTAAGTGTGCTATCTTTGCCACTTTAAACCTTAGTCTGTTTTTCAGCAAAAGTCTTCCTCTTACAGCCTGCAGAATGTAGCTAAGTGCTTTGTGTTAAACTGGGGCAGAAGTTCCCTTCTTTTAAACCCTGTTACTGTTTTATTCCTTTATCTTCCTATGGGACTTGGACTAGTCATTCTAGCCTTGTGGTGGGGCTTAGGGTGCCTGTATTTCTTCCAAGAGATGCAAGACAGTCTTTGTAGATTTGTGCTGTTTACTCATACTGAATCTCCTTGTTTTCACCTTGAAGTGATGGAGTGTCCTACTACTCTTCATTTGTTTGGATCCCTTTGAAAGTTGAAATAGCTTCTCTCCATCCTGGAGAGAGAGAGAGTTGTTCCTTTCAGGATTCGTCCCATGTCTAAAAAATTTTGGTTCCAGTTTGATTAGAGATTTCACAGTTTTGTTAAAAATGCATGAGAAAACAGCAGGAATGCTGTAGGATATACTGATTCTTAGGAAGACTGATGAACTCCCATGTCTGTTTTCCATTTCTACAGATAACCACTCTGCACCTCCAGATGTAACCACTGGCCTGGTGGAACATTTACATCGTGAGTGTCCACAGGTAGTATCAGTACGAGGAGTTCCTAGAGGCTACAGCAGCAGCATTTTGGAAACTGCAGATGGTGATTATAAACTTCCTACCTTTCTATCAGTTTTCCTTTTTTGAATAAGCAAAATGCTTGGCACCCATCATGTGCTATGTGCCTGTTCCCTCCAAAGCTCTGCAGTAGTACCATGTGTCTACCAAAGGATAGGAAACTACTGCATTACCCATGTTCTGCTCCCCATTTCTGTACATTTCTATAGTAAAGTAAGCTCTTTAGTCATACATTTTGCTTTTAGATTGCTTCAGAGCTTTAAATTTCAAAAAATAAAATCATTTATATTTACTTTTTTAGAAATATATCACATGCATAAATGAATTCAGCGTTCAGGATGGGTTTGTGTGGCGATTATTTCTTGGTAGCCACTTTCAGAACTCTTCTAGGACTTCAAATTCACATCTTCAGAACTGAATGAATGTTAAGATGTAGTAAATACTTAGACTCTTGACAAAAAGAATGATCTTGGCATTGAAATGTCATGAAGGATTCAGCAGTCTGAAAAGCTAAATTAGAGTGTGAGAAGGTATATTCATCAGCCAGGTAGCTAGGGAACAGCATTGTTTTAAAACAAACCCATAGTTAGACTGTTACTGATTAAAGCTGTTTTTTTCTGAACAATCTGCTCATTTTTAATGACTCTTCACCTGAAAACTGTTCTGAGCTTAGTATCATGTCAGCAATGTGGATTTGTTTCAGTGTATGTTAGTTAACATATGGTAAGTAATAAATCTTTTCTGTTTGGCAGGTGTACCAGTGAATAGCAGAGTGTCCTCTAAAATCCAGCAGCTTCTAAATACCTTGAAAAGACCAAAGCGCCCACCTTTGAAAGAGTTTTTTGTTGATGATTTTGAAGAACTGCTTGAAGGTTATTTCTCTTTCAAATATATTTTTCCCTCTGTGTAAGTGGTTCATGAAAGAATTGACAAGCACCCCCACATCCTGCTCTGATAAGCTGCTTTGTAGCTACTCAGTGCCCAAATAGTGTTAAATGAAAAGAGTTACTTGCTGGTAACTGGCATTTATTATGATAATGGTTGCATGAACGTTAGTATCCTCATCTTGAAATCCAGAAACTGTCATTATTTTAGAGTTTCAAAGGAATTAAAGGCACTGAGTGGACTGTGCTGTATGTCTTGGCTGTACACTGTATGGAAGGATAGTGCTTGTATATGACCTGCAAATATTACTCAGCTAAGAACACTGTTTATGTATCTCTATGTGTGTGTCCAGTCAGATTTAGGAGTTTCTTAGCAATATTTAACTGCCTTTAAAACCAGCTGTATCAGCTGATTTTGGAGACTTCTTTTTGTTCTACACTACTAGTCTTAAAGATAAAGTGAGAATTTTGTTCTCAATATGACACTTTTGCACAGCTGCTACTAGATTCCCAGTGTTATTTGTTTGATATGAAATGACTGAAGTTCTAGTCTTTCACTCAAGTTTTCGGGCAAACTTTTGTTGGTGTGTGTATGTTATTGAGAAGAGCAGAAAATGTCACTTTGGACCTGCTAATTTTAGTTACTGCATAGATTGAGTGTTAGCTAAATCCAACTCTGACTTTGTTTTGCTCGCTCACATCAAGATACTTCACCTTCATGAGCAGCTTGGGGCAGGTTTTTATCTGCAGGCTGCTCAGAGAGCAGATGGCATACAAACCCTGCAGTGTTCTACAGACAGGACAGGAGATCTGAAAATCAAACAATATCCTGTGAGTGGTACAGTTTCATCTGTGGATTCATCTGGCTTTTTTTCCTTTTTTTTAATTGTGTTGTTACAGAAGATAGTGTCACCCTTCATTGCCTGTTGAGAGTTTAGTGCAGTGAAAATATCCAGTTGTCACTGAAGCCATTCTCTCTGATGATGCTTCCTGACTTGGTGTAGGTGTTCATTCAAATAGGTGTGCAGAATTTAATTTTCAGTTAAATTCAATAAAAATTAAATTTCCAGTAACATTCCATTAAATAGATGTGCAGAACAACCAGCAGGAAATACTTTTTTCCTGAAGTAGAGAAAAAGACTGAACTAGGGATTCAAATTCTGCTCCTGTGGCCAGGTCTTTTAATATGTAATCAGAACTCCAAAGTAATGGGAATTATTTTTTGTGAAGCCAACAGATGATGAGCATAGCATCATCATAAAAGCAGAGGAGAGGAGGTAAGGGAGAGGAAGGTAGGAACAGTTTGTAGAACAGTCTGGTCAGCATAACTTGCACATTGTGTAAGCATTGACATTTTCCACTTTGCTGTGCTGATTTTAGTGCAACAGCCTGATCCAAATCAACCAAAGCCTGAAGGAAATCAAACGAATGTACTTAAAGGAGAGCCCTTGGGTGTGGTGACCAACTGGCCACCTTCTCTGCTGGCTGCCCTGCAGCGCTGGGGAACGACTCAGCCCAAAGCCCCCTGTCTGACAGCATTGGACACAACTGGGAAAGCCATTTACACCCTTACCTACGGTAGGTGTTGGTGAGAAATGTAAGCAAGAAGTAGGCACTCATTATGGAATGAATAATTTCCTTCACTTTGATACTTAGGGGTTGATTTGCCGAATATGAAATATGTTTTTTAAAAAGTCGATGAAGGGAAAATGTATATGGTATTGATTATTACAGTTGGCTCTTTGTAAATTTCAAATAATTGTGGGGTTTTTTGCTTAAAAGAACACTAAAAATAGCCTGAAAATTGCCTTTGTTAGTGAACTAGAGGTATTACAGCATTTTTTTGAAAGCTAGTTGTGTCCCCCAGGGCAGTTAACTGCTACACTTTGTTGTGTAGTTTGTTAGAATGTTAAAATTTCTCCTTTGCATTCTGACAGATGAACAATACTTACAGGAAATGTAACTGAGCAGCTGCATTAGTTTCATTGCTTTGCAGTGGAGCTTTGAGAATTGCCTAGAATACCATATTTAGTCTCATGTTTAGGGAAAAAAAAATCAGTAGAAACAAAACTCTAAATTATACTTGAACTCTGCCAACTGTACTGGCCATTTGATGGACTTGTGTCCTGTGTAGTTTTATTTCTTTATAAAATTGGAAATTACACAGAGGAAAACTTAATGCTTTGGGGAAGTCAGAAACTGACAAGCACAAAATAACTGATGGTTCCTACATGTCTGAAGAGACTAAGTGTGCATTGACTCCACGATAAAGACCCAGTACTGGAAAGATGAATTCCAGAAGGATGCTTTTGGGGTGGGTGTTGCTGTACAATTTTTAAAAAATTATTTTGGGGGGTGGCTGAAAATGAAAGATTAAATTTTATGTCATGTCAAATAAATAGCTTGATTGTTGCCTTTGGATTTAATAGCTTGGAATAATTTTTTTGCTCAGAACTATTGCGAGCTGTGTAGATTGCTACTGAGCACTGAACTGGCATTTCACAGAGCCAGATATTGTGGCATTTATTCCTACCTTTTCTTCCTTAAATCTCAGTTTGGTTTTTGTTTTATCCAGTTTATGATTTTTCTATTTAGAGAAAGCAAGTTGTTTTCTGTAAGAGCCCTAGGAAGGAGTCTTGTTAAGAGCCTTTGGGGCATGCAGGTAGGTTTTGTATCAGGCAGACTGTGTGTGTGTGTGTGTGTGTGTGTGTGTGTGTGTGTGTGTGTGTGTGCACAAGTGCACTGAAGCATGGGGATAACTCAGACCTCAGCAGGTTTGTGAGGTGGGATTGCAAGAGAACCATATAGCAGGGATGCTTGCTTTCCCCTAATTGCTTGCTCATGTTCCTGTAGACCCAGTACAGCCCACTTGCCTAATGCATACATAAGGTACTGAGATTGCCAGTTGATTGCTAAAATTTTAGTCTCTGGTTTTTTAGGCTTTATCTTTTTATTTTCTTTAGGCAAGCTGTGGAGTCGAAGCTTGAAGTTGGCATATACTGTACTAAACAAGCTAACCACTAAGAATGAACCACTGTTGAAGCCTGGAGACCGGGTAGGCTTCTGTCAGAAATGTCATTGTGGAGAAAATAGACCAAAATAGATCACTAGTAACAGCTTTAGCTAAAGAAAGCCTTGTAATACTGTGACAGGGAATACTATATTATCATGGCATTTAGTCTTTTGGTCCTGGTTAAATATGAACCTGAACATTGCTATGAAGATATTTTTTTTCCACAAGCTAAACAGCAGACCTGTTCCCCTCCCCAAATAACAACAAAAAGCATTTCTAATAATTTTAATGTAATTTTCTAGGTAGCTCTCGTATTTCCTAATAGTGATCCAGTTATGTTTATGGTGGCATTTTATGGATGTCTCCTGGCAGAACTTATTCCTGTCCCAATAGAAGTTCCACTAACAAGAAAGGTAGGTAAATACCTGCAACATTTTAATGGCTTCATAAATAAATAAATAACATGGTGGGGAGGTGTTTCAATCCTATAGCACTTACATGGCACCCCTCAAAGCCTGCCCTTTTAAAAGCAGTATGGTGCATCAGCTGAACTACTTGGTGCACTTTTAATATTTATTTAAGGAAGGGGCAAAATTGTATAATGCTAGTAAGTTAACTGTTTCACGATACATAACTGGAAATTTAAAAAAATCAGTATTTTTTTTAAAGATATGTGGAAGTACTTCTCCAAATATAACAAGAATGCTGTCCTTTTTTTAGCTGTCATGCTGAGTAATGAGAGAACAGGCAGGCAGACACAGCACAGTTACTGGAAATACAGGGATCAGTCCACACACAGGGAGATTTTTAGAGAATGTGTGAAATCAGAGCTGAAAAGCTTCAGGCTCTGCTTTTCAGTGCTTCAGGACTTGGAAACAAGATCAGACCAACTCTCTGGTCTACGGGCACATATAAACATCCCTGCTGGGTTGGAGAGGGATGCACAACCATTGCTTTTGGCAACACTTTGCCACAATTGCTTTCCAGATCTACTGCCAAATCTAACTTAGTCCTTTGAGCAAACACTTCAGTCTTTCTTCTTCAAAAGGTCTTATGGGATAGAATTTGTTTTGGTTGTGGGCTTTTTTTCCCCGTGATACAAATTGGCTTAATATTTTCTAAACATGGAAAAGTTACAGTGAACTGTATGAAATCTTCATTATTTGTAAGTTTGCTATGACATGGTTTCTCTGTAGGATGCTGGCAGCCAGCAGATTGGATTTCTTTTGGGCAGCTGTGGAGTAACACTAGCTTTAACCACTGATGCCTGTCAAAAAGGCCTTCCTAAAGCTCAGACTGGCGAGGTGGTTACATTCAAAGGTATGTTTTTAAGCTACTCAAATGTCTTTATAGGGTAAAAGAGTGGGTATATCCCTTAAACATGAGTCTGAGTTTGTTTGCATGTTATTATATAAAGAAGAATTTTCATATGAAGAGCTGCCTTCATTGTCAAGACAGCACTTAGTGCACTTCTTCCTTTGAGGGGGGTGACACTGCAGCTTTTGCTTGCCTCGTGTTGTTATCTCTGAATGCTAGAGAAGAAAACTTGTTTGTTCAAACTGTACTGACAGGAACTTCTTTTTCCTTGAAGGCTGGCCTCGTCTCATTTGGTTTGTGATTGATGGGAAGCATCTGGCAAAACCAGCTAAGGACTGGCATCCACCAGTACGGGATGCCAGTGCTGAGATTGCTTATATTGAGGTAACACAGTGTAATACAATTCACAATTTTGCTATTGTAGCTTGTCACAGCACTTATTATACCTTTAATCTTCTGCTACAATAAGAGATGTGTCTGTAATATTTTTAACTGTGGAACAAGATTTTTTTCACTCAGGGTTGCCAGGCAAACTGTCACTCGAATGGCTGTGCTGGGTCAAATTGAAGATTGGAGATAACTGGCATTTTGGAATGCGTGGGACAATTTGTTTAATTTGGGGTAGACAAACAATCAGATTTCAGATGCTGCTGCTGTATTCTCTGAACAGAAAAGCATTTTTATGGCAGAATTTTTTTATTTTTTTAAGAAGTTCACCCTATTTTTATAATAAAATACCCTTTCAGTTCACTGCTGTAATTTTTCTAGATTTTGTGCTTAATCTAATGCTTGTAAAAATTTTCTCTTTTCAGTACAAAACAAGTAAAGAGGGCAGCACAGTGGGCATTACTGTATCTCATGCTTCCATGCTGGCACACTGCCATGCATTGACTCAGGCATGTGGCTACTCGGAAGGTAAGTTACAGGTACAACTTTAAAATTATCCTCGAGGCTTTGAATATTCAGACAATCCATGTTTCAAAATTATGTTTACTGTCTTAACTTGGTAGCTTTAACTGCAAAGGGAAAGACAAACTTCCTTGTTCGTAGTCACTGTGATATGTGAACTAAGGTGAAGGAGGTGCTGGTGAAATGATAATCAATGTGTATTAAAGTGTTTTTAACCTAAGATCCCTAGCAAATTTATTCCAGTCTTTGGATTTTTCATCATCATAGATGTGTTTGCCAGTGGTAAGAGCTATACTGATTTTTCATCCTCCTGCAGACAGCTTTGCTATTTGAACACATTGGCTGCCTCGTGAAGCCATAAGGTGCCCACGCACAGAGTTAGAGAAGCCTCAGTGGAAACTGAGGGAGCTTTCTTAGACTGATCCTAGAGACCATTTGGGTAGCCTGGATCTCTCTGAAGAGCTCTGGGTGCTGCCAGTTCTGGGTGCTGCTCTAGCACTGCATACTGGTGTGCTGTGCAGACAGGCTGGTGTAAATTATGCAGCTTCTTCTGTCTCAGGAGGAAAAGCTGTAGTTAGCTGACCAAAGGGAAGGCCTTTTGATGTCATGACCCCTTTAGTGCTCCATACAAGTACTATGATAGGGTGAACAAAGTTTTCACAGTCATGTATCTGTACACTTTTTAGTTCTCATCAAAGACCCTATCCCATTTTCATTTTGGAACACTTTCTCATCATAGTTGCCAACTACAAGAACTGTGCAGGGAGAGGGAAGGGTTGCACCCAACTTGTAGGTGAAAGATTGTACAGTTGTTCCTGGGTGATGGCAACCTGTTCTGCATCAAAGGGGTCTGCACATCTTAATTTTCAGACAAATATGGAGTAACAAGCTATTAACAATTCGCTCTTCAGAGTTCTGGAATTCTCTTGAGTTTTTCTGTGTTCGTTTTTCAGATGTCTGTTGCCACATGCTAGAGGTGCTGTCATGAGGCTTGTGTTCTGTACAGGACATACTCAACATAAAGCTTTGTCATCTGTTTTGTTCATAGCAATTTGCATCTTCTGGTTTTGGCCACAATAGTACTTACTATCAAAAAGGAAAGGGTCTTCCTCTTAGTTAATCGTGTCCTAGAAAAGAACATTGCCATAGAGATTTCAGTAAAAAGGGATCTATTCTTCTCAGTCATTCTCTCAGTGAATAGCCAAGAATGGCACCTGGCTTTGATCATGTGCATAAAGTCAATCTTGCCACCATTAACCAAAAAAATTTTCCCTTTGAAATCTGTTTGCTGTAAGAATCTCATGGTTTGACTGCTTCTTATGCCATAATGTGGTAGTTCATACTAATGTGCCTTGGGACATAGAGAATCACAGAAAGGCTGAGGTTGGAAGGAACCTCTAGAGGTCATCTGGCCCAACCCCTCAGCTCAGGCAGAGCCAACCACTTGCCCAGTCCCATGTCTAGATTTTTTTAAAAATAACTCCAAGGATGGAAACTTAGCAGCCTCTCTGGACAACATGTGCCAGTGCTCAGTCACTCCTGCATAAAAAGTTTGTCCAGATGCTCCAGTCCCCAGTCATCCTTGTGGCCCTTTGCTGGACACATTTCAGTAGCTTCATCTGTCTTGTTCAGCTGAAGAAGTTTGCATCAAAACTGAAGTTTCAGTCTGCATAGTTCATTGGCAGGTGTAACAAATGGTATTATAACAGCAACAGTCTTAAATACCTTGTAATAATAGTCTGCCACCATCATTTAAAGATGATTATTATAAGTAAGACCCTTTCAGCTTAAGCAGCCTGTTTGCTACAGAAGGTGTGGCAATATGGCTTTGGTTTCTTAGTGCTGTTGGATGTCTCATAGTTGCTTTTACAAATATTTTGAGCTTTTAAATAGTCTCATGAATATGCTTCTTAAGTCTGATAGTTTCTCTTTGACTTTCAGCTGAAACACTTACAAATGTCTTGGATTTCAAAAGAGAGGCTGGCCTTTGGCATGGAGTATTAACAGTGAGTATTTGAAGGAATGAAAAAAATACAAGTTGCTTATACCAGGGGTAGAGTATTGGTATCAGAATGAGGTCATAAACTCTCTCAAGCTTTTTATATTTCAATATTTATATTTTTCAGAATAAAGTGTTACTTTTTCAGTATTAGGCTGCACAGGTGTTGCTTATGTTGTTACTGACTGTACACATAGTTTTCACAGTTAAATGTAAGAATTATGTTGCAACTGTAATTAATTTTTTTTAAAGTATCAGTACATGCTGTGTATTCTTTGAGACACTTGAAAGTTTACTTTGTAATATCTTTCTTACAGAGTGTTATGAACAGGATGCATGTCATCAGTATTCCCTATGCATTAATGAAGGTTAATCCACTTTCCTGGATACAGAAAGTCTGCTTATACAAAGGTGACCTGGAAGTATTCTTACTAATTTATTTTTGGTTGAATAAATAAATAAATAAGTTTGGTTTAATAAAATGTCTGCTTTAGCTGATGTCACTGCTCTTTAATCCAGCTACTTCCTTTAGCCACAGCTTTAGCAATTCTGTGCTCCATTTCAGTATTATATATACTGATAGATTCATTATTAGTGGCATTGATGCACTTCTCCTGATAAGCCTTTAAAGAAACTTTCTCATCTCAGTATTTTAATTTATAGTAAACATTTAAATTCTATAATCAAGTTCATTGAGCATACATTGGTCATAGTAGTTTAACATTTGGCATTTGTATTTGTTGTCTGTGTTTGTAATTGATTTCATGCATTTAGGTAAATAAAAACAGTGATAAAATTTTATAATTGGTCTTTTTTTTGTTATGCACATACAGCATAATTATTTTTTTTACTTTCAGCTCGTGTAGCAGTAGTAAAATCACGGGATATGCATTGGTCACTTTTGGCTCAGCGGGATCAGAGAGATGTCAGTCTGAGCTCATTGCGAATGTTAATAGTGGCAGATGGAGCCAATCCATGTGAGTATGGATGCATTTCTTGAGGGACAATCCAAGGGGAATTAGTGGGGCTGCACTGTAGGAGCTCTGCAGCACTGGCTGTAGTTTGCAAAACAGACAGCAGCAGTATTTCTTTGCCAAAGACACTTCTGCAAAAGTTTCATTGAAAATATAATGAAGAATCTATGGTTTATCTAAAGAATAGTTGCTAGTGTGATATGAAAGAGGCTTTTAAAATTTCAAGTAAATCATAACATCAGCTTTGCAGTAGCTGCTCGAGTAGACATGAAGTTTTTGAGTTAAGGTGTATCTGATTCTGTATGTGCCCTGGGAGTTGTCCCAATCATATGCAAGGGCATAAAAATGGGAACAGTCACAGCTTTAGCTCAAAACCATGACAACGGTTAACTAGAGTGTGCAGTAGGGGCTGTCCTTTTTCTGTCAGTCATGTGGTGGCTTAGTTACATAGCAAAGAAGCTATGAAGGTTTGGGGCTTTTTGGCAACAGGTAAAAATATGCCTTAGGTGCTTAATGTTGCTGTTCTTGTACATCAGATAATCCATAGTATTTCAGATTCCTTGATTTTGCATAATGAGAGGCCTGCAAATCATGCTGGTGGAAGATAAAAACTTGAGGTAATCTTACTAAGAGTAGCTTTGTTTTAAGTGCTGTTTCAGAGCCAATGCTTATAAAGTCAGGAAAGTTAATTCTATAGTAAAATACTATTGGTAATTGAGTGATGCCACTACTTTTCATTGCTGTTGGCATTTCTTAGTTACATTTAGCTGTGTAAATTAATTTTTTTCAGCTTCAGTGGTGTATTCTTGTATGAGTTTACATTAAATTACACTTGGGATGTAGTAGAGTTAGTGAAGTTTGCTGGTCTGTGTTACATACTGCATCAAAGCTGTAGGTACTGTCCTCTTGCATTTGGGGCTGGATGCTAAAGACCAAGTAGGGTTCTGAACTAGGGTGAAGGCATGTCAGAAGCATTTGATGCTAAATGATAAAAGCTTTTGTGTCCTCTTAAGAAACACTTATCTAGGAACTATGTAGGAAGCTGACAAATCCAGTTTCCCTTAGTGACAAAATACTCTGATCACTGAAGAACTTTCTATGAAGGGTTATGTTATGCTGCCAGAGAAAGAGCCTGCAGCTGTGAATTTCCTTCAGCGTGTTAGTTGTTAACCACTAAGATTTTTTTCTCCAAACCTAATTTTTAATAATAAGATGGAATGTTTTTTAGGCAGTTTGAAAGTATATTTGGTTTGAGCACAGGTGCAGCCAGATTTGTACAGCTGACCTGGAGAGTAAGCGTGGACTTTGAAATCCTGCAGCTCAAGCTTTCCTGCCCTTGGCAAAAGTTTTCCAATTGTGATTGTTCTTTTTAGGGTCAATATCTTCCTGTGATGCATTCTTGAATGTATTTCAATCCAGAGGTTTGAGACCAGAAGTGATCTGTCCCTGTGCTAGTTCTTCAGAGGCTCTAACTGTTGCTATTCGCAGGTAATTCTCTTTTCTGAGCACTGTACTGAAGCATTTATGAACTTGAAATGTATCTGGTGTTAAAATGATAGTCAGAGAAGATGATTACCCACAGAAACACTGAGACAGAAGTCTGAGACTTGCAGGTATCTCCTTCGCTGAAGGATGGGTAATATTTTTTTATTTTTCATTTAAAAAGTAATATTTTCTAAAAGTAGTCAGCCATAGGTTTGGGTTTTATACCACTTTAGGAGATGAGGTCTTATCCTCACTGATATCTGGAGAACCTTTATAAATACCCAAAAATCAAAACTGTTACTTATTTGAGAAGAAGAAGATGCTGAATATTCAAGTCATTGCTGATACACAATGTCTTGTAAACAGAGGACTGAAAAAAAGAAAAAATACTTCTAACTGGCCTGAAAAATACCATAGAAATTGAAATAGAAATGCTGTGTTTATAAATAGACATATGGATGGAATATGCTGGAATTTTTTGACTGGCTTTGGTCAAAATGGGCTTTTTTAGCAAATCAATTTCAAGAAATCTTGAGTCAAAAGTATGAGATTTTGGAGAGTACTTTCTCTGGCAGGAGAACCAAAAAAAAGCCCAACAGCAGAATCTTCTTTCTGTTCCATCCTGGAAGTTGAACAGTTGGACAAAAAGGAGTAGTTGGTCCCCAGTCAGTTCTGCTCAGAGTAGAAAGCATCAGGCCCTCCAAACACTTCCTAATATTTCCTCATGTTCAGACAGTTTAGACTTTGAATGCTGATTCTTGACTTTTTTTTTGACTTTAATAGAAAGAAATCCTCTCTGTAACATTTGAAGGTGGGAGGAAGTTGTGATGTTTTTTCTAGCTTGGTTTTCTTCTACTTAAAATATCAGTCTTGAACTCTTGGGTTGAAAATAAGAAAGCATTTTAAACTCCTGTTTAATATAAGAAACTCATTTTTCTCTTAATAAACCTGAGAGACTTGCATGATGTTTTTGTTGTTGCCCTTGGTCTGTTCATTCATATCCAATTTGACTTTTTGTTTTTCAGGCCTCCAGAGCTGGGTGGGCCTCCTCCAGGAAAAGCAGTGTTATCTATGAATTGTCTGAGTTTTGGCGTGATAAGAGTGGATACAGAAGAGAAGTTGTCAGTTTTAACTGTACAGGATGTTGGTCAGATTATGCCTGGAGGTAGGAAAGCATTTTATGTAGGTTTAAGCATGTTCCACGGAAGTTCCTTACTGTTGTGCTGAGAAAATAAACAAAAATGTCAAATGATAAGCACCTTAAAAGTAGTATGACACATCACCTAAACACATGAAGATTAAGTACTGCCTCAACCAGATAATTCAGTGTTTCCAGTAGAGGGTTTCCAGAATGATAAATTTGAGTGACCACAGCTGTTGTTATGGGATGGTGCTTTTGGCTGATCTGCAGGGCTGTGTTATTGTTCACTTGTTAGCATGAGTGCTGACTGATGTTAACAGCTACAGCAGAACAAAACAAAATCTAAAGTGTGGTAAGAAACAGTCTTGTTTGTCCAGGAGTGACAGTCCACTTCTGAGAATAAAATAAACTATTTCAGTTGGAAGGGGCCTACATGACCACTTCAGGGTTGACTAAAAGTTGAGGCATGTTTTTAAGAGCATTGTCCAAATGCCTCTTGAACACTGACAGGTGTGGGGCATCAACCACCCTCTCAGTAAAGAAAGGCTTCTGAAAATCCAGTCTGAGCTTCCCCTGGCACAGGTTTGAACCATTGCCACACATCCTGTCACCGGATCCCAAGGAGAAGACCTCAGCCACCTCCCTCTCTCCATTCCCTCCTTAGGAAGCTGCAAAGAGCAACAAGGTCACCCCACAGCCTCCTTTTCTTCAAACTAGGCTAAACCCAGAGTGCTCAGCCACTCTTCATAGGACACTCTTTCCAGCCCTGTCACTGGCCTTGTTGCCCTCCTCTGGACATGGAATGACAGGCATGGTGGGTACAATCCTTTTAGGAATCACAGGAGAGGGAGATACCCTATATGTGAGAGAACAGTGGAATGTATGGAGCTCACCTGAGGATGGATGAGGAGCCAACTGAAAGCAGTCCATCCCAACGAGCTGGAACTTGGACAGGAGTCCTGCGCGGATGAAGTAGGAGCTTTTGGTAGAAATCATACATACTAAGGAAGTGTTTAGAAGGTGGAAGCAAGGGCAAATAACCTGTAAGGAATACAGAGACACTGTCTAGGTATGCAGAAAGGAGGGAAGGGAAGCCAAAGCCCATCTGGAATTGAATCAGGCAAGGGGTGTTAGAGGCAGAAAGAAGGGCTTCTATAGGATGAGTGCCCCCTGCACCAGGACATGCTGGAAGCCAATCATCTGGAGAGCAGCTTTGCAGAAAGGGCCTTGGGGTTTGTGGTGTCCATCAAGTTGAACATGAGCCAGCAGTGTGCCCTTGCAGCAAAGAAGGCTGCTGGTGTATTGTGAGGAGTGTTGCCAGCAGGTCAGTTGAGGTGATCATTCTTTTCTCAGCACTGGTCAGGCCACAGCTGGAGTGCTGTGTCCAGTTCAGGGCTCCCCAGTACAACAGAGAGATGGAGCTACTTGTGTCCAGTGAGGTGGCTACAGGGATGACTGGAGACTGGAGCATCTGGACAAACTTTGTGCAGGAGTAACTAAGCAATGGCAGAAGTTGCCCAGGGAGGCTGTTAAGTTTCTGTCCTTGGAGATATTGAAAAAAATACCTAGAAATGGTCGTGGGCCATTTAAGAGGGCCCTCCTTGAACTGAGGGATGACCAACCAAGGGATCTAGAGGTCCCTTCCCTCTGGATATCCCAGCAAACTGGTAAATTCTGGATTAATCTCAGTTCCTTCATGACATGTTAGCAACAATTGTGCTGCCTGAAGTAGATAGGTATGGGTATTGTTCCACAAACAATAAATGGATTAAAGCAAAGAGGCACCTGTGACTTTGCTATTCTTGGTCCCATTATGAATCTCCTGCCTTGCTGAGTTGTGGTTCCAAAGCCCTCCCTCTGGATAACAGCACTGACTCAGGGTACAGTTGAAGAAAGGGGAAAGCTATGTTGAGCTATCTGACTCTCTACTTCTCTCTACTTCAAGGCCCTCAAAATTAGCAAGTTGCACATTTTCCTGAATGCCACAAGTACTTTGCAGACAATTGTGTTGGTGGTTCAGTTATTCTTTCTGAACTTTGATTCAAATTCAGAGCTTTCTCCTGCCAGAAATAAAACACTGAGCAGAAGCTCTTCACTTCATACCAAAACAAACAGAAAGGAGCCCTGTCTGTGGGATTTCATGTCCACACTGCTTATTATATCTGCAGAAAATCAAACATCTCTAATCTAACCTTCGAGGAAGATAGGCAAAATATTCAAAATGTTCTTCTTGGAGCAAAGGCTTTGTGGCCAGCAGGACAATTTTAATACATCCTGAGTTATGTTCATAGAACTGCATTCTGTAAAGTTCAGCATGCCAAGTACTCTCAGGCAGGTTGAGATCTGGATGGGTCTGTGAAAAATCCTTGTCTTCTTCACTCTGGCAGTTACCAGAAAGCCAACTCTAGCCCGGGCTGTATCAAAAGCAGCATGGCCAGCTGGGCAAGGGAGATGATTCTCCCCCTTTACTCTTCTCCAGTGAAAACCCACATGCAGAACTGTGTCCAGTTCTGGGGCCTCAAACCACAGGAAGGACATGGAGATGTTGGAGTGAGTCCAGAGGAGGACATGAAGTTGCTCAGAGGGCTGGAGCACCTCTGCTGTGAAGACAGGCTGAGAGAGTTGGGGTTGTTCAGCCTGGAGAAAAGGCTACAGGGAGACCTTAGCACACCTTGCAGTACCTGAAGGGGCTGCAGGAAAGCTGGGGAGGGACTTTTGACTAGCGGATGGGAGTGATGGGATGAGGGAGAATGGCTTTAAAGAGTGGAAATTTAGGTTAGACATTGGAAGAAATTACTTGCTGTGAGAGTGGTGAGACACTGGCCCAGGTTGCCCAGGGAGGTTGTGGCTGCTCCATCCCTAGAGGTGTTCTAGGCCAGGTTAAATGGGACTTGGAGCAACCTGGTCTAGCGGGAGGTGTCCCTGCCCATGGCACAGGGAACTAAATGGTCTTTGAGGTCCCTTCCAACCCAAAGCATTCTGTGATTATATCACCATCTGTCTGTTTTGCTTCTGATCCTTGAGCACTCTTATAGAATCATGGATCTGTGAAAATGGGTGGGCCAGGTAATTTACAGCAAGGTAACTTCTGCTTCAACTTTATGAGCTAGAAACTAAGTTTGTAAAGACAGGCCAGTGTGATTACAGCCATCAAGGATAATGACTGTATTGTTGTATGGCCTCAATGTGAAAACATGACTGCAGGAAAAAAGTGTGGTGACCTAATGTAATTTAACAGCTTCTGAATTGCTTCATCTGAATGTTCAAACTAAGGTTGGTAAACTTGTTTACAAAGACCAAGGTGACAGCTGCTGTTAGCTTCTGTGTAATAGCAGAATGGTTATTCTTCCATTTCAACTAGAGTACTGATGGCATGGCCTACTGCTGCTGTCTGGTTTGGCTGGTAAGACTACTGATGTTCCCTTGAAACCCCACTGAAATTTAGCTGTATGCAAATCTTTTACTTAGATTATGGTTCAGTCACAAGAACCTGGAGAAAACAAGTTTGCATGCTTTTCAGGTAGTAATGGATCTATTGGTGAACTGACTGGAGGTTGAACTGGACCTTAGTCTAGTTTTTTGGAGTTCAAAAAAATTTGATGCAGCATTGATTAAAATCTTCCTTTGGATAAGTTTATCACACGGAGATGCTTCTGGTTTTGCTGTAGCTTGCTCTCTGAGCAGTGTGCTTGACTACACTGAGGCACAAAGCACCCTGCAGTTGTGTTGCACCTTCAACCTTCTGGTTTAAGATGCCACTGACAGGCAATTGGCAACACTACTGTGACTTTCTGTGTTAGTAAGAAACACTGAGGGACTTGTCTGATTGTGTGAGGGGGGAACAGTCAAGTCCATCCATTTAGGGCCTTCAATTAATATGAGTTACAATTGAGGAGCAGCTTAATGAATTTAACTCTTTAAAAATTCTGATCAGCACTGGGCTATCAGTATCTGGAGTAGATTAGCTACAGTTTGACCAAACGAGAAAAATTCCAGGTATGTAGGTATATTTTAGCAGAAATTTCTCTGTAGGTTGCTTAAGTCAGGACATAAGTGATGCAGTTCTTTCTAGAGGATAATCCAATGATTTTGTTCCCTGTGACTGTGTCTCAAATAAATAAGGCTAGCAAATATTTATAGATGTGTGTCAAGTATAAATACCTTATTTTCAAATGAGTCTGCATGTACATTCTAACAGTGGATATACTTGTGCCTTACCTTGTAAGATTTATGTTATTTCCTATGTAGTATTCATGGAGGATGTGCTCTGTCCATTCTCATTTGGTGTTTGGCATACAGGAGAGAACATACCACCATTTCCTTTCCTGTTAGTTGCTCTCTTGAATTACTTTGCTGACTGATGAGTCTTGCTCTTTATCTGGTTTTGTGTTTTTTAACTTCCCTTAGATTGCTGTGTTTCCACTGAAGGCCTGATTTGAGTCATGCCATTCCTGAAGGCTCTGTTCCATCTTCTGGTTCCCACTGAATATATTTGAGGTCTTATAAGTGACTGCATGTCTTATTCTCTCAAACATCTTATGAAGTAGCAGCTCACATTCCTAAATTTAATTCAGTCATACACATTGGGAAATCAGGCACCTAGCCAAGAAATAGTCATCATGCTGAGGCTTATTCAGTCAAGCCAAATGGTTCTGATCTCATTAGCCTTGGAGATCCCTGGTGTACTTTATTCAGGAACCAGCTGGTTAAATGGTCATGGATAAAGTGTCCACTTTTGCCCTCCTTTTTATCAGTTCTATTTGTTCTGAGACACTGTGCCCCCTACATAGGTAATCTTACTCAAGAGACCACGCTGCACCAGGACATATCTTACATCATTGCTGTTTAGCCCACATTCTGCTCTTGATGGCACCTTCCCTTCAGTTGCCTTGGCTGGTCACTTTCGGTATCTGCAGTGAATGCCAACCACAAAACCACCAGGGAAATGCAGCATCCACAAAGAGATATGCACATCAAAGATAGCATGGGAATTCTTCAGAGAGAACCTAGTATGCATTCCCCTGGAATCTTCCCTGCAGCTCCTGTAGGGATGATGTTTTGTCTCAACTGTTGACTGCCTTGGGCTACTTTGCATGGTTTCTCCCTAGGACTGATTTTGCTAAGGAGTATTTAGATAACAGTCTTCAGTTTTTCAAACTGACCTAGTATAGATGGTAGGGAGAATACCAAGCTTCTCTTCTTCTGCTGGTTTTGTGCCTCCAACTTTCACAACATCTGGGATGCAATTGCTATGTCATTTGTCATCTTGCAAACTTACTATGTATGTATATACCTTATGCTTGGTCCTGGATATGGATGTTCCAGGTATTCAGTTCAGTTTGCCTCCCTTCTCCTTCCATACATTTGCAGGGATTCTTTTCACATTCTTTTCTTCACAGGAGAGTAACCCTTTCTAATCCAGATCTGTATCCCTATAGCTCCTATATCATAAAAAACCTGGTTCATCAAGAGTGTTGCAGCAGCTGCTTTCTTATTCTCAAGCAGAAAACTTTGGGTTGGTGCCAGATCTTAGGTTTCTACAAGATGAACTTATGCACACACTGTTTCAAGTTCTGGATTCTATCTGTATTCAGTACCTTTCCCAGAAGTTCAAGAGGAGTGGTTTGAATGTCTCAAATGGTAGGATGCTGGCTTTGTTTTCCAGTCTGTGGTTGTCTTGGATGTTTCTGTTTTCTCTCTCCATGTCTCAACAAACATTTACCTAGATTCTGGTAGTTACCATGATGCATCTTCACTACAGAGGAATCTGGTTCCTTTGTCTCGGTGCTGGATTTATGAAAGGAGTTGCTACAGAACAACAACACTGTGAAGTTTTCAGTCTTGTTCCTTAGACTGTGAGCACGAGGTAGCAGAACCTCATTCCCTCTCAGTCCTTAGAATTTTCAGTTCTATGACTTGGCCTCGGTCTATTCTGCCTCTGCAGAACTTCCTCTCTTCAAGATCTGTGGTAATATGTGCAGCTATGATGAGACTCTTTTTTTCAATATAAATGTTGTGCTTTGGATTCTTCTGTGACCACCTTTAGGGTTCTTGTTTGCCCTTATCTAGGTAGTTGGCTTGCTTTGTGCCTTCCCAGAAGATTGGCGAACAATTTAGGTCCTTGCATTGGACATCCCCATATAATGGTTTCTTCAAAGACCAGGTTTCTCTGGAAACCCTGCAAATAGCTTTCACAGTGGTAACAGAGACATTTTTTCCTAGCCTTAGTATTTTTTCTAAGACTGTGCTTCTAGAACAGAAGTTACAACTAAAGACTGTAGTGCTAGCACGGCCCTCTTGTTTTGATTCTTATGGACACAGGCCTTCTAGAAAGACTTGCTTGCTACAAGAAGATCCTGGAATTCCACTGTTGGCATGCAGTAACAATCTGAATGGATATCAGTTGCATGTAGTTCTACTCTGAACCTGTGAAAGCAGAAGAGAGCACTTTCTAACACTCCTTCAAGCAGCTTTGGTAGTATCCTTCTGCCATGCAAGCCTCTGACATTCATCTTGCATTCATGCTGTGTGAGTCTTGAAACATCCAAAGCTGAATGCAGTCTTTGGTAGGGCATCAGGGTCGTCATTTGTTTGCACAGTAGGATTCTCATCCTCTTCCAGAAATCTCTTGTCAGGGCCAGCTACTGAGAGTCACCATCTGTAAGAATGTACATGTGGACTCATTTGAAGAAAGAGAGCTTTCTTACCACTAATCGGTGTTTTTCATGATGTGTAGTCCACATGTACATTCCTGTCCCATCTGCTTTTCCCTTCTCTCTAATTCTTTTTCAGATGCAATGCTGTTGAGAGACACTGAAATGGGGGTAGATGCACTCTCTTGTATGTCACACATGAAGCAGGAAAAGAAGGAGAAGCAAGAGTACAGGCTCTACAGATACTGCCCAAGGAAAACCTTGCAGTATCGCATGACAGGGCAGAGCTATGCCTGCTGTTAGAGTGTACGTGTATGATAAAACATTGGGTGCTGGTAAGTTTTGGTTTTGTTTTTTCACTCGATCAGGGAGATAGGATTGTCCTTGGTCTTCACAGATGGGGACTGTAGGCTGATCTGTTGGTTTTCTGTGTTTGTGAATGAGTTGAGGACTGTAGTGTCCGTGTATGCCTACAAACTGATGTGCTCTATCCTCCAGTTATTAGTGACTCACCCTGCATCATTGCTTAAGCATTACATGCAGAGTTCTGAGATTCATTCAAGTTATTTCCTATGATAATAACCTATTGATTGTGTTTCACAATTTTTTTATATTTGCCATTGTTTTAAATGGCCTGTTTTTCCAGTTTCTCCTCGTATATTGCAAAATGCATTTTTGCGCAACTAACTAATAGCTCATACTGTATCATTCCTTTCTAACTTTTCAGTTCATGTGTCTAATTTCCAGTAGCTAAAAGGTTTTTTCCTACTTTGGGTTTGGACCTGGACCAGAATTTGAGTGGTGTCTCCTTATTCAGTCAGCGAAGGTTATCATTGTATGGTTCCAAACACTTTATTAATAAATGCTAGCTAATAAAAATAAACCAAGTAAACAAATTTCTGATACCTCTGGAGCCTCCTGGTGGTTTTCTTTATTTTAATATACTATGCATGATGACAGAGGGTTTGGATAATCTGAGTTGGAATCAGGTTCTAATGGGAGAGGGCAGAACATTTGTTTTATGGCATAGTCTGCAATTTTTAAAAAGCTCTGTTTATTTTGTGTTGATTCCAATAGCCATTTTGATTTCTTTGTTAATCTTTAGCCTTAAGTGGTAAGGTAAACTTCCTCCTGCTTTCTCTCTCCATATTCTTTTTTCTTCCCCTTGAAAAGGTCAAATTCAAACTGCTTAAGTAAGGGCTCTAATTAGCCAGAGAAACCTCTGAGAAAACGTTGACTTCAATATTAAAATATGACCAGTGGCCAGTATAATATTTGGTTTGCAAGTGTATATGTCCTTAATTTAAAATAAGAAAACTTAAGTCTTGGAAGAATTCTGAGATTTCAGAAGAAAAATGGTAAGGATAATAGCAGTAGGAACTTTGTGAAAACCTTTAAATGAGTTGCAGAAGGTCATAAAACTAAAGATAGGGAAGAGGTAACGTGTTGTCACAGGAGTAGGTTATGTAGGGGTCACCTGTGTGAGGGGAGTTTTCTGGCAGACTGGCCTGCTTTAAAAGAAGGTGGGGCCATAACACAGAAAAATAATTGACCTGACAGTGAGAGAATAAAATAGCCTACTTTTATCTCCATTTCTCACGTATTTCTCTCACAAGGGATGATTCTATGAATACCAAAGTGTGCAAAAATTAAAAGGAACGGTATGTCTGTAATTGGTATCTCCTTATTTTTAGCCTTTATTCCCATATATTCTTGTACTTGATCAAGCCATTTGCCTTCACATTGAAAAGCAGTCTTTACAGTTTTGGATTCAGTTGCAGCTGATGTGTAGACTGTGAAGCACTGTAAGAAATATAATAAATAACTGCATTTGCAAACTTGTATCTTTAGTCTTGGAGTGTATGTGACACAGGCTGACAAAACAATTAGCTAGAGCTCTCTTGCGTGCTGTTGTTTTTGGATAAGTGGTATTAAAATTTTTATCTCCCTGTCAGTGGCAATGCAACTTCTCTGCCAGCTGCTGGAGAATACCAGTGTTCTAATTCTGTGCTCTTCTTCTCACTTTAGCAAACGTGTGTGTTGTGAAGGTGGATGGGACTCCTTACCTGTGTAAAGCTGATGAGGTGGGAGAAATATGTGTAAATTCAGGTGCAACTGGGATGGCATATTTTGGCCTCCTCGGGATCACCAAGAATGTGTTTGAGGTTTGTATTTCTCTTTGTAATGTTCATGCTTACATTTCTTGTTGGGGTTTTGGGTTGTTTTTTTTTTGTAAATAAACTTATTTCCTTAGACTTCCTTTTTTCATCTTATTAGAAAGAGCCCTGGCCAAATACATTCTGTTTCATTTTCTATCAGAACTCGAAAGTCTATCTCTTAACCAAAAATACAAAGTACCATCGTAGACACGAATGTTCTTCAATCCAGTGTTGTGCCTGTGCTAGCATTTAATTTCATTCTTGTTCCGTAGCAACACAGCAGCCTTTTGTAGTGTTACCTGATGACATTTCAAGTTTATTGGTGCCCAGCCAAGTTTGCTGTTGGATATATGAAATGATGTTCCTAGGTAGACAGAAGAAGAGATAGTAAGGATGGTAGCATAACAGTCATAAGCTATGTAGTTTGTCAAAGTAAAGCAAAATAATCTTTCTGCTCAGAATTTTCCACCCTCACCCCAATTTCACGTTTTCCCTTTTCTGGCAAAAAAAAAAAAAAAAAAAAAAAGCAGTGAAAGACCTTTAGGAGTTACACTGGGCAGCAGCTTGAAGACTGAGTTATGTCAGAGATAAAAGAAATCATGTCCATAGTCTTTTCTTTCAAAAACACCCAAACTCTTGCCTCACTGCTTCAAACAGCTCAGCTTGGGCACTGTCCATAGCTAGTGAGAAGACCAGCAAGAAACCTGGTGTAATGGAAGAGCTGAGGTGGTGTCATCAGGACATTTCTCACCTGAGCTGCTATGAAACAGGCAGCATTTTGACTTCACTTTTCTTACCAGTGAGTGTCTGAATATTTTTGTGTTCTTTCAGGCCATTCCAGTGACAGCAGCTGGTGTACCTGTTTCGGATCAGCCCTTTACAAGGACAGGATTACTTGGCTTTGTGGGTCCTGTAAGTGAGAATGAGCCACCCAGCCCAGCTCTTCCGTGATGCCCTCCCATTCAGCAGAATTCTCTGACCTCACGATTGCTGCCTTTAGTCAGGCATGTATGACTGCAAGCCTGGAGGCTTCTCCCCTCTGTTTCTAATCCTGTCTTCTTTTCAGGACTATTTGGTGTTTGTGGTTGGAAAATTGGATGGCCTAATGACAGTTAGTGGCCGGAGGCACAATGCAGATGATGTGGTAGCCACTGCCTTGGCAGTCGAACCCATGAAGTTTGTCTATCGGGGAAGGTGAGTGTGTTAAAAACTTCACTGCTGATGTGGCTTTGTTGCTCCTTTTTCCACCTGCAACCAACAAGTAACATGGCATATGTGGGAACTCTGTGTAAAGTTTTACATGTGTATTTTGTAGGAGAGGTGACATTAGGTCATGATATGCCAGGTAATAACTTGGCTGTCTGTGCTAACCTGGAAGACAAATCTTGATACCCTGCTTCATGCATAATAGGTTTAAAATTGCTTTCATATAGCTCTTTAAGTGCCTGTTTAAAACTTCTTTCAAAGCTTCACTTAAGATAGTCAGGTGAAGCTTGTAGGCCAAATCTAAAACACAGCTCCCATTTGTCCACCTGAGCCTTTCATGCAGAGTGGCCTAGGGAAGAACTTTGCATTATGTTTTAAAGAAACAACTAGGAGTGCTGAAGTAGCTGAATAATCTTCAAATATAGTGTGTGTTGTATCATCAACCTTAACTGGCCTTTAGTGGTGAATGGCTCAATGTTTGGATGGACATCAGTTACAAGTGGTGTCCTTCAGGGGTCTGTACTGGGACCAGCTCTGCTAAATCTTCATCAGTGATGAGGGCTGGAGTATCTCTGCTGTGGAGAGAGGCTGAGAGATTTGTGTTCAGCCTGGAGAAGAGAAGGCTCTGGAGAGGCCTTATTACAGCCTTTTAATACTTAAAGAAAGATGGGAACAGGCTTTTTAGCAGGGCCTGTATAGGACAAGGGATGAAGGTGGATTCAGACTTATATATAATGAAGAAATTGTTTACAATGGTGAAACAAACACTGGCCCACGTTGCTCAGACAGGTGGTAGATGCCCCATTCCTGGAACCATTCGAAGTCAGGCTTGACAGGGCTCTGAACGACCTGGTCTAGTGGGAGGTGTCCCTGCTTACTGCAGGGGGTGGGACAAGATCTTTAAAGGTCCCTTCCAACCCAAACCAGTCTGTGATTCAGTAAAAGTCAAGCTTACCTCAATTTTTCATCACTTGTGTCATTCACATATCTTAATCATAATGGCACATGCCTGACTGAGGCATTTTTAATGTATTTTCGAAGATGCAGGCCTGAAACTAAATTCAAAGGGGAGCCAAGTATTTTTCAGTGCAAGCACTGATAGACAGGCTGGTCTGCATTTTGGCATAGTTGTCTTTCAGGAGGGACATTGTTTAGTGTGCATGATGAAATTATGCTGGCAAGATTTGCACAGCCCCTGCACGTGTGGAACCTGCCTGTGCTAAACATCTGCTGCATTGGTGACTGCAAAAACAAAGCCGAAATAAATCCCAATAATGAAACTTCATTCATTCTAAATTTGTTGGTTATTTTGTGATGATCTGGCATGAATAATGCTTGTGTGTATAGAAACAGTACCGTTAAAGGTTGCAGCCATTTCCACATTAAAATAAACCATGCTCTGTTCATCATATGTTGCATCCTATCATTCTTCTGTCCTTTGTGTTTTAGGATAGCAGTGTTTTCTGTGACCGTGTTGCATGATGATCGAATAGTGCTTGTGGCAGAGCAGCGCCCTGACGCCTCAGAGGAGGATAGTTTTCAGTGGATGAGCAGGGTTTTACAGGTAGTCAGTCTGTCCTTTCTCTCTTTCTAGGTCAATAAGGCTGATGTGTGTAGAGACTCTTTTTTTATTCTCCATAAAAACCCAGCAATGTAACAACAGAGCTGACTTCTAAATGTATTTCAGGGTTTGAGAGAATTTTATAAAAAGTAAAACTTCATTTCCAAATGTTCTTAACATCATGCTACTAGAATTCTTAATGTCCTAAGGATTATAGTTTTTTTGTGTTTTAATTCTGCATATATCTGCTGATTTCATACTGGCTGAAAAGTCTGAAATTGTTTAAGGGTATTCTTAGTGCCAAACAGACCCTGAAATCTTTTTATGTCACTAATATCCTTATTCTAGATCTCCAGCAGTAAGCATTAAAAAACTTTCCCCTTCATTACTTTATTATCTTTCTTCATTATGCCAAGGGAGAGGGGAATTCTGGTAAGTTTGCATTTGAGGATTTCAGAATTAATCAATCACTAGAAAGTAAAAAGTAAAGAAAGTAAAACGTGAGAGCAGTTCTGGGAGAAGATTCTGGTGAAGGGAAAGACAGCTGAAGGGAAGACTAGAGAAAAAATGGCTTAAGGGAAAATGCCTCCTAAGAGTAATGCAGTTGAGTAAAAATAATTTGTCTGATTTCAGTTTTGCAGTCTCTTTGAGGGAATATGGTAACAGCCTGGGTTTTTTCATGGGAGGAAATATTTTTTAATTTTCTTCTTAGAAGTGTCATAGCTAAAATAGACACTTAAGACTAAGGCAGCAAGATGTTTCCCTGCCTATTTTTGTGGTTTTATGTTTTACTGCGCTTTTGTGATTGTGCCATATGTGCTAAATTTGTTGTGGTATAATTTTAGCTTTCTAAAGTATCTGCACTTTTTACCCACTTTTAAGAGACTTTCCTAATCGCTGCTGTGCAGATGGCATCCCCTTGATAGAGTGCACAGGCAAAGTCCTGCGTCTGCTCCTGCTTCCACTGAAATCATGGCATAGCTACTGAGTTCAGTGAGTGCAGAATTGGACCCTTTATTTGGAAATTGTGGTGCAAGTAAAAATTTTAATGTTATTAAATTACTTGTCTTCAAATTCTTGCTCAAGCTACTTCCTAGTTGATAATGTGGAATGTATTTTTTCTTTTCTTTTTATCAAGGCAATTGATAGCATTCACCAAGTGGGCGTCTACTGTCTCGCCTTGGTGCCAGCCAACACTTTGCCCAAGGCTTCTCTTGGAGGAATTCACATTTCAGAAACCAAGCAGCGCTTTTTAGAGGGTGCCCTGCACCCTTGTAATGTCTTGATGTGTCCACATACTTGTGTTACAAACCTGCCTAAGCCTCGCCAGAAACAACCAGGTAAGTAACCCAGGGTGTGGTCCATACTTGTGCTGAGCTGATTTAGTGTGCCAGACTATCCTCTTGTCTCTTTTTCTATGCAATATGATCCTTGGTTTTGGCTTTTCATCTTTTCAAATCTGTGTTGAATATGGCACTTACAGTGACCTACAGGTTGGATTATGGATTATTACGTGCTCCTTATGTTATTTTTTTCTGTTATTTTGCACTTTTTTTCAAACTGCAGATGTTGGTCCTGCTTCAATGATAGTAGGAAACCTTGTTGCTGGGAAGAGAATTGCACAAGCCTCAGGGAGAGATGTAACTCAGTTGGAGGATAATGATCAGGCAAGAAAGGTAACACAGGTGTCCTGGTATTGAGTATTTGAATTGTTTTATTCAAAATAGAAGACCATTTGTGTCTGAAACTAAGCATGGAGCATTTCAAGTGAATCTGATTATCTCATTTTTTTCTGTTGCAGTTCCTGTATTTAGCAGATGTTCTGCAGTGGCGAGCTCAGACAACTCCAGATCATCCCCTCTTTCTTTTGTTGAATTCCAAGGTGAGATGCACTTCAGGTTGTACTCAAAGGCTGACATCAGTAAAAGATTGTTCAGATTCTAAGAAAATTCCAGCTAGAAATCTTTTCCTAAAATTCTTCAGGTCATCTTGATGAAGCAGGCAAGCAGCATAATTTTTCCACATCTGGAATTTCAGTGTGTATTCTGCCTAGCTTCAGATATTTCAGTAAAATTGCATTTCCTGCTGGAATACAACTTTTGTCATGTTAATGGAGCCCACAATTCTGTTGTCCCTTAGCACAATGGTAAGTGGAAGTCAGAGCTGGATGATTTTTTTAATTAGAAGATCTAGAGCCTTAGTAGAGAGCCCCTAGCACATCTTTGGAGGCATATTTTCTAAGAACACTGAACACCCTTCAGGAGACACTGATACCTTGTCCTTTGCCCCCCAAAAAAGATGACACAGCCACTGATACAAGAACAAATAAATGCTTCGGTTTTGGAGTACAGGCTCTATGTCCCTACAGGTTCTATATATTATATATTCAAGGGTTGACTGAGCCCTTAGGACATCTGAAAAGGCAACAATTGCATTTGTCAGTAAATACATAGTTTTTACTCATAGTCACTCTGCTCTTCATGTAATTGTCAGTAGCTTTGGAGTATTCCAAACACTTTGCATCCAACACTTCTTAGAGGAGTGTGTAAAACCATGTACCTTGGTATGTTCCATTGTATTTCTGCTTCCCTGGGCTTGAGGAACACTACTGCTAGGCATATTTCAGAAAGCTCAAATATTTTAGATTCTTTTACTGCTGTTCTAACACTTTTATATTCCACTCCATTCTTTCCAAGAGGCAAAGTTGGATGATTTTTGTTTGAGCTACTCAGTAATTACCCCTTCCAGGGACGATAACAGCCCAGTGACAAATTGAGCCTGCCTTGTGCTGTGCTCTACCACACATGTGAGGCAGGGAATATCCTTTCAGAAGGTCCAGCAGCAGTCCTTGGGAAGTGAAGGATTTGCCTTTGCATCTCTCTTTCAGACAGGCAGAATGGCTTAGGAAATTGCTCAAAGTTCTGACTTTTCTCAAGAGAGAAGAGACTGATATAATATGGTTATTATTGTTAAAAGCCCCAGAATTGGTTTATTCTCTCAGAGTAGAGAGGCTTTTGAGGGAAACATTCTAGTATGAATCAGCCCCTTTCCAGGTCACTTTGTTCAGGCAATTTTTACCTTTCACAAGAAGACCCTGCAAAAAGGAGACACAAAACTTAAGCACAAAGAAATTAACTGTTGGTGAATACATGCCTTAAATAGTGGGACTAATAAGGTACAATGCTAAACACAAGTGTGTGCTAAACACATCTCTCTATTAGAAAACCTTCTGTTTTACACTGTTTCATGTCAATATTTTTCTCCCAAGTCCTTGAGCTGCTACTGTTCCTGTATCAACATTTACTGTTATTTACTTTCTTACTGACTTTAGCTCCCAGACTTATACAGCAGTTTCGTTTGTAAAAGTGAGCACTGTACCAGTGCCTTCCTGAATCCAGCTAGGCCTTGGATCTAGCAGTGGTACCCTTGGGCTGAGGATTCCATGTGCACTCAAAATGGAATCCTTGTATAGCAAGCATTTGCTGTGATAATCCTTATCTGTACTGAATGCTTCATTCAGCCTCTGACTGTGTTTCCCTCTGAGGTGGTTGTCCCTGCAGTTTTTCTGGAAACAGATTGTAGCCTTGGAAAAATGTATCCATCCCAGGCAAATACATTTCAAAGCTGCTTCACTGTCTGGTGTTTGAAATAATATTTATAAAATTCTGTAGCATTCTGAAAGTTCCTGCTACTGTGCTATAGCTCCTGATAGCATTGTTTCCAAAACACCCAGAATCTTTAACAGTGTTAGCTGTATTGTTAAAATAATGACAGTGAAATGTTGAATCTCTGGCATGCAATTTTGTTCTATTTCAAACTGTCCTCCACAAAGCTTTCTGCTCTTTCTTTTGTTTTGGGCAGGGCACTGTAGCTGGCACTGCCTCGTGCCTCCAGCTGCACAAAAGAGCAGAGAGAGTGGCAGCTGCACTGATGGAGAAAGGGCGGCTGAATGTTGGCGACCACGTGGCCCTGGTTTATCCTCCAGGTAAAGCAGTATGGGCAGCAAGAAAAGAAACAACTTGCCAGGACAGATTATTCAAGCAGCCACTGAATATAGTGGCAAATGGCAGTTACTCTAGGATTTCAAGGAAGAGACTTGGGTTTTGTCTTTTTATTATTAAGTTGCTTCTCCAAGTGACAAACTGCGTTTACCAAACATTTTATCTGACTGCTCCAGATGTCCAGGCAGTTATGCAGGGACAGCTTCATTTAAACCACGTGAGACATTCTCAGTTTTCTGCCTCAGAGAATGGAATAATGTCCACTGACAGACAGTATAGGGATGTGAGTGTGTGAACACCTTTTTTTTCCTGAATGGCTGTCTCTAGAAGAGAAATCTAGAGAGCACGTTTGCATTATTAATGTGATCTATAAGTATACCTTAGGAAAAAATATTACCTCATAAAAGTGTAGTAGTTCATAGTCATCTGCTTTATAACCTACAATACTTTGATTTTTAAAAAATTTTTGTTATGTTATGCTAGTTATCTATAAGAATATATCCCTACAAATTTAAAGTTTGTAGAGTTGCAATGATTTTTATTAACTCTAAATGCAGAATATTTTAATGTTATAAAATTTATCATGGCCAAGAACAGCCTGTTGGTTTGAAGAGGCCTTTGTCACAAAACCTTATATCTTAATAAAACAAATGGGAGTATATTTAGATTTTGTTGAAAGTCTTTTGATCTGATAAAAATGGCTTTAATTTCACCAATATCCTTTACAGGAGTAGACTTGATAGCAACTTTCTATGGCTGCTTGTATGCTGGCTGTATACCCATCACTGTTCGCCCACCTCATCCACAGAACCTTGCTACCACTCTGCCCACTGTCAAAATGATTGTAGAGGTATGTATTAGGCATTCTTTTCTGATGCTTTTGGTGGAAATGGGGTAGTTGATGCAATCTGTTAAATTGTTTTGCCATAGTTCATGTAAAATAAGCTAGAAAGCAAAATAATCAGTGTGCTTTGCTCAAATAAAAACCTTTTCAGAAGCTCCTTTTAAATGTTCTTTCTGTTGTTGCAATTTGTTTTGCTTTGTTTCCAATGTTTTTATCCATATATCCAGCTTACTGGTTATCTCATCTGGATGGATATGAAATCACCTGAGCATTCATCACTAGTTTTATGAATGTTTATGATTCTGTGTCTCTTACAGGTCAGCAAGTCTGCGTGTATACTGACCACACAAGCGATAATGAAACTGCTGAAGTCCAAGGAAGCTTCAGCAGCTGTAGATATTAAAACATGGCCCACTATTTTGGATACAGGTACACAGTGTTTGCCCCCTATCCAAAATGTCAATGGTCTGAAGACTGAATTATTTATTCTGTTATGCACTAATTGCCTAATTGAACGGATGTATTTTGTATTGCATCAAACTAACCATCCAGAAACTGTTGGAAGTACCTGGTGTTAATGCTGGAAAGATACATTTGTGTCCTGTTGTCTTTTTCCAAATTGATAGTATGGTACTCTTTTTATATATTTTAAACAGATGATATGCCTAAAAAGAAGCTGGCTAGTATTTTTAGGCCTACATCTCCAGATATGTTGGCGTACTTGGACTTCAGTGTGTCTACTACTGGTATATTAGCAGGAGTAAAGGTATTGTAACAATAGAGATTTTTTGCTAAGAGATTTCATTGCTTCCCTACATATAGGCATGTTCTGCATTCATTCTTTCTGTCAGAGATGAAATTAAAAAATATAAGTGGGCCACCTTAGCATTCAGACAGCTTATTTTTAAGTTTTTGTGACAACAAAATTTCTTGGTGCACTTTTGGAAATACTCAGTCTTGCTGACTCTGTGTGACAAATCACTGAGGGGACTAAGGAGCTTTTCTCCTAAAGTTCGTGAATTTCTTCTTCTGCAGTTTACCATAGAGATGTCAGACATTGTTTGGCATCATTCCATGTCATGAGAGATATGATTTGCTACTAGCATGAAAACACCTGTGAAACTTTATAACCCCTTCCTGTTTTAAAGGTGCTTAAAAAAAGAAAGACAAACCAGTAGGGGTTGTTACAATAAACATTTCTGTCAGTTATTACACACAATCCTCTTTTTTAACAAGTCCCTGAGAGCCCCTCTTTTTCTCTTACAGATGTCACACGCAGCTGCAAGTGCCTTATGTCGCTCAATAAAGCTCCAGTGTGAGCTGTACCCTTCACGCCAGATTGCCATCTGCCTCGACCCTTACTGTGGCTTGGGATTTGCCCTCTGGTGCTTGTGCAGGTATGTCCAGTGAGCTGAAGGCTTTCCTCTGTGTTCCTGAGGGGCCAGTGGTGGATGAAACTCAGAGAAACCCAAATTAACCTATTAAAACAGATTTCGTAAGTGCAGTAACAAAATTCATTAAGTTTGCTGCTTGGGTACCTCGTGTTTTGAAAGTGGAATTAAATAGATAACAAATCCAAGAAAAAAAGGGGTTCACTGTCTATTTCACATTGATTAAATAAACCCTTTCAAAGTCTTTTGAGATTAAACCATACCTTTTTTTCAAACCCTGAAGCTATTGACTGTATTCTGTGCACTAAGAAATACTGCTAAAGGAAGTAATTTTAAGTGTTTAAAATGAATGAGACCTGAATTGACTCAATCAGGTAACTTTTATAATGTAGCACATTTTGCAAAGCTTCCAAATTTTCCTCTTCTTTGCCTTTCTTTTTCTGTACACTTTAACTAATCCAAAGATTTTAGTGTTTTAGGAATTTCATTTTTTTAAATGCAGAAACTGAACATGAAATGTTATTTTGTAAAAAGATAGTTTTACTTTAGTCTGTTCCTTGCCTTTCCAATTTCCCCAACTAGAAGTCCAGTAAGTGAACTGAAGAGACAACAAAAAAAATTAAACATCTGGTAATTTATATCATCAATAAAGCAAGGCAGAGTGGAGGGAGAAGTACCTTTAGTGATGATAGAATTAAAATCTAAATGTATTTTTTTAAAAATATTTTTAGGGACAGGAACTACGTATGTCACGCTTTCTATACAGGAGTTAATAGAAGGCCTGCTTTGTTTCATCTGAGTTAGAGATAGCAAACAATTATTTCACTGCAAAAAGATTATTTTTTCACTGCAAGAGATTTTTTTTTGTGCAGAATGATTTTTTTTTCTATTTTAGAATGTTTAAAAAGAAAACACAACCCTCTCATCTCATTGCGTACTACAAAAACACATCAACTCTAGCCAGCAGAAATAGCAAGCTACCTATTGAAAGCAATTAGAGGTGGTGTTAGTTTATTTTCAAGATGCATTTATATCTAAACTGGGTTTACAGAGGACAGATACGCTCACCTTAAATTTTGTGACTTAATTTAAACCCCTGTCTCTAAGCTAATTAAAAGATCTCTGGGGAGAAGATAAGCTGAAGTTCAGATACGTACCAGGCTCTTGGTTTTCATGCGTTTGCTTCATTTTGACTTTATGCACCATCTGGTTTTTATGCTTGCTTGAAGTTTTCAGGTTTCTTTTCCTTCCTCTCCCTAGTGTATATTCAGGTCATCAGTCTATTCTAGTCCCTCCCCTGGAGCTGGAGAGCAACGTGTCCCTGTGGCTGTCTGCTGTCAGTCAGTACAAAGTGCGTGTCACCTTCTGCTCTTACTCCGTGATGGAGATGTGCACCAAAGGGCTTGGGACACAGACTGATGCACTCCGGGTGAGTGGACTTAATTTTTCAACATACTGACATGCCAGTACGTGTGTCTTTATAAAAATGTTTTCGTTTGGCTTGCAGAGGATGGGCCATAAGTGTTTCTTTGAAAGCCTTTCATTATAATTTGCTTTCTGCGAAATATTGAGATTGCTGAAGTGTCAGCTGTCATGGTTCTGGTGGGGGATAAAAAACAGTCTTATGTTTTCAACTTCACTTAGTTGTGCCACCTCTGTGCTGCTGTGTCTTTCTTAGCAAGCCTGTCAACATTTTATTGTCCAAGATCAAACAAACAAATAAAAAAAAACAAAACAAAAAAATATACACCAAAGGAAAAACCCCAAAACCAAAAGCCTCTTCTCCTACCCAAAGAAGCCAAAAACCAACAAAACAAAAAACACAAAAAGCCCCCACAAAACCTGACAAGTCTCTTGTGCTTTGAGATCTCTTGACACCGAAGGTATTGAGTTCTAAAATGGATGCAGTCTTCCTAACAGCAGCAATCACACACTAATACATCCAATTATTTCTGAGGGAAATCTCTTTAACTGAAACCTAGTGTCCTTGAAGAGGTGACTTGGTGTCAGTGGTAGGAGATTTCCCACGGCTGTAGTAACTAAGCTGCTCAGGACTTCCCCTGGGAATGTCTGGCAGCTTGTTGGATGTAAGGAAGCAGCTATTCTCAGTATAGACAAAAACTCTGTCTCTCTGTTTTCCTGGACCTCACAGAAGGCATCCTGGCCCACAGCCAGGTTCACAGTGACACTGCTGAGAGCCAACAGTGTCTCAGACACATGAACTGTACAGCGCTGGGAGCAAGCAGGTCCCTTGTGAGCCCAGTTGTGTGACACAATGACATTTTGTGGTGTTTTCACCTCAAAATCATGAGAGGCTTTAGTGCAGCTACATGATGTGTAGTTTGCATCCTGTGTATAAAACCCTGCCACAGAGCTTCCTGGCACAATTTTAGAGGTTGCCCTGGGTGAATGGAGTCAAACTGGGTGCACTCCAACTCTGTTGTTTAACCGCATCAGTTATTACACTGCTTTTTATGGCCTTTGATTTAAGTACTATGGATCATGATTTAAGTACTAGACTTATGTCTTAGTTACAGTTGGACTGATGATCTTAGAGAAAGATTCTGTGATTCTGTAAAGCCCCTCTGTTCTGCAAATTAGTTGCTTATTTCCAGAATTGTTGACTTCAAACTTAAAATGTTGCTGTTTTCTTCACCCAACCTCTCAGATGAAAGGAGTTAACCTGTCCTGCGTGCGAACGTGCATGGTGGTTGCAGAGGAGAGACCAAGGATCACATTAACCCAGTCTTTCTCTAAGTTATTCAAAGACCTGGGTCTCTCTGCTCGGGCAGTGAGCACTACCTTTGGGTGCAGGGTCAACGTAGCCATTTGCTTACAGGTGAGATTAAACTTCTTATTCCTTATGCTTACGGGCAGAATCTCTGGGAATTTTTATAGAAAAGCATGTTCAGTGGAATGTAGATTTTTTTTTCAGATGAACTAGGGTGCCACTGCTTGCTTGTTTCATTACCAAGTTAAATAAGCCTTTAAGGTGTGGATTATGATAACTGCACTTTTCTGTACTCATGAACCAATTGATTCACCTTTCTAATACAAAGGATCAACATTAGGAGGTTTCCTTCCTGCTGTTTCCTTCCTGTAAGCACTATTACATATAGAAACACATTAAATATTTCAAGCAGTGTTATTTCAGCTTTTGTGTGATTCAGATTTTGTCTGTTTGAAAAATAGCTTATGTATATGTGGAATTAAATGGAAGACAGAGTTCCTCAAATAAGACTCAGGAAAATTGACAGGGTTGGAAGTTTTGGGGTTTTTTTACCTTATGTGAGAGACTTTGTCAATTAAAGATATAAAAATGGAAGCTTTGAGAGGGAGAATAAGGCCATAAATTGAAATAATGCCATGCAGTGGCCTAGAGCTGCCTTTGATAGCTTAGTGTTCAATTTATGATAATCTTGTGTGTGTGTATGTAATTTAACATGTTAAATCTAACTTTTCTTAATGAGATGTTTCTTCTGTAGTTAGGAAAGGAAAAAAATGTATCTCACAACTTAATTAGAAAATCAGATTCTAAATATGGTCTACAAATGAGCAAACACCTTGGTTTTGGATGATATTTGAGTTAATAGATGAACTGCTCAAGTTTCAGATATGACAGTTTGTATTTTTGTATGTGGGGAATTTCATAGGTGGCACATGCATTATGTGTGTAGTTATAAATTTTATGTCCAGTTTTACTGGTATGAATTACATTTAATTAAAAAAAATTCTATGAAGATTGCTAATGCACTTTTGCAAAACTTCATTTCTTTTTTTTTACCCCCTTTTTGGTGCCCACTATATGCAGGAATGCCTTTTTTCCTCTCAGAATATATGTTGCCATTCATAATTGTTTCTTTAGTTTATATAGTTTTTCACACATTTTAAAGGAGAAAAGATAGATGTTTATATAGATGGGAAAATAGGAAGGATATAGATGAAATAAAGGTAAATGCATAGAAATATATTAAATTCGTTGAAAAAAACATTTCAGATGCCAAGTATGAAAGACTGGCTTTCTGAATTCCCTGCCTAGTAAGAATTTCAAAAGCCAGCTTTGAGTATTTGCTGTTCAAATTAGATGAAGAGGTGAAAATATGTTGTGAAAAATGTTTTTCTACAGAACATTAAAAGGCAGTTTGAAAAGTACTGCAAGAAAACTATGAAGAGTGTGGGGCTGTTGAGCAGTTATGCTTCCCCTTCATTTTATACCTTTTTTCTCAATTCTCTGCTTTTGAGCTCCTTCTTTAGGATGGTTTGTTTCTTTAACCCTTTTCCCCCATTCTTCTAAAGTGATATCTGCATTTGACTTTTTAAACTCATTGGATTTTAAATAGATTAATACTCAAACTGAATGGATATTTGATACAGGTTACCATGCAAATAAACACATAATACCTTCCAGTCTTACTGGACTGATTTACCAGGGTGGTGTTTCTGAAGCTGCAATGAGCCTGTAGGTACTTGGAGATGACAGAGGGATTTAGGAACAGGCAACACAAATTATGCATGATCTGCCTTAAACCTCTTCTTGTTTATGAACTGGGATTTGCATGTTTCCCAGTAAACTGCTTAAAGGTGCCACCCTCTTAGGTAATCTGAAACAGAAATTTTCTTTTCACTCTAAAGCAGTATGAGTTTTGTTTTCTGTCTTACTGTGTGTATCTTATGTTTCCAGTGCCTCTTTGTATTTTCTTTTTTTTCCCTTTCTCTCTGTTTCACACTTTGATGGCCTCTGTTACTTCTGTTTGTGGTCCTGCTGTCAGCCAAACAGGCTGGGCAAGCTGGCTGAACAGGTAATAGTGCTGCATGTGTGCTTGTGATGTCCTCGAGTCAGTCTGGTCCAGCAGAATTACTCTGTAACCAATATATGCCAGTTGAGGATTTTTTCCTAAAGAAGTTCAATTTTACTCCCAAAGAGTGCTTGTAGCTGAACTACATAACCTCTTTCTCAAACATGCAGAAAGGGAGTGTTGCAATGATTAACATTACTGAATAGGATGTTTGTAAAGATAAAGATCATATCATTAATCTAGTGTGGCTGTCAGTGTCACCAAGCCTCACAAAAGCACAGGGGAATGTCATTATAAAGACTTCATTGCAGTTCTCCAGCAATACAATCTTGAGCTCATGGCCAAATGGCCTCATTTTATGTAGTTCTAAACCAAGGAACTGTGCTATGAGGGTCAGTGGTCACCAAAACTGTGCCTATTTTTTTTCTGGCTTCAGTGCAGATGTCACAGTAGTTTCCAGTTGTCTTGAGATTAAATTCTGCTCCCTTGTTGGGAAATGGGAAACCTCCCACCAGTTGACGAGAAAGTTTATTCACTGACAGCAACATAGCATTGCCTTGGCTGTGTATGTCAGGAGCCTTGAAAAGATACAGCTTGGTTAGAGTTCTGATTTAGTTAAATGTTGGGGTTTTTTTTTTCAAAATTGACAAAACTGTTACAAAATTTCCCCACCTGTAGTACCGTGTCGAGTTCTGTGGCCCCCAACACAGTAAGGGACATGGAGCTCTTGAAGCATGTCCAGAGGAGAACCATGAAGATGCTCAGAGGGCTGGAGCACCTCTGCTATGGAGCCAGGCTGAGAGAGTTGGGGTTGTTCAGCCTGGAGAAGAGAAGGCTGTAGGGAGATTTTAGAGCACCTTCTAGAACCTGAAAAAGCTACAGGGAAGCTGGGGAGGGACTTTTGACAAGGGCGTGGAGTGATAGGACAAGGGGGAATAGTTTTAATCTGAAAGAGGCGAGATTTAGGTGAGACATTAGGAATAAATTACTTGCTGTGAGGGTGGTAAGACTCTCTCCCAGGTTGCCCCAAGAAGCTGTGGCTGCCCCATCTTTGGCAGTGTTCAAGGCCAGGTTGGATGGGGCTTGGAGCAACCTGGTCTAGTGGAAGGTGTCCCTTCCCATGACAGGGGGTTGGAACTGGATGACCTTTAAGGTCTCTTCCAACCCAAACCAGTCTGGGATTCTATGAAAGTAAACTGCTAGGCCCACTTAGGTTTATTCTTACATGCTTTTCACTTGCTATATAGTTTTATAAGAAGGCGCTTAACAACATAAAATTTTAAAAACTTTTACTTACCTGTATAAATACATTCTTCACTTGTGCATTCATTAACTGATTCCATAAAACATCAGAGCCTTGTGGCAGCCACTCTAGAGGGGGGGAGGGGTATTTTACTATATTTCTTTTAGGTTACGCCAGTACTTTGATATGTGTCAGTAATAAAGGGAGAAGAATTTGTGCATTAGTGTTTCTCTGAGAATGAAAGCAGGATTTTCTGGCTTCTTTTTAATTTGTTTCATCTTTCTTATCCTTAGGGAACAGCCGGACCAGATCCAACAACTGTTTATGTAGATATGAGAGCACTTCGACATGACAGGTACCAATTAGGTTTAGCATTAACTATTTAATGTTCATAGAGGAGACAGTTCAGCCTTGTTGCATGGCATTGGTATGTTGAAATGTTCTTGGCAGCAGGTAATCCCTTATCATCCTATATGAGGAATCTCACGTGCACCCCACACAGACAGCTCTGTGCTTGAGGTGGTCGAGCATCTCTTCCTCCATCACTTGTTCTGCTATTCCTTTCTATTTCTCCCTTTCTGTCTCATCATCAGTCTTGTATAATCTAGACTCACTATTTGATTCTTACTTAACCAAACCAGCAGCAAGAGGTGGCTTTGCCATCTGGTTGGTTAGTCACAGAATCACAGAAATATATTTAGAGTGGACAGATCTCTGAATGTCCCTCATGCAGCCTCCTGCTTAAAGCATGACCAGCTGCAAGGCTTCATTAGGCTACTATATGTCACAGTCCTTAACTATTAATATTTTATATTTTGTTTGTGAGGAAATATTAACTATCATGCATATACATCCTACTAATTTCAAAAGCAACCAGCTTTATAGATTGAACAAATTACAACCGTTAATTTCCGGGAAAATGGCACCAGGGTGGAAGGAGTCTTAGGAAGGAGCTGATAGTGGGAGAGAAATGTGGGGAAAACAGGTTTTTAAACGAACTAATCACCCAGCGGAAAGGGTATTAAGAAAAGAAAGAGAGCAATTAGTGTTCTTTCCAACCTCTGAAGTATCACCTCCTCACCACTGGCATCTCTGAAGTCACTGGCCATGGGGGGGTGCTCTCTGCTGCTCCTCGGTGCTGCTGCCTCTTGTTGGTCGCTGCTTTTCGCTGCTCTTTAGGCTTCTGGCTGCTCTTTAGGCTTCTGGCTTGCTACTGATTTGCTTCCCTTCGCTTCTCATTTTCCCCTCTTTTTTTTTTTTTTCAATTTGCATTACTGGTCTGGCAGCTTATCGGGAATCATTCTGATGAGCGTTTTATCTTTTTTAGTCCTGACAAAGGAGATGAGATTTGCCTTGATACATTTTAATAGTTGTAAACAGGGGAAAGTCGGTGCTGGTATGGTGGGGGATTGCTGACAGAAATAAGTTTGATACATTTTAAACAGAGCAAACTATGCTGGTGCTACCTCATGCATGCTTGGATGTAATTTTGCTGATTCAAGAGGCAATTTTTTTATTTTCAGTGTATACACTATTACACTATGGCCAAGACTATGGTCAAGACCGGGCCAGTATGAGAAATCTCCAAGAATGGAAATCTTCACCTTTCTGGGTCTTTGTGACTGGACTGGCACCCTGCTCTGGGGAAATTTTACTCACTGCCGTTTCCCAAATTGCACATTATGTTGCTGGCCTCTTCTCCTTATGGTGTGCAATGCCACAAAGTTCCACCATCTTTAGGTAGTGGAAAAAATACAGTTAGAGAACATCATCCCATCAGACTTAGTTCTGTGGTCATAATTTTCATAGTACCTTGTCTCTCAGTTAACTTAGTTAACCCAAGTGCTGGCAGCACCAAGTTCAGACTAAGTTTAGTAGAGTACATAGATGTATGTGTTTGTTTCTGTACTTATTTTAAGAAACATAATATCCAGACTTGGTACATCTGCTGTATTATTTTTTTCAATTGATAATGTTAAATTAGGGACTTGTGTTAACTGCCAGGTTTTGTGTGTGTTCATCTGAAACTTTTGCTAGCTTTGATCTTAGCCCTTAAAAGACAAGCTGTTCACCATCATTTGCATTGTGAGTAACTGAGCATTACTGGCTGGCTAATGGTTTAGTTTGGTGCAGCTGGGTAACACTGAATGTTACTGGAACACTTTTATTTAACTTCTGTTTAAGTTTATAAATCCCAGCACAAATGCATTCTCTTGTTTTCTCAGGGTGCGTTTGGTAGAGAGGGGTTCTCCACACAGTCTGCCGCTCATGGAGTCTGGCAAGGTGAGAGACTGAGAGCAACCCTTCTACTTGTGACTGAATTTCCACAAGGAGCTTCACTCATCACAGTATACCTCGGAGAGGAATAGAGCATTAAATTAACAGCTAGTTAAAATGAAGCTAGATGTGTGAAGTGAAGCAATAGGATATGTTACTGTAACTGAACAGATCAGAACTCTTCATGGGGAGGCACTTTTCATGTGTGAAAGCCAACTCTGAAGCTGCAAAATTGCTTAATTAAACAATTTCATAGGAAGGGGTGGTTGATCTCTGTGCTGCAGAGAGGGAAGAATTGTACAGACTGTTGACTCTTTTGGTGACTTAAGTTCTCTTAACTTCTCTTCTGAACATTTGCTTCTTACTCAAGATTCTTCCAGGGGTGAAGGTCATCATCGCACACACAGAAACCAAGGGACCTCTGGGAGACTCACATTTAGGAGAGGTAAAGCTTTGATTCTGTTGTACTGTTTGGTTTAATCTTTGTTTTATATACATCTGGATTTGTGGATACTAAGGTGTCCAACTAACAGAAAATTTCAGGCTAGCAGGTGTTCCTTTCCAGTCAGTCAAATATGTAGTTCATTTTTTCCTCTTTAACACCTCCAGTCACATGTATATACAACTCCTTTTTTACTCCTTTTCCCTGATATTTTCTGTGAGGGTAGATATTAATGAATTATATTACTTAAACTACTCCAGCATTTTAGGAGCAAAAAACAAACTGTCAGTGGAACAGACCTTTTAAATCAATAAATGATGCTGCAAAATAACTTGTGTTTATGTGGGAATTATTTCCTTTTTGGTTTTGGTTTTTTTTTGGTTTTTCATCTCCTAGATCTGGGTGAGTAGCCCACACAATGCTACTGGTTACTACACAGTGTATGGAGAAGAAGCCTTGCACGCTGATCACTTTACTGCTCACTTGAGTTTTGGGGACACTCAGACAATCTGGGCCCGGACCGGGTACCTTGGGTTTCTGCGCAGAACAGAACTCACGGATGCGAGTGGAGGTGAGGAGAGAAAACAAAAGTGCTTGCAGAAGCAAATGTTTAGAATTCCTTGGGGTAGTCAGGCTTGAGAAGAGGAAGGTGCCCTACAAGTTCACCCTGACCTCCATCAGTGACAAGTGCTGAATGTACTGTTAGTCTTTCCATGTTAGATTATTGTAATGATGCTGGGTATTTGTGCAGAATGAGAAATTCATAAAGCCCTTTTGATGGATTTAGAAATCATGTTCATCTTCCTTTATTTCCACTTAGGTAAAATGGTATTTGTACATTTGTTGTAAGCACTAGCTCACTTTCCCTCTGAACCTCTTTCCTTACAGACAGGATGCAGTATTTCTAGATCAGATGGTCTAGAGAATACAAATAATGGACAGTCACTTGGCAGTTTTAGGGTATGCACAAAGAGCAGTGAATTCCCAGCCTTTCAGAAGTTAAAGATCTAGAGAAGTAACTTCTCCATGATTTTTTAAGTGTAGAAAATTAATTGTTAATCTTGTTTTTGCATTCTAAGCCAAGATGTCTAAACTTGAGAATGCAAGCAGATGGAAGAAAAAATAGCTCATTTTTCTGTTAAGACAGAAGATGGAGTAGGTATAATTCTTGATTATCACACATTAAAAAAAAAAAAAGTGAGCTCTAAACATCTTAAGAAATGGAGTTTGAATACTTATAACTTATTAGCAAATGCATATGGTTAATTATCTGTGATTGGACTTGAATGAGTAATTGTATCCACCTGGATAGTGTCCTCCCATTGCTGTGGCTGGATCGTGGGTTGCAGGGTGTTCACAGACACCTTTTACATTTCCTGGGATCACTCATGGGACAAGATAAAAAAAGAGTGTTCCCAGTTTTGGAAGTTTGGGAACACCATAGATGTCCATCATACTTTTAGTTCTCCATTATGTCAAGGAAGAGGAGTGAGATGGAAGTTCTAAATGACCTCATAATTCTCTTCTCTGCAAATGGTAGAGTTGTGTTATCGACTCATTCTTCTATGAGGCGCTGGGAACATCTCAGAATGTCAGTGAGAAGCACATAAAAATGACCATATTTGTTCTTTCAGCTTGATAATGATGTAAATTTCTGTGCTCTGTTACAGAGAGGCACGATGCTCTGTATGTGGTAGGCTCTTTGGATGAAACCTTGGAGCTCAGAGGAATGAGGTACCATCCCATTGACATAGAGACCTCTGTAATAAGGGCACACAAGAGCATTGCAGAATGGTAAGCACCCCAGTATTTATTTCCTGTATTTTTACATCATCATTATATCACTTGTTCTTATTTATTAGATTGTTCAAATCCTTACAAAGTTTATTTCCAGTGAATCTCTCTTTGATAATGATGGCTGTTTACTTTTTTTTTTAATCTCATCATCAATACTTGTACATGCCAACAGTGCTGTGTTTACGTGGACCAACTTGCTGGTGGTGGTCGTGGAACTGGAAGGCTCAGAACAAGAAGCATTGGACCTGGTGGCACTGGTAACAAACGTGGTTCTGGAGGAGCATTATCTCATTGTAGGTGTTGTAGTCATTGTGGACCCTGGTGTTATTCCCATCAATTCACGTGGGGAGAAGCAGCGAATGCACTTGAGAGACGGATTTTTAGCTGACCAGTTGGATCCTATTTATGTTGCCTACAACATGTGAAAACAGAACATCACATCAAGGCTAAACCACCAAAATCAAGGGACTTTCCAAATAATAACATTGGAATCCATTTTGTGTTTTTATAAGCTGTTGAAGACCTTAGGAAAATGGTCTAATCTTCACAGACCTTCATCTCTCAGATTTCATTTGCTTTCATAAATCCATCGTAACAGTTAAAGCTGTCTTGGGATGGAGAGTTTACTGGAATTCCTGAAGGAAGGTTATTAGAACTGTCATGGACCAATGTTTGTTGTTTTTTTTTTTACCATAACTATGAATGTCAGTACTTGATGCACTGCATAAAAGGACACAAAGTGGGGTGTGGAGAGAACACCAGCTGTGAGGAGGACTCTTGGAAGTAATACTGAAAGTCATGAGTAACCATTTGGAGTTCAGCCTTCATGTCATTGTTTGCAATATGTTGGCAGTAGCTTTCAAGATTGCACATGTCTGCCATATTCTCTACTGTACTGAAAGGAATTTTGCACATACTTGAGATGGAAAAATGCCACCTTTTTATTCTAAAATCAGTGACTCATCCCTATTCAGAAGAAACAGATTCATTCCAATCCTGGATTGAATATAACAACAATTATGCTGCTGTTCAGCTTTTTTTGTACCAAGCAAAAACAAATACTGCAACTGTAACAAGGTTACTTATTGTGCCATGCTGGACTCTGTAATGCTATAAACTTTATAATAAAATATAAGTTAATATCCAGTTTAACTACTTGATGCGGGAGCCTTCACTGCTCCTGCTGCCATAAGTTCATGTTAAAGTTGCTTGTTTTCATAGCATTAGCTGTTAATGACTGCCCTGCCTAATGTCAAGTATTTGAAAATTCATTCCAAAGCAAATAGTCTCTGAATGATTCGTAGCAATGTTTACAAAGCATGGTCTTACAATATGTTTTCCCTGAATATGCTGTGCTAAAACTTAAAATAGTGGGGTTATTTTATTTCCACCGTGGAAAAGATACTCAGTGTTAGTTAGCTTGATCTGCTGTGGGTACAAGCTTCCTTTTATTTTTTTTATTTTTTTTTTAGAGTTGTATTTAGGCATCTTTTTTGTTCAAGCTGAAATATCCAATAGATCGAGTCACATTTGACTAATTAAGGTTTTGAAGTTTCTGCCTGATCTAACACTGCAGTTAACCTAATTCAGAAAGAGAATGTGAAATGATTCAAATACTTAATGTATTTGAAGGTAAGCACGAGACTAGCAAATAATTATTTTTATAGGGTTATTAAAGACTTTAGGCTACTTAATTTTTTTTGTAATAATGCATGAGTTTGGCAAAAGAGCCAGGTTTTTCTGCAAGGCAATTCTGCCTGGATCAGTGCCTAAGAAAGATGGATGTCGGTCTCTTGATATCTGAGGATATCAAATTGACTCTTGGTCAAATAAACTATAAAATCTTCAACAAAAACCTTTCATATATAGTAGTTCTTTGCCCTCATGGTGTTGTACTGTGGTATATTATACAGCTGCATACTCGACTATGACTGTAATTATGTACAGAACTTGTGTAACTTATTAAGTACAGCAACCTCTACCAGTGGACTCTGGGATACTCCTCGTAACAAAACAGCTGGCAAAAGGAAAGAACTACCTAATCCCCATTTTAATGGTGTTGGTTTTTATAGTAAATAGAGCATTGTAAGATTTTTGTATTGAGATATTGATGACAGTGAGACAAGTTGCCTTGTAAAGTAAAACAAAAAGCACATTAAACTTTTCAATATAGCCCTTGAAAATCCGACTTACTGAATGCTGAAACTTACACTGTTAAGATCAAAAACTTAGCTTACCTACAGTAGGTATTTTGGACAGCTTAATGTCCAAAGAGCTTTTTCTGCAGTTTCATTACAGTTCAAGCCTCAAACAGGAACATTATTCAGTACCCAAATTGAAAGGCTGTCTGGGGTCTGGCTTACCTCCCTGCCCTGCCTGACTGTGGGTCCTCCATACCCACAGCTGCCACCCACCCTTTCCCAAACTTGGGGAGGAGGAGTCCTGGTGTCAGGGGGTGATGTTTCACATCCCTCCCTCAGCCTGGGAGCTGTTTGCTTCACCTGGGCTCCAGGCATGGTGCCCTGCCCAGGCAGTGATGGGAGGCAGGAGGGAAGGGGAGGCTGCTGTGGTTCCTCCATGCCCTGCTCCCATCAGGGGCCCTCCCCAGAGCCCTCCCTTGAGGGAGAGGCACCCAGGGGCTGCCAGGCTGTAACTTGTGTGGGTGAGAAGGTGGCAGATGTGGAGATGGCAGCCACAGACTGATACCTGGCAGTAGGCTGGGCTGCTCCTCCATGTCTGCACTCTGAGGGGAATCCTCACAAGTGTGGCACGTCCAGAAAGTTTCCACTTCTCCACCCACTGAGTGTCCCACTTGTGGGAAGGGCTTCAAGCAGGCAGGGTCCCTGCAGCAGCACCTGGAAGACCCACGAGGCACCCAAGCCAAGCGTTTTCCAGTTTATCTCCAGCCCCAGATGAGAACACAGACTGAGTGACAGCCATACCACTGCTTGCTTTGCAACCAAGTGTCTGCTGAAATTTCCACCTTTAAAAACACTGTTGAAAGCACTGCCAGGATGAAGAGACCTGATTTTATCAGGGCTGAGGGGTGGGAGGGAATCTAGTTAATTGTATTAACTGTATTAAGTATTAGAAATACTTAATTTATACTTAATCTAGTTAATTGTATTAGTTGTATTAACTAGATTAAGTATAAATTAAGTATTTCTAATACTTAAAGGATGGGTGTCAGGAAGACAGAGACAGAGGTGCCCAGTGACAGGACAAGAGGTAAGAGGCACAAACTTGAACATCAAAAGTTCCATCTAAACATGAGGAGGAACTTCTTTACTGTGAGGGTGGCAGAGCACTGGAGCAGGGTGCCTGAAGAGATGCTGAAGTCTCTGTCTTTGGAGACATTTAAAACCCACCTGGATGCCATCCAGTGCAACCTGCTCAGGCTTGAGAAAGTGGTCATGAGAGTCCTGTCTACCCTGCCTAGCCCTGGGGACACTCTTGAGACAGTGTCCCCATTGGTTGTCCTCACACACTGCCTCGGGTCTGTACAAGTGTTGGAAACAGCTGGACTGATAAATAAAGAGGGTGTTAAAAACACGATGGAAGTAACTTGGATGATAAACAATTTCTCAACAAAGGATTACTGTCCTAGGATGGCAAAATGGCTTTTTTAATTCAAGATGTATACAGGGTGTGGTGTTTCTTCTGTGCTTATGTCTGTTTAAGTGTGCCCTTTCACAGCTTTGGGAGGGAGGCAGAGAACAGCAAGGTGGTCCCTGTCTAAAGGCAAGTCACTTTACAAATCAAAGCATTATGAAATGTGGGATGAGCTAAACACATCATCTGTGGGTGTCTGTGTTGTGAATCTGTCACTCTAGATGGTGCATGGGGCTTGCAGGCATTGCTGGCCTGGGTGGCAAGTGCAGGCTGCAGAAGACAGCAGTGTAGGCTTGGAGGACATCGCCCTAGGGTTAGTTTTGGCTTTGCAAAGGTGTAGCAGTGCAAACCCCTGGCTGACTCCAGCAGCAGATACATCCTGAGCAGCAGCAGCAGCCCTGCACAGGGGCCTCGCACTCCCTGGATCTCATGGGTCCATCTGCCAGGCCAAGCACTGTGGTGGTGACAGACTGGAGCTGTTTGGCAACAGTGTTGCCAGGGAGGAGATAGATGACGGGGCAATGCCCCAGAAGAATCCCGTACAGCCTGAGCAGTAGCAGGGCATCATGCTGCGTCCTCCAGCCTTCCCCTCTGACACTGCAGGGCAGCCGGGGAGCTGCATGCAGCCTGAGACAAAAGGGACACATTTTTCACCAGAGACTAATTGCAGCCCAGAGACAGAAAGAACATTTTATTCTTGCCATTTTCACACTCAGGAGGCCACATCTGGTCTACATTAGATCCCCTCCTTCCCTTCTGACTGAACCTAGAGACTGTGCCAAGGCACATCCTAGGCCAAAATCTGTCCCCAGGCATAGAGCCTGATATGTTTTCACTTCCAGTTCTGCAGACTGCTAAAAGCAGGAGTATTCATCAGCAAGAGAAGAGCCTGGACAGTTAGATGGTTATGCTTTGCCTTTCAAGCCAAGGGTGTCTCAATTTGCCAAGAAATATGTGGGCTCTGCTGAGCTCCTGTGACAGGGCAGGGGCTGTGCTGCCTAGGTTAGTACCATGCACAGGACAGACAGAGCCCATGGGAAACAATGGAAGCATTTCTGTTCAGGCCAGTAGGCTCAGAACCAGGCTTCTGTCAGTAGCCCCCTCCTAGGATCTTCCAGTTGCCCCCAGTCTGATTCCCGGGGGGAGCAGTGCTGCTCTGCATCTCTCTGGCATAAAAACAGGAGGTGCTCGACTGCTTCCCACTGCTCACTCGTGCTCAAAGAACTCATGGCAAGCAGCAGTGACCATTGCAACGAAGGCTACAAACTCCTGGAAGTCACACTCTGAATCCCCGTCACTGTCCAGTGCCTCCATCACTTTGTCCACAGTCTCCTGGTCTTTGATCTCCTGATAGGAGAGAAACAGGCAGAGAAAGTAGGGAAGGATCATTGGGCTTCCCCCAAGAGCTCCATGTCCTTCCTGTGCTGGGGGATTGCTTCCCATGGGAGGCAGAGCTCGTGGAGCTGCTCAGCACAGCTCCCCGTGCCCACCCTGGGGTGCTGTGGGGAAGGCAATACTTACACCAAGGAAATGGGTCAGCTCATTGTTAATGAGCTCCTTCAGTTCTGATTTCTTCAGCTTGTGCTTGTCTCCCTCCTTTCCCGAGTACTGGTGGAAGGCATCGATGATGGCAACCATGGCCTTCTCCAGCTCAGACATGGTCACAGCTTGGCCCTGAGGTGCAGGTGAGTGATGGATAAATTAGCTTCAGCTGTGCCTCTTGTTCTGTAACTGCAGCCACCCAGGAGCTCTCACCATGCAGACCCTGTGCTCAAAACATGCTGCTGAAAAGCATGGCTGAGCTCTCCCTCCAGCAAGGAAGATCCTGGGAGAACCTTGGCTCTGCCTCTGGAACCTCGAGAGGAAAGGAGTGCCCAGTATGGGACTGGACTGTGCTGGGAGCTCACATATCCCCTCGGACTGACTCTTGAGTTTTCCCTGTGTGGACCTTGGTGGTGAGCAGGCAGCATCTTTTAACTCTGGCTCTTGGTTCCCACTGCTTAACCCATCGCTTAGTTCTCCGTGCTTGGGAGAGGGGCAGTAGGGCTTTCAGTTCTGCACATAGAGCTTTGGAAAGATTTTTACTGTCTCCTCTGTCACAGGCGCTCTCGCCTCTGCCTTTCCTGCCTGCAGCCATTGTCACCCCCTGGCCACCAGCGGAACCTGCAGCCCCGTTTTGATGACAAAATTAGAGCTCTAACATCCCCGTTCCCACCCGTGCTCTGGAGACCCTCTTCTGGACATTAATTGGTATTGCAGCACTTCCTGCAGAACCAAAAAAGGGGGGGGGAGGGGAGAGATGCAAAACCACCTTCCCAAAAGACTAAATCTTATCCCATGGCCTGGCTCTTCAGCTGACACTCTTCCCCACGCAGCAGTCGATGTCCAAGCCACAAGACTGTCTCCAAACAGGTAGGAAATATTCCCAAAGTTCTTCATGCGTGCATCCTAACAGCCCTTTGCATGCTTCTACCCTGCCCATGCCAGGCTCAGGAGTGTCTCAGCTCCACGCTGCAGTGGCAGAGCTCAGAGCTGCTCTGCTGCCCCCGGGCCGCCCCTCCCACGGCAGCAGCCCCCCCTGCTCCAGCAGCCCCCCCTGCCCCAGCAGCCCCCTCCTGTTCCAGCATCCCTCCCCCCCTCCCCCCCCCCCCGGGTCCAGCAGCACCCCTGCCCCAGCACCACCCCCTGCCCAGCATTCCCCCCCCTGCCCAGCATTCCCCCCCCTGCCCAGCATTCGCTCCCCGGTCCAGCATTCGCCCCCCGGTCCAGCATTCGCCCCCCGGTCCAGCATTCGCCCCCCGGTCCAGCATTCCACCCCCCTGCCCCAGCAGCCCCCCCTGCCCCAGCATCCCCCCTGTTCCAGCAGCCCACCCCTCCACCCCCCCCAGCATCCCCACAGCCTCTCTCACCTCCCTGGGGGTGTCGGGGCTGTAGCCGTGTGCTCGGGCACCTATGGGACGCGGGGACTTCTTATCCTGGGGGGCGGAGATGCCAATGGCCGCTGGAGGCGGAGCTGTGCGGAGCCCGGCACTGCCCAGCCCTGCACACAGGGGAACATTGACTCGCTACCAGCCCACGGCCGTGGATGTGGGTGCAGTTGCAGAGAAAGCCACCATTGTGTGTAAAAAAAAAATAACTGGGCAGTCAACAGGAGAGCCAAGGTTGAAGCTGTCCTCTATGACTGGTGTGGCCTGTTTCCATCTGTGCCTTTTCCACTGCAGCACGGGGTCAGTGGACGCTTTATGTCTTGAGCTGTTGTTGAATTTCAGAGTAGGTCGCCACTGTTACCAAGAAGAAAGTTGAGCAATACCCGTGACTGAGAGCCCAGAGGTGTCCTTTTATTGCCACGGTCAACTACTGTGGAGAAATTTGTGGGGTATGAGTCTTACACATGTTCTTGTGGGTCAGGATGAAGGCCTGGATGTCTTCAAAGATGTCCCTATGAAGAGGGAAGAGCAAGTTGCTCAACAAACACAGTTCCTATGTCTCCAAAGCTCACGTGGATGCTATCACTGAGGCAACACCCATCAAGCTACTTTAGTTTCCCCAGTACCAATCCGAAAGAAACCCATCCACACAGATCATTCCCTTACATCAGGTTTTGAAAGCTTTTGTTACAGCTTCAGAGGTTTGGGGAAAATTAATTTCCCTAGTACTAAGCTTGAGTATGTTGAATCTAAATGCAGACCTGACCGCTGAAGTTCTCATGTTTGTGGCACTGTGAACTGCAGCAGGTATCCATGTTCTCACTGGGCTGGCAGGGATAGGGACTGTGCTTTTAGGCAGTGGTGTTTCTAGTGCTGAGATAGTTTGTCAGCAATATTGCAGTACTCTGTTTTTTCCCAAGGATATTCATATTCACTTCAGAGCTGGCTATAAACGGGGCTCTGTCAGCAGAAAAGAAATTGTATTTTTCTCTGGCAATAGCAATCTGATCTGGTAGATATCTTAGCTCAGTCATTAGCTAAGAAATGCCTCAAAGCACACCATTGATTTGCTGGAGCATGTCCAAAGAAGAGCAATAAAGCTGGTGAAGGGTCTGGAGTACAAGTCTTATGAGGAGCAGCTGAGGGAATTTGGATTGTTTAGTCTTGAGACAAGCAGGCTGAGGTGAGACCTTGCTCTCTACAGCTACCTAGAAGGAGATTGGAGTGAGGGGGGCATCAGGTGATTCTTCCCCTGTACTCAGCGCTGGTGAGGCCACACCTCGAGTACTGTGTCCAGTTCTGGGCCCCTCAGTTTAAGAAGGATGTAGAGGCCCTGGAACAAGTCCAAAGGAGGGCAACCAGGCTGGTGAAGGGACTCGAGCACAGGCCCTATGGGGAGAGGCTGAGAGAGCTGGGGCTGTTCAGCCTGAAGAAGAGGAGGCTCAGGGGAGACCTCATTGCTGTCTACAACTACCTGAAAGGAGGATGTAGCGAGGTGGGAGCTGGACTCTTTTCACAGATGACCTCCAACAAGACAAGAGGACACAATCTTAAGTTGCGCCAGGGGAGGTTTAGATTAGATATTAGAAAGAATTTCTTCACGGAGAGGGTGATTAGGCTATGGAATGGTCTGCCCGGTGAGGTGGTAGATTCTCCGTCCCTGGAGACATTTAAAAAAAGACTGGATGTGGCACTCAGTGCCATGGTCTAGCAACTGCTCCAGTGGGTCAAGGGTTGGACTAGATGATCTCTGAGGTCCCTTCCAACCCGGCTAATTCTATGATTCTATGATTCTATGATTCTATGAAATGACCTCAAGTTGTGCCAGAGGAGGTTCAGAATGGATATTAGGAAAAATTTCTTTGTGGAAAGAATGATCAGACACTGGCACAGGCTGCTCAGGGTACTGATGCAGTCACCATCCCTGGAGATGTTAAAAAAACCTGCATGGACATAAGCACCCGAGGACATGGTTTAGTTGGCTGGTGGTGCTGGGCTGATGGTTGGACTTGATGATCTTAGAGGCCCTTTCCAATCTTAATGCTTCTTTGATTCTGTGATATCTTGTCCTAGCATGGCCTCATTGTCCTAGCATGGCCTCATTAAATCATTTCCTGATGCCAATCCTGAAAGTGACCTTTTCTTAAAATGGAACAGAAATTTAGCATTTGGCAGATCAAGACCTGAGCACTCTTAAAGTTCTCTTTCCTGCTTCTTCTTACTGTCCATTTCACCTCAAGTCATTTTGACTTCTGTGTTTTTCAGAGAGCAGTCTGGAATGATCTGCTGCACTGGTTGGTGGGTGGGAAGGAGCAGCAGGACCAGGACTGATGTTTCTAAAGAAACAGATTTTACAGAGCCCCAGGCCAAGCAAAACACTTCAGCATTCTGCCTGCCTCCCTCTCCCCAGCGAAACACAATGTGGGCTCTTCACAGCAGTCTTAGGGAGAAAAGCCAGTGGATTTCTTTGTCTCCCTGGTGTGTGTGGCACCAGGCTCTGCCAGACCACGAGACAAAGGCTTGGCAGTCATTGAACTGGAGAAAGGAAGTAATGAAAGGAGAGGAATTTAGGGTGGGAGGGGGCAGAAGCTGCTTCTGCCTGCATGGGACTGTGCTCCCTGTCCCAGCACACAGAGATTCCCCAGCCCTGTGATATGGTCCCTGTGTCCATTTCTGAACTTGCATCAGCCAGAGGTGAGCTGAGGTCCTCACAGGAAGCCTTGAATGATGCCAGAAGCAGAAACACCAAGACACAGCTGGGAACTGGGTTGGTACTTGGGGCAGTTGTTGGCGGGAGCTGATGGGCCCGGTTTAGTGCCCTGCACATAGGTCCAGAGGGTGATGCCTGCCCCAGGAGGGACCTGCAGCAAATTCTCTGGAGTTGAAAACACTGTGGTGCAATTTTTACCACAGCAGCATAACAAGAGTTGGCAGGTAAGGTCCTGCGAACTGAGTCTCAGGTGCTGGACTGCAGTAAAACAGGAGAAGTTGCTTCTTTTAAAAGTTTTTTTTTCTTTCTTCTTGGAACACCTTCAGCTCCTAATGTCTTTGGCAGGCAGAGCACTCACAAGCAACAAGAACAGATCATTGCCCTGGCTGTTGTGGTCTAAACTTCAGGCACATAAATGCTGAAATGAAAATAATGCCCGTGAGTTTGTCAGTTGTTTAAAAAGAACAGTTTCATAAATTAAACAGAATTTCTAAGGCAGGCAGGTTGTACAGAGACAGAAGAAATAAAATCAATCTTGCCACTTTAGGCAAATATTAGCATTAATTACCTGGAGATTTTGGCACTGGAGATGCCTACACAAGACTCATGTCAGGCATAGCCATTATGACTTTTTTCTGCTTAACCCAAAAATAAACTATAGGCCATTAATCCCTAAATACAGTACCCATCTGAGTGAACTTCTGGAGATCCCTTTGCTCATTTAAGCTGTGCAAGGAAGTGACACAGCTCTTCCTAATGAGGATTGATGGTATGAGATGTATATCAGAGACTTTGTCCTTCTGCTGTGCCACCCCCGGGAGGGCTCCAGAACCAGAAGTTGTTCAGGCAAAATTCTGCTGAACACAGCCAGGGCTGAACCTGTGTGTGATGTAACTGTGTCAGCACTGAGCTCTGGGAAATGCTGGTGACTGGTGACTGGCCACCAACTGGATTTAACTCCATTCACCACAGCTCTTTCGACCCAGCCATCCAGCCAGTTTTTACTCAGCGAAAAGTACAGCAGTACTTTTTACAGCAGTCAATTTATCAAGGAGAATGCTGTCAGGGGCTTTTCTGAAGCCCAGGTAAATGTCTACTCCATTGGGCGTGTGTCCATCTGTGCCTGACACTGCCACGAGTTGCTGTTCTTACTGTCTGTCACCTTCTACCCTCCAACTTCTCTCCTTCCCTGATGGGCACCCCCAAAAGTGTCACCTCCCTCGGGGCTGTGCACCAGCCTGCAAGCGACTCTGGTAGGAGGGGAAACTCATCACTTTTTCATTTAAATTAAAGTGTGTTTAATGCCCCTGGTGGCTGCCGGGGCTGACGGAAGACTTTTGAGCAACGCCCTGAGATGAACAAGAGGTACATACAGGCAGAAGTTTCCACTGTCCCCCCAGACAGAGCGGTGGTGTCGGCGCTGCCGGCTGGGTGACAGCCGTGTGAGGCCACCGCTATACCCCGAGGCCATTTGATCTAGGGCAGGGCACGCCCGAGACCTGGCACCGCTCCCCCGGTGGGCATCAGGGTGGCGATGGCGGCGGTGGCGGGGGAGGAGAGGGGACAGCGGGGGACAAGACGGGACAGCGGGGGGCAGTGGGGGAGAAGAGGGGGACAGCGGGGGACAGCGGAGCCGCCCCCACACCCACGGCGCACCTGGGGGCGGGGCTTAGTGCATGTGGGCGTGGTCCCTTCTTTGTAAGGGGCGTGGCTTACTTTGGGGGAGGGGTTATCGTCCCTGCTCCGCCGCCCCATTGGCTGCCGCCCGTGGGGCGATGTCGGCTCAGGGCGGTGCGGTCCGGTCCGCTACCGGAGCGGATGAGTTCTGGGACGGGAGCGGGGACTGGAACGGCGATGGCGGCGGCGGGCGGGTGAGTGAGTGCCGGTGTGGGGGTGAGGGGGCCGAGCAGGGATGGCGGTGGCGGCGCGGCTGAGCGTGCCCGTGCCCGTTCCCGCAGGGCGGTGCGGCGGCGCGGAGGCCCGAGGCGGACGGAGGCGGCCACGGAGCTGCCCGCCTGGCGGCTGAGCTGCGAGGGCGGGCGGCAGCGCTGGCGCTACCTGGGCGACGGAGATGATGACGATGGCGAGCGGCGGGCACAGTCGGCGCTGGAGGAGCACAGCCTCGGGCTGGACACGGTGCGGGGCGGGGGCCGGGCGGCTTGGGTGCGGGGTCGGAGACACCCCCGGCTCAGGCGCTGTCTCCCCGCAGGACGAGGCGCTGCCGCCCGGGCCGGCGGCTGGCACGGCCCCGGAGGCTGCCCTCAAGGGGATGCGGTTCTACGCTGCCCTGCAAGCCGAAGACGGGCACTGGGCGGGCGACTACGGCGGACCCCTCTTCCTTCTGCCAGGTAGGCTTGACGGGGTGCTTGGCCGGAGCGGGCTGGGTGTGTGGAGTTTGGCTGCAGACCAGTGTCTCGGATCTTCTAGGGCTCCTCATCACCTGCCACATCGTCAAGATCCAGCTGCCAGAAGGGGTTCGGAAAGAGATGGTGCGGTACCTGCGCTCCGTGCAGCTCCCAGACGGAGGCTGGGGCTTGTGAGTAGCTACCAGCTGCATCTGCTACTGATGGCACCTCCAAGGTCCAGCACTTACAGCTGCTGTGAAATCTGGCCAGGCTTGGGGAGAGGGACTTGGCAACTGTGACAGCTCTGGGCGGGCAGGGTTGCTTGTGTAGCACTCCAGGTACACCTTGTGCCACAGAAATGGCAAGTCTGGCTGCATCCATCCCATCTGTGGGCCTGCATCCCAAAGCATTATGTGTGACAGGCTAGTGCAGAGCAATGTTTCTCCTGGAGTTTAGTTGAATCTCCCCTTTTCTGCAGTCACCCCCAGCATCCCACTTTGCCCCAGCAAAGCCAGACCCATGCAGTGAGTGGGTTGTGTCTCTCTGATGGCTTACACTGTCTCTGTGTTTGCATGCAACAGGCATGTGGAAGACAAATCAACAGTGTTTGGCACAGCACTCAACTACGTAGCCCTGAGGATCCTGGGGCTCGGACCAGATGACCCTGATATGGTGCGGGCCCGTGTCAACCTGCACAGCAAAGGTCAGCTCCTCTGTGCCTGGCACAGTGACCATAGGGTGGGTACAATGGTGAGAGATGTGAGGGCTGTGAGGAACGTTGGAGGGTTGCTGGGTACAGAAGGAACTGGGTCTCTTTAGTCTGGAGATGGCTGAGCGTGGATCTTACCAACACATAAATGCTTAAAGGCTGGGTGTCAGGAGGATGGGGCCAGTGTTTTTATAATGCTGTGCTCAGTGACAGGACAAGAGCTAAAAGGCACAAACTTGAACATAGGAAGTTCCATCTAAACATGAGCAGGAACATCTTTACTTTGAGGATGGCAAAGCACTGGGACAGGCTGCCCAGAGAGGTGGTGGAGTCTTGGTCTCTGGAGACATTTGAAACCTGCATGGATGCAGGTGAACTTCTCTAGGTGAACCTGCCTTGGCAGAGAGGTTGGACTAGATAATCTCCAGGGATCCCTTCCAACCCCAAACATGCTGTGATTCCATGAACCGTTGCTCTTGCTTGCACCTGCATTTTCAGTTAAGGATGGGAAAATGTGTTGCATTTTTGTATCATTGCCTGCTTGCCCTTTTCTGAGACATGTCCCAGCCTGAGTGGCACACTCCAAAACATGGGGAGAAGTGGACACTGCAGTGAGACAGAAATCAAGGAGCTGGTGTGGTCATGTTAATGCTGAAAGCTGCTCTCTCTATAGGAGGTGCTGTGGGAATCCCTTCATGGGGGAAGTTTTGGCTGGCGGTCCTGAATGTTTACAGCTGGGAGGGGATGAACACACTTCTCCCGGAGATGTGGTATGTGCAGAGGCAGAGGGGCTTGTCAGTCCTGCCACCAGGAGCTGGTGTTTGTTGGAATAACTCCATCTATGCCCTGAAACTGGGTGTGCCCTTGTTGTTTGTCAGCTGGGAGATCAGCAGTAAGGCCAGCCAGTGGGTGGGTGGCACCAAGGGGAGATGGCAGAGCTCGGCCCTTTGTCCATGGGGTACCTGATACATCCATGTGCTCTCTGACTGCCACCAGTTATCTTCTGCTCTTGTGGCCAGCTAGAACTGGGCTCTAGCAGTACAAAACAGCCACATGTAAGGGTGCCAGCTCTAACCCTCTCTTATACACTGCCAAATAACTCAGAGGGCCACTGGGTGCCAGAGGGGTAAAGTGTATACATTTTCCCTGGGGGCTACCAGAGGCTGCACAGGACCAAGGGCTGCCAGCCTCTGCCTTCAAAGTCAGGTAGGGAAGAGGGGGACCCCTGAAATGACTTCTCTCTGAGCTCAGGGTACTGCCAGCCCTGTGCCAGCTGGGCCAGGATCTGTGTCTGCTGATGATGTTGAGGAGGACCTGGGTGAGGCCAGGCTGTGTATAGATTCCCTTCTCCCTCAGCTGTACCACCAGTAGCATCAGGAGGCTTGGTACAGGGGATAGGGAAAGACACATCCTGCTCCAGGCATCCCCTTGTCACCACATCATCTCTCAGTCCTCCTTGCTCCTCACTGTAGCACCTTCTCTGTTGGGAACAGGCTGCTTCCAACATGGTTCCCAGCCCACCCGTCCCGGCTCTGGTGTCACTGCCGCCAGGTTTACCTCCCCATGAGCTACTGCTACGCCACGCGCCTGGCGGCGGAAGAGGACGAGCTCGTACGGAGCCTGCGGCAGGTAAGGAGCTGATCCCGGGGGGACCCATTGACAAGGACATGTGGCTTCCTTGAGCCAGCTGTGTCCTTGTGAGCCAGCAAAAGTGACAGCTCTCAGACCTGCACAGTCTCGCTCTCCAGGTGGTGGAGCCAGCATCCAGTAGGAAGCTGCCCCTAGGTGCCTGCTCCTCGCTTTCCAGGCTGAAACCCTTTGTTTTCTTGTGCCAGGAGCTGTACGTGCAGGACTATGCCAGTATAGATTGGCCAGCCCAGAGGAACAAAGTGGCTGCTTGTGATGTGTACACCCCACACAGCTGGCTGCTGGGGGTGGCCTATGGTGAGTGCTGGTGATGCTTGCTGGGGCAGGAGGGCCGTGGTCATCTGAGCTGGTGGGGGTGGAACTGAAGCTGCCTTGTACCATGGGGATTCTTTAGGGTCTACTGCCAGCTACCAGTGCATGCCTTGAAGCTGTGATAGAGACATGAATTGTGTGATCCTGGGACTTCTCCCTACCTGAGAGCATGTGCCCAGGTCCTTGGGAGGAATTACTGTGCTATCCTCAATTGGTTGTCACCAGAGCAGTGGGACACCCTGCCACTGGAAATGAAGCTGGCCACATGGTTTGGTTTTCATTATGTGTCCCTTTCTTCTCGTTGTAGGCATCATGAATGTGTATGAAGCCCACCACAGCTCCTACCTGAGGCAGCGAGCCATCACTGAGCTGTATGACCACATCAAAGCTGATGACAGGTTCACCAAGTGCATCAGCATCGGGCCGGTAGGACCCTTGCTGTTGATCTTTTAAAAATCTTGCTCTTTGCTCTTTAGGGACAAACTTGTGCCCTACTCAGCCATGCTGAGTGATGCCATTGATGGAGCTGTCAGGATCAGGCCCAGGACCATCTCTTAATGGCTTTGTGCTGGGTGGGGGGATGTATGTCTCAGACTGGAAGAAGCTGCATCCAGAGTAGTGACCGTGTTGCTCTTGGCAGATTTCCAAGACAATCAACATGCTGGTTCGCTGGTATGTGGATGGGAAGGACTCCCCAGCTTTTCAGGAGCATGTTTCCAGGATCTCTGACTATCTCTGGTAAGTGCAGAGCATGAGCCACCTGGCACAGCACAGGACTCTGATCCCTGGGGATGAGCACCTTGTGGCTCCCTGCCCTCTCTCTGGCACACACACTGCAGCACTGTCCTCTCTTCTCCTACAGGCTGGGTCTCGATGGCATGAAGATGCAGGTGAAGTGCTGTAGGAGACTGACTGTGACTGAGAGGGTCACAGGGCTGTGACTGCCCCTGGTGTGCTGGGGCAGCCCATGGAACAATGGGATAGTTTGTTCACCCTAGGTGTGAGGCTCTGGCATCTGGCTTTTTGTACCTGGTGGCCTTGTCTGTCCCACTGCCACTTTCTCCGGCTGTGCTAGGAGTGAGAGGTGTCCATCCTGCTAGTTTGTTTCTCTGTGGCTGTGAGCTGAGGAGGCTCAAGGCCTCCATCCCCACAGGTTCTGCAAGAAGGGAAGGGGAAAGATAGGCCCCTGGTACTCCCTGTAGTCTTAGCTGTGCTTGTTTCATAGCCATTGTGTCCCTCTGCTCCTTGCCACCTCTCCTGTCCTGGCAGAGAGGTGGACAGCTGCTTCAGCCTGCTCTGGGCATATCCAGAACCTCTGTGCCAGCACATCAGCCAGGATGCTGAAGGACATAAAACTGTGATATGGAGTTAGGGGAGCTCATGGGGTAGTGCAGGAGGGATACGCTGCCCCCTGGACCCTAAAGCTGGGTCAGGCTGCTGCCAGCACATGCTCCTCACTGACCACATTCTCTCTTCCAGGGTACAAATGGATCCCAGCTCTGGGATACTGCCTTTGCTATCCAAGCCTTCTTGGAGGTAACACTGCCTTGGTAAAAGACTCTCTCCTGGCACGTCCTCGAGTTCCAGCAGCTCCTGCTGTGCATCCATCCCCTTTTGTGCCACTTCTGGCATTGCATCTTGTGACTGAGCCAGGCACAGAGTCCCAGACTAGTTTGGGTGGGAAGGGACCTTAAAGATCATATAGTTCCAACACCCCTGCATGGGCAGGGACACCTTCTACTAGACCAGGTTGCTCACACATGTCTTCCCCCATTCAGTGGGGACATTGTGCAGGTCTCCTTCTTCCCTCTGTGGGGGCAGAGGCAGCTATGGTGGGCATGCTTTTTGGAGGGTGTATGATAGCCCTGGCAAGCCCCAAACCTGATCATGCAACTATCACTCTGGGTGCTGCCAGCAGCAGTTGTTGGTTCAGCTCTCACTGTAGAGGTTTGGTGATGGAAAGGGTCAGCAGGGAGTTGCCATAACTCCATGCTGACTGTGCACCCCTGTTTCTAGGCAGAAGCCCAGAAGATGCCTGAGTTTGTGTCCTGCCTCCAGAATGCCCATGAGTTCCTCCGGTTCACACAAGTAAGTGGAACCAATTGGTAGTGTCTTTCATGTGATGGCTGTGCAGACTTGGCTGCTTTTCAGAGTCCTGTTGGATGTATCTGATGCCTTCTGAAGAGCTCTTCTGAAGGGCTTAAGTGGCAAAGTCCTAGGTACAGCCTCCTGTTTTTTGTTCCTTGTTGCTGGCAACCATCTTTGCATCTTGGAGAGGCCCTTGGAGAGTCCCAGAGGTGTTTGGGTTGGTTTCCTAGGCTAAGAGAGACTGGAGAAATAAGAGCTTAGACTTCTTTTCCCTTTGTCCTGTCTGGTGCCCACATATTTGACGTAACCTTCTGAGAGATCAAGGCTGGTGTCTACGTGAGCTCATTGTCACCATCAACTTGGTGCAGATGCACTCATAAGTCTTGCTCATGATGCTGCCAATGGGAGCACTGAAAGCAGGTTGCTCCCTTTCAGGAAAGCACCCAAGAGGGGACTTCAGCAACTCTTGATGAAACCAGGGCAAAATACGATTTCTTTTCAGCGCTCCCTGCCCCAGAACTGACTTCTTTCCTTGTCTGCCTCCCTCAGTAGAGGACAGGTGGCACCAAGCCCCACATGGTTCTGCATCTATGATGGTTTCAGCTTGTGGTCCTGCAGCCAGGCACCCGCAACATGCATTCACTTGCTTTTTTGACTTCTGCAGATCCCAGAGAACCCACCCGACTACCAGAAATATTATCGCCACATGAACAAGGTACAGTGGCTGGAACTGCTCTCTGAAGAACTTGTGAATGGGGCAGGGATTTGGCCACAGGGGATGGGAATGAGGGGCAGCACCTCCCACCCTTACAAGGACAGAACAGGTCAGGGGAAGGTGCTGAGCCCTTCTGACCTCTTTCCAGGGTGGCTTCCCCTTCAGCACTCGAGACTGTGGCTGGATTGTAGCAGACTGCACAGCAGAGGGACTGAAGTCAGTGATGCTGTTGCAGGAGAAATGTCCCTTCATAGCCAAGCTTATCCCTCCTGAGCGCCTCTTTGATGCTGTGAATGTGGTGAGTGCTGCAGACGTGAGGGCTGAGGAAAATGTGGGCAACCAAATTGAGCTAAAATAAGAGAATTCAGGGCCTCATGAGTTGTTAGATCACAGAATCAGCCAGGTTGGAAATGACTTCTGAGATCATCAAGTCCAACCCTTGATCCACTGGCACTGTGGTTACAAGACCAGATACTAGATCTGGTATGACTAAGGTGGTACAGGGCCCCTGTCCTCCTACAGCAATTGCACTCACTGTGATGTGGTGCTACACGTGTGACATAATGCAACGTGATGGTCCAGATTGGTCCTACCTCTCAGTATGGGCTGGGCTGTCTGCCAACCCCATGGACTGGTGGGTCTGACATTGTCATCACACCTAGCTTGGCACCAGCCTGGGGGAGTGCTGCCTGTGAGCCAGTCCCAGTCCCTCTCTCTGCTTCTCTGGGCAGCTGCTGAGCATGAGGAACTCAGATGGAGGCTTTGCCACATATGAAACCAAGCGAGGAGGCCACTTACTGGAGCTGCTGAACCCCTCGGAAGTGTTTGGTAAGGGGAGCTGTTGTGGGGCTGATCATCTTGTCCACCTTGAAGGGACACAGTGGGTGCCTGGCTTCATCCCAGATCCCTCTGGGGGATAAGTGTGCCTTGGGTCCAAAGTTGGTGGTGTGTTGGCAGAGGGTCCCCAGCAGAGGGGCCATGGCACTCATGTCCTTTGCCTGTTGGCAGGTGACATCATGATCGACTACACCTACGTGGAGTGCACGTCGGCTGTCATGCAAGCTCTGAGACACTTCCATGACAAGTTTCCTGATCACAGAGCACCAGAGATCAGGTGAGGCACTGAGATGAGAGAGAGGCTGCAGTGTCCCATCCTGCCTGCCATGGCCTCTGTTGGTCAGATGTCTTGCCTGGACCTCTGCATCAGCATGGAGCAGGCTCTGTGCTGGCCTGTGGTGTGTGCACAGCTGGGATGCTGGTGATTCCTCCAAACCAGAATTCCCCACAGGAGGCTGGGGCTTCCCAAGTAGCAGGGCAGAGACTGTTTGGGGTCAGGCTGAGGGAAGTTGATGAAAATGCCTGCCTCTTGACTTAGCAATTGCCTTGATTTTGCAGCCAGCAGTAGGCTGGGTCTCTTTTGTGCTGACACAAGGCAGAAGAGCACCCAACTGGTGCCCTGTTTGAGCTCCTGAACAACATGGCTGCCTGTCTGCATGTTCTAACAACGGGACCCATCAAAGCCTCAGAGGCACTGATGGATGCCCCTGGTGAAGCAGCCACTGAGTTTGAGCTGCTTCTGAAGTGAATGTCGTTTTCCCTGGCCAGAGAGACTCTACAGAAGGGCCTGGATTTCTGTCGCAGGAAGCAGCGAGCTGATGGGTCATGGGAAGGGTAAGTGGTGTTCCTGCTGCCTCTTTTTTCCTGGCTGGCAGGATCTGTGAGAAGGGCAAGTAGGGGCTGATCTTCATCTGGCTCCTGTGCTTTGCTCTCCTGTCCTCTCCCTCCAGCCCAGGCTGAACAGGGACAAAAGGACAAGTCCTGGGGGTGAAGGTGGCTCCAGGTCCCTTGCTCCCAGGGTGTCTGGGTGCATGTGCTGGTGGGAGTGGGTATGGTTGGGTCAGAGGGGGAGAGAGGCTGCAGCTCTGTGCCTGGCTCTGCTCTTACTGGTGTCATAGCCTGCCCCTGCCTGGGGCCTGGCACCCCTGACAGGAACTTTCCCTTTCCTCCTAGGAGCTGGGGAGTTTGTTTCACCTACGGCACCTGGTTTGGTCTGGAGGCATTTGCCAGTATGCAGCACATGTACCGTGATGGGTGAGGATGGGCTGTCTGGTTCCTCTGGCCATACCTAGCTCTTGGGTGGGGCAAGACCCTGTGGCAGGGCTGGGTGGGCACATGGGCTCTCCTGCCCCAGGAACAGGTCATGCCCAAAGCTGTGCATGCATTATAACCTGAGTCTTCAGCTCCAAGAATCATAGAATGGGGTTGGGGTGTTGGAAGGGACCTTAAATGTCGTCTAGTCCAAACCCCTACAGGGAGCAGGGACATCTTCAACTAGATCAAGTTGCTTAGAGCACAATCAAGCCTGACCTTGAATGTCTCCAGGGATGGGGTCTTCACCACCTCTGTGGGCAACTTGAGCCAGTGTTTTACCACCCCCATAGTAAAGAACTTTCTCATGTCTAACCTCTTCTCTTCCAGTTTAAAGCCATTACCCCTTGTCCTATCACTCTATGCCCTTGTAAAAAATCCCTCCCCAGGTTTCCAGTAGCCCATTCAGGTTCTGGATGGTGCTATGGTCTCCCTAGAGCCAATTCTCCAGGATGAACAATCCCAACTCTTTTGGCCTGTCCCCACAGCAGAAGTGCTCCAGCCCTCGGGTCATCTTCATGGTCTCCTCTGGACTCACCCCAACAGGCCTTGGGGCAGCCCAGGCCTTGGGGCAGCCCTGGCCATGGTCATGGCAGAACACATCTCCTGTTTGCACCTGGGATACAGGGATGAGCATGCAAGGACTCCTGTGTTCCCAGCCCTCTCTGATCCTTTGCCCCATCCTCACAGGGCTGCGTGCCAAGAGGTGGTCCGGGCCTGCCAGTTCCTCCTCTCCAAGCAGATGGAAGATGGGGGATGGGGAGAGGACTTCGAGTCGTGTGAGCAGCGTGTGTATGTGCAGAGTGCCACATCACAGATCCACAACACGTGCTGGGCTCTGCTGGGACTCATGGCTGTCAGGTAGGAGCAATCCTCACCCCTTCAGCCATTGCCGGGCCCCAAGTGCTCAGTGAGGTGGCACGTGCCTCCTGGGTTTTGTGACAGGGCTTGCACATGTCTGGTGTCCTGGGGATTATGAGGGGCTTTCCCAAAGCATGCAGCATACCTAGGACAAGATCAGAGCAGGCTGGATTTCCCCAGGCACGTAGGTGGGGGTTTGCAGATGGTTTGAATAAAATAGCTGTCATCTCCCTCATGCTTTGCAGGTACCCTGATATTGACATCCTGGAAAGGGGCATCAAATTGTTGATTAAGAAGCAGCTGCCCAATGGAGACTGGCCTCAGGTACATCTTTCCTCTGGTCTTTCCAAAAGGGTTCCCTCATGTGGCAGATGTCCTGGGCACTGTGCAGTCATTGCCGTGGTGTGCTGCCCCTTACTGGCAGGGAATCCATGTGTGCCTTTTGGTGGGGGACTTCAGGAAGGCAATGAATGAGCTTAGTGCCACATCCTGGAGCACAGTGTGGGCAAGTGTTATGACCAGTGGCTGAGGGAACTGGGGGTGTTTAGCTTGGAGAAGAGGAGGCTGAGGAGAGACCTTCTCAATCTCTACTACTACCTGAACAGATGCTGGAGCAAGGAGCTGCAGGTCTATTCTCACAAGTACAAGCAACAGGACAAGAGGAAATGGCCCCAACTTGTGTTAGGGGTGGTTTAGGTTGGATATTAGAAAAAACTTCACTGAAAGGGTCATAAAACACTGGAATAGGCTGCTTGGGTTGGTGATGGAGTCACCATCCCTGAAGGTGTTTAAAAGATGTGTAGATGCGGTGTTTAAGCACCGGACTCGGTGGAGTTGGGTAGATTTTTGATGGGGTTTATGTTATGGTTGGACTTGATGATCTTGAAGGTTTTTTCCAACCAGAACGATTCTGTCACACTGTGGTCCCCTGTCACCCATTCTATCTTGCTCTCTTTCTCTCAGGAGAACATTGCTGGGGTGTTCAACAAGTCCTGTGCCATCAGTTACACCGCCTACCGCAACGTCTTCCCCATCTGGACCCTGGGGCGTTTCTGCCGCCTGCATCCCCACAGCCCCCTGGCTGGGCAGCTGCAATCCAGATCCTTGGCTGGGGCAGGGAAGAGTCTGCTGGAGACCTTGTCTGCCTGACCCCAGGACACTGCAGGGGCCGTGGCCTCTGGTGTGTCCCAGATAACAAAGCTGATGGAGATCTTAACACATGAACTGCTGCCTCTGCCAGGGAGGAGAGTGCTGCTGTGGTGCTGCAGGGTCTCTGCTTTCTGTTGAACCTCTTCTAAAAATCCACTTTTGCACATTTTTTTCCCCCAGGCAAAAAGGTATTTTTTTCCCTGTCACTCCCTGACAGGCTGGGGAGTGAATTGCCTTTTCAGAGCAGTTTGGAGACCTCGGAGAAAGCTGCCTAGCTGGGCTGTGTTACATGTTCAGACTCTCCTTCACCCTGGGAAGAGCCAGTCTGTGCCTCTGCCTTCCCCTTGTGCTCTCCAGGCTGCCTTCAACAGGAGGGTGGGATTTCGGGGCTTCCTGGTACCCAGTGTTGCCGTGGGGTACACTGCCCAACCTCTGCTGAGCTGGGCTTTGGAAGCACTCTCTGTCCTCCCTGGGTCTGGTGGGAAAGAGGACTGTTCTGTACCCCAGCTCATGGCACCTGACATCCCCGGGCCCCACAGGTGAAGCCACCAGCATCATTCCTGCTTTGAAAAAGGGAAAAGTGAAGCAGAAAGCAGTAAGCATTGGGACACCACCTGCATCCCTGCAGGTGCCCCTTGTTCAGGCCACGGGACAGGTGGGCATTCACATTGGGCATCCTGTTGAACAACATGTCAGTAAATTGCTAACAGTGTTGTTGCAAGTGGAATTTAACTGTGTTGTGGTTCTTATGGGCTGCCTCAGGCTGTGTCCCGGCCAGAGGGGAACTTGGGGGTCACCTAGCACCAGTGATGTGGACGTGGTCTCCACCAAGAGCTAAGCTATGAGCCTTTGGCTCCAGAAAAATGTAGTCAAGGCAGCAGATGCCACCCGCTGCTCACACTCATGCCAACAAGCCCTGTGTGCAGCTGATACCACTCTCTCTTGGGCTCATCACCCATCAGGACCCCCAGCCCACACTTAAGTAATACTTCTCTCTTCCTGGTACTTAAATCATATGGGTTTGTGTTCTCACTGGGGTTTTTTGTCCATGGAGTTGGTTGTCCTTGAACCCTTTTCCAAAAGAGTCTTCATTAGTTGCAGGAGACTGGTTTTTTTCCTCAGGAAGCCAGACTTGTTGCTTCTTGAGGTCTGTGGCAGTTTGCTTTGCCAGCAGTGTGACAGCCTTGCCACAGAGAGCACCAACATGCCTTGGTTTCTCTGGTCAGCACAAGACAGAATCCTTGTTTCTGAACAGTGTGAAAGCTGGTTCCTGAGCAGGAGGTAAAAGTCATTGGATTTTAGGTCTTGGTGGTGCCAGAAAATGCTTTAAAGTTGTTCTGCAGCCTCCTGTGGTTTGAAGCCTGTTGGCTATCAGTTCCTTTGGGTTTTTTTCAGGCAGGTCATTAGTTGAGCTGGGACAGTGACACAACTTTGTTGAAATGACAATCTTGGGGCACTCTAGGGGGTCATGTCTCAAAGGACAGGCTGTGCATGAGCTGGGAATCTTGGGTTCTCCATCACCCATTCCAGTTCAGCATGAAAACGCCTGAAGGGCTTGGATACCCCTGAGGAGTTCTGACTGTTCCCTTGTCCTGAGGAGGAGCAGGACGATCAGCCCGTGCTATCCAGCACCAGCAGGTTGCTCATGGCATAGCAGGAGCGAGTACTCACCTGCAGTCATGGTTGCTACAGCTGTCACGTTGAGGAGACAATGTTGCTCGAACCTAGGATGGTGATGGGTACGTGGGACACAGCCCTCAGGCAGGGTCTGCTCCTGCAGCGGGACAGGCAAAGGGACTGGCAGTGGGGCAGGCAGGGGGGGAAGGGGCAGGAGAGGCAGGGGGGGAAGGGGCAGGAGAGGCAGGGGGGCCAGGCAGAGGAGCAGGCAGGTTCAGGCAGTGGGGCAGGAAGAAGGACAGAGAGGGCGACAGACAGAGGTACCAGCACGGGTTAAGATAAGGGACTGGCAGTAGGACAGGCACGAGGGTCAGGCAGAGGAACCATCAGTGGGGAAGGATGAGGGACAGGAAGAGAGACCGGCAGAAGGGAATACAAGGGGTCAGGTGGTGGGATGGGCAGAGCGGGGAAGACAGAAGCAGAGGGGCTGGCAGAGGGACCGGCGGGGGGTCAGGCAGAGCAACAGGCAGCGAGGCGAGCAGAAGAGCAGGCAAACGGACCGTCAGGGGACAGGTAGTGGGGTAGGCAGAGGGACAGGCAGAGACACCATCAGAGGGACGGGCGGGGGGTCAGGTCAGCAGAGGGCTTGGAAATGGGACAGGCAGGCGGGAAAGCAGGGGTAGAGGCAGAGGGGCAGCCAGTGGTGTAGCTGGAGAAGCGGGCAGAGAGGCAGGCAGGGATGACGTGCTGCCGGCAGCGGGCACCTGTGGCTGCGGGATTCCCTCCGCCGCTTTCCCTTTGCCGTTTCGGAGCAGCGGGGTTTCCTGCCAAGCTGAAAGCGCGATCCCAGCGGGCAGGGGTATAAAAGCCGGGGCTATGGGACGAGGAGACAGCACGGGCAGAACGAAGCGCGAAGCATTTGCGCGGGACCCAGCCGAACCGCCGCACGCCGCCCCAGATCCGAGAACACATCGCAACCGGACCGCAACCCTCAGCCCCTCGGACCCCTTCTGGACACAATGCTGCTCCTCCGTCTCCTCCCTCTGCTGGCGACCACCTTGGGGACCCCCCTGCTCCAGGGAACCCCGGGGCAGAGATGCGGTCTCTCCCGGTACCGGTTCCTGCCGCCCCAGGAGCTGCGCGCTGTGAAGAGGATGAAGGAGCAGTTTGTGAGTCATGAGGGCAGAGAGTGGGCTGTGGGCTGGCGGGAGGGTGTGTGGGGGGTGCAGAATTCGAGACCCTGAGGGACAAGGTGGGTGATTTCTGTGGCAGTCAGGGGACAATGGTGCTGCTTTCCTAGGACGTTTGCGGACCAGAAGGATGCCGGGCCACATTCCAACCCTATTTCATCATAGCATCATATCACAGACTGGTTTGGGTTGGAAGGGACCTTAAAGGCCATCCAGTTCCAACACCCCCCTGCCTCCCTTTCTCCTCCCCCTCCCCCCCCAAGCCGGCATGGGCAGGGAAACCTCCCAGTAGACCAGGTTGCTCCAAGTCCCGTTTCACCTGGCCTGGAAACACCCCTCAAGGCAGGCTGAGGTTGTGCAATGTCACTCAAAGTCCAGGTGACAGTTTTCCAACCTCTCTCTTGGTCCATGCCTGCAGGAGGACATCATGCTGCTGTCAGACCACAGATGCCACACCAAGCTCTTCTATCGGAAATGGAACCCAGCAGAGCTCTCGGTAAGAGCAAGGCAATTCCTGAAAAAAGAGGGAATACCCCTCCTCCCACCCTTGTCAGCAGATCCTACACACACACACACACACCCCGGGCAGGTCTTTGAGCCCCCCATCCTCCAGCCCTGGCACTTTTCACCCCTCACTGGGCCGCTCCCACCCACAGGTGCCTGACCGAGTGGTGCTGGCAGAAGCCGAGCTGGACCTGGCCATCTCCATGCTGGAGCTCCCTGCAGCCCCCACCTTTGCTGAGACCCGCCAGAGGCCCTTGGACTTCCTTGCCCAAGCCCAGGAGGACCTGCGAAGCTGCGTGAGTGCCCCAAATACCCAGCCCCATGCTGACTCCAGTGCTGGTGGCCAGTCCTTATACAGCCACTCTCCTTGCAGATGGCCACAGAAGCTCCTCACCAGCCCTCCAGGAGACTGAGGAACTGGCTGCAGAAGCTGCAGACAGCCAAGGAAACAGTAAGTCAGGCCAACAGGACTGGGGGGGTTTGGTGCTAACCACCTCTTCTCAAAACACTTGTGGACATGGCAGTCCAGGACATGGTTCAGTGGGCAAGGTAGCATTAGATTGTCAGTTGGACTTGATGATGTTCAAGCTCTTTTCCAAGCTTAATGTTTCTATGATTCTCCCACCACAGGAGACTACCAGCTGCCTGGAGGCCTCTGTCATCCTCTACATCTTCAAAGTGCTGAATGACCTGCAGTGTGCAGCCTTGGGGGAGCAATGCTCCTAGGCCCTCCCCCCCCCCCCCCCCCCCAGCCCCAGAAGAGGTCCCAGGACTGGGAAAAATGAGCTTCCATGCATCGCTGGACGGTGTTTCCTATTTAAGTGTTGTTTTCTTATGCGGACTCATCATTTTTTTCAGAGTATTTTAAATTATTAGATTATTAGAGTTTATTGCAAGTTTATAAATGGCTTGGGAGGAGGTACCAAACTGCCATTCCTGAGGGATGCTGTTCCATGGGGGTGAATGTATTTATCAGTTATTTTAATTTTGCTGGGTTTCAAAACAGTGACTGTTTTTAAGGAAATATATATTTTTACTGCTATTTATTAGAGTATATTATGTATATTTACCTGCATAAGTTATTTTTTTACATGCTATTTGATATTAAAAATAAAATAGATACTATAAACAGATACCTTAAGCTTTTACTCCACTTTGTTCCAAAGCAAGTTATGGGGAAGGGGAGTAAGTGGTGAGTTAGGCCCCGGAGGAAAATTTGGATGAGTTAATAATTAACAGCCCTTCAACCCATCTGCTGTTTTCTGGGGGTGCATCCTAATTGCTCCTCCACTCCAAGGGCTTACCTTTGGGGTCAGATTGATGGTTTTGTGGCCAGGGCTTTCCCTGCTTGCCACCTGGTTCCAGGATGGATGGCTGTGTTGGGTGGTGCCCACCAGGGCATGAAGTCTGGTGGAGGATATATGCATCCCATATGGACGGGGCAAGCCTCTAGAAGAGAACTGCTCCAGAAGGACCCCATTTTTAATGCTTGTATTTGTTAAGAAACTGCTGGCTTCAAGGAATCCAAGCAAACAAGAAAAGTTCTTGCACAAGGTTGGGGAAAGATGCACCTAGAGGTGAGCTGACCAGCATGGACAGGCTGCACGAACTCATGGCAGGGGACTGGGACCTCTGGACATTGTCCAGTCCACCCCCTGCTCTAGCAGGGTCAGATGGCACATGCTGTACAGGACATTGTCCAGTCCTAAATATATCCAAGGGTGGAGACTCCACAGCCCTTCTAGGCAGCCCATGCCAGTGTTTGACCACCCCTCACAGCTGAAGTGTTTTCTTGCAGTCAGATGGACTTTTATACATTTGAGGTTGTGCTCACTGTCTACTGACTTGCCAGTAGGCACCACCACGAGTCCCTGAGCCTTCTCCAGGATGTATAGGCTGGGTCTCTCAGCCTTGGCTCATAGGAGCTCCAGACCCCTCTTCATCTTCATAAAACTTTGCAATAGGTCCATGTTTCTCACAGAGAAGCCCAGAACTGGACCCAGCACTCAAGAGGCAGCCTCACCAGTGCTTATTGAAGGAGAGGCATCACCTCCCTTGATCTGCTGGAAACTCTCCTCCTGATGCAGCCCCAGATACCATTCAGCTTCTTTGCTGCGAGGGCTCATGGTCAACCCGGTGTCCATCAGAACCTCCAGGACTTTTTCTGAAAAGATGTTTTCCAGCCAGTTAGCCCCTAGCATGTCCCAGTGTCTGGGGTCAGTCCCCCCTGGATGCAGGACTTTGTGCTTCTTGAACAGGATGATGTTCCTTTCAGCCCATTTCTCAAGTCTGTCAAGGGTCTTCTGGATGGCAGCTCAAACTCTGGTGTGTCAGCCATTCCTCCCAGTCTGGCATCATCAGTGAACTTGGTAGACTGCTGGTACACTCTGCCTCACCATCCAGATTGTTAATAAAGAGGTTCAGCAGGACTGGTTGTGACCCACAGGATCCGTCTACCCCTTCTTGAACCCTTCCCCTGTCACATCCCAGAGAGTAGAGATCTTTCCTGGAAACCACAGTGGAGGTGGAGAGAAGCAGAGGCAGCCAGACATCGAGCAGTGTGGCTTGGGCAGCAGCCAAGGACAGTGCTGGAGACATGCTTGAGTCACCCATGGGGTCCTGGAACATCATCACAACCCCCAGGACCCAGCTTCTTTGGTTCCTCTTCCTTCTTGCTGTGGCTTTGAACTCTCGGGTGTCACTTCTGGTGGGTGAAATAAAGCAAAACCTCACCTCTTCCTGCAGACAAAAGGAAATCCAAAGGCACCAAAGGAGAAGTGAAAGCCAGCAGGGAAACTGGGGCACTTGGGGCAGCTGAAATGAAGGGCTGAAGATCTCCTGGCCACCTTCCTCCCATATTGGCACCTCACTTGCCACAACGTTGGAAGAGCTGCATGGATGCTGACGATGGAGCCTCCCCCAGCTCAGATTCACGTGGCCCAGCATTCCAGAGCCACTGCAACATGCAAGAAATCCCAGGTGCAGGGTTGATTCCAGGTGACAAAAGGAAAGTGAAAATAGGCAGGGCTGGCACCAGGTGAGGCAATCAGCCTGTGACTCACAGGTGAGGAAAAGCCTTGGCCACAAGCCAGGCTGCTGGAAGGGGGACCATGACAAGCTCAGATTGCTCATTCCCCTACTACTGTGGGAGCCCATCAACACATTTGGGAGGAACCTGCTTGTGCTTAGGTTGGTGGTCTTGGAGAAGAAGCAAGGGGAAAAATAAAAACCAGAAGTGCCCCCAAAAGCCAGCTTAAAAAAAAAAAATTAAGTGATGGAGTTGGAGTGCCTATAGCCCAGTTGCACCAGGGTCAGTGCCCTTCACTTGGCCATCACTGGAGCCACCCCACCAGCCTGGGCAGTTAGTGCCAACAAACCCTTCCAGCCCCACTACATGGCCCAGAAACCTCTGCCTCTCAGGGCATGCCACCTGCAGCACCCACTGTGACGGGCTGTGCCACCCTCTGCTGCCAACACTGTGGGAAGTGTGTTGGTGCAGTCCCCAGTGCTACATCATGACCTCTGTGTCATCCCAGAGGATGCACTGGCTGTCCTCCTGCCACTGGGAAGGACTGGTAATTACAAATTAATCACTGACCAAATTTAAGCAAACCTCGCAGCTGTGTCACCTGCTGCAGTCCTGGGCACAGAAAGCTCCAATACTTCTTCAGGAGATGGCCAACCACCAGCCCCGTCCTCATCAAGGAAGGAAGGTCCTTATCAGTGATGCTCACCCGACAGCAACCTGCAGCCAGTTCAGACTCTTCATCAGTGACTTTCAATAGCAATGGATCTAGTGCCGTCACTTCATGAGGTCTTCTCCAACACAAGGACAGACACAGGGACCAGCCTTACATCAGCCCTGGGCTTTCTTCCCCAAAGCTGCCCTCCTGGGGTACCACCCACCTGGAAGACCCTAAAGCCTTTCTCCTCACTTTGGGCAAGCCCAGCCAGCACTCAGTGACCCCAGCTGAGATAAACCCAGGGTGAAGCACCTTCACAAGGTAAAGGAGGCTCAGACTCTGCACACATGGCAGGACCATACCCAAAAGTTCCAGGACCACAGCTGAAGCCCCTCCAGCCCCTATAAATTTCCCTCCAGATGCTCTTCCCATGGGGAGGGCAGAGGCATTACTTCCCACTTCATAACACACCAGAGTAGCAGAGTGGGGCCATGGCCTTCCCTGTGGCACCAGGGCAGCGCTCTGGCCAGGGGCAGGAATTTATTATCCCTGGTAGTTATTCCCACCCCAGCAGGCACTCTACAGCCTCTCAAATAAAAAAGAGGAAGCCCAAGTAATTTTATTTTTGTTTTATGCCATTAGGAATTAAGAAACACAGCAAGTTTCCCAGCTGTTACTTTGATTCTCATCCCCACACACAACCTCAATCACCACCATTTTGAAGCTGGACCCTTCCCATGCTGCAGGCACAGTACTGGGAAGACAGAAGGACCAATGTTGATAGGAAGCAGAGAGCAGGCACAACCTCCTGCCTCTTTTCCCCAAAAGATAAAAACTCCAATCTGCAAAATCAGCACCAATCTTCTCAAGGAACAAGAGCGGTCATATTTTCCCTCCTCTTCCAACACCAGGAGCAGGGCTTCTTCTCACAATCCCTTATACCCCAGTACACAGACATGCCTCACCCAGAACTCCAGTGGGGTTTCACGAGAAGAAACTCCCATTGTCTCCAGAATCCTGAAATCAGAAACAGAGGAAAGGTCTTTGTCCAGCTGGCTTCCACCCACGTGGGGTGATATCCACCACCAGACACAGGTCTCTTCCACCCAAAGCAACAAGGTCTCAATGGCAGATGCAGGAGGCAGCAATGGATCCACAACACATGCACAAGGGTTCTTTTGGTCAATGAGCAAACCAGGGGCTGGTGGATCTCTCCCCTCCCCAGCTTGGCAGCAGGCACCTGTCACACATCAGTTAAGATGCAACTATCAATGTTTTCCCTCCCTCTGCTAATTAAGAAGCAAGAGACCTCTACATCAGCAAGAACACCACCACACAGCTGCATGGAGTTAAAGTTTAAATCAACTGACTCAAATCAAGGTCAATTGTGCTGTGAGGAGCTGAGGCTCTGCTGTTCAACCTCTCTGACAAACACCCACCCACACCTGGGAAAAGGAAGGAGTGCACTGATGCACAGCTCACTGCTGGCTGTGAAGGGGTCCTGGGACTTCAGTCTTCATTCACTACAGAAGAGGGGTCTTCCATGTCCTGCTTGTTTTCCCAAGTAGTTTTCTTACCTCTTTTCAGTGTCCTGGAGAAGGGATTTGGCAGCTTCAGGGTCATTCTTCAGAAGAACTTGATACTGAGAAACAGACTCTAGGTAGCCAACCACACCAGCAACTGTCATGGGAATTTTGTCATAGATATCTGTGATTCTAGAAGGGAGACAGGGAAGTAAAGAGCAGTGGCAAGTTCAATCTCAAAGTCAGTGGAACACGGGTAAGAGAAAGTTGAGGTGATGGTGAATACAATTCCTGGTGTTATCACAGAGATAAAAACATCACCTGATTATGGCATTTGGTGTGCCAGGAGCCAGGAGCTTGAACTGATGCATTACTGGACAAGATAGTCCCAGGGACCACCTAACACCATCTAACTTGAACAGTCCTTTCAAGCCTGCAGAGCCCATCCCCCTTCAGCAGCCAGGACACCACCATCTCTGCATCCCCACTCCCAAAGCATCCTTTCTCCCTGCAGAGTCAACCCCTGTCCCATGCCTTTGTGAGGAAGCAGGGACTGGAGGGTTGGGGCAGGTTCTTCTACTCCATTTTTCCCCCTTTACCCATTAAGTGATCTGCACAGAGGCCTGAAATTATCAAACCACCAGCTAAAAACAATCTAACCAATTCTGCCTTGAGTAGGAAGGGCCTTTACAGCCCCCCCTCAACCACACTTGCTGGCTCAGTACAGAGCCACATGAAATCCATGGGGCTGTAGCCTGGGGGTGCAGCCACACAGCTCTGCCACAAGGCAAAGGCATCTACTGAAACCTCTTGGCTAAGCAGCCCCTTGGCAGAGCTGAGACACCACCTCTTTCCCCCCCTAGTCCTGCCCCAAGAGATTTCTGTGTCACCTCTTCTTGTCCGAGAATGGCAAGGCCTCAAAGATCTCTTTGTAGTTTTCCAGGACGTGTTTTACTTTACTGTGCGAGTGCTTGGAAAGCACATCCCAGACCTGTACAGACAGATGAAAGAACAAACAAAACGACTTGAAGCTTTCAATTCGCATTTAACTCAGACTCGCTTTTTTGCCATTAGTCCTAATGTCCCTCTCTCTCATCATGCAGCCAGCTCCAGCACTGCCTGGGAGCCACTAAACCCCCACCTTGATGTTGTCCTTGTGTTTAACCACCCCTCTGCCCCAGCCTCCAACAGGAGTCCTCCAGTTGTACCCGCAAGCCAAGCACTTTCCTCTCTGCATCTCAATATTAAACTCTTCCCCCTGCCTAAACCAGAAGTGGAAGCCCTGAGGTTTAGGTTTCATCACCTCACCTCCTTGTAGATTTTGGTCAGCTTTTCTGAGCAGTTTCCATAGTGCAGACTCATGTCCAGGGTGTAGGTGCTGATGGCCACACAACCACCCGGCTTAATGACTCGATTTGCTTCTCTCATGAACTTCTCAATATCAAACCAGTGTGCAGCTGTAAATGCAGCCAGGAGGTCCACGGAGGCATCCTCAAAGGGCAGCTCCTCTGCAGGGCACACACTGAAGGGGGCAAAGGGAAAACAAGCAGGGTATGATATAGGAGATAGAGTCAGACACAGAATCATTTTCAGGGTTGAAAGGGACCTTTAACGTCACCCAGCTCCAACCCCAGGGGCAGAGACACCTCCCACTAGATCAGGTTGCTCAGAGCCCTGTCCAGCCTGGCCTTAAAAACTTCCAGGGATGGGGCTTCCGCCACCTCTCTGGGCAACCTGTGCCAGTGTCCCACTACCCGTGAGATGATGAACTTCCTAACACCTAATCTAAATCTTCCCTCCTCTAGTTTGAATCCATTCCCACATGTCCTTTCACTTCCTGACATCCTAAAAAGTCCCTCCCCAACTTTCTTGTAGCTCCCTTCAAACACTGGAAGGCTACAATAAGGTCTCCTCAGAGCCTTCTCCTCTCCAGACTGAACAACCCCAACTCTCTCAGTCTGTCTTCACAGGAGAGCTGCTCCAGCCCTCTGATCATCCTCATGGCCCTTCTCTGGACACACTCCAGCACATCCATGTCCCTCCTGTAAAAGGGGCTCCAGAACTGGATGCAGCACTCCAGGTGGGGTCTCCCGAGAGCAGAGCCGAGGGGGAGAATCCCCTGCCTGGACCTGCTGGCCACACTTCTCTTGATGCAGCAAAGGATCCTGTTGGCTTTCTGGGCTGCAAGTGTGCACTGATGGCTCATGTTGAGCTTCTCATCCCCCAGCACCCCCAAGTCCTTTTCCTCAGGGCTGCTCTCAAAGCCACTCACTGCCCAGCCTGTATCAGTGCTTGGGATTGCCCTGACCCAGATGCAGGACCTTGCACTTGGTCTTGTTGAACTCCATGAGGTTGGCATGGGCCCACCTCTCCAGCCTGTCAAGGTCCCTCTGGATGCCATCCCTTCCCTCCAGTGTGTCAGCCACACCACACAGCTTGGGGTCATCAGCAAACTTGCTGAGGGTGCAGTCAATACCACTGACCATGTCGCCAACAAAGATGTTAAACAGGACCAGTACCAACAATGGTCTTTGAGGGACTCCACTTGCCACTGGTCTCCATTTGGACACTGACCCATTGATAGACACTCTTTGGGTGTGGCCATCAAGCCAGTTCTTAATCCACTGAGTGGTCCATCCACAAAACCCTTGTTTTAACAGCTTGGAGAGCAGGATGTGGCGTGGGACTGTGCCAAAGGCTTTGCTCAAGTCCAGGTAAATGATGGTGGTTGCTCTTTGCTTGTCTATTGGTGTTGTGGTCTTTTCATAGAAGGCCACAAGGTTTGTCAAGCATGATTTGCCCTTGGTGAAGCCCTGCTGATTATACCCAATCACCTCTTCATTCTTCTGCTTCAGCTCCATGATCTTAGCAGCCACAGAAATGAGACTGACTGGCCCTGGACTCTCCTTCTTTCCCTTTTTGAAAATGGGGGTTATGTTTCCCTTTTTCCAGTCAGTGGGGACTTCATTGACCTGCCATGATTTTTGGAATATAATAGCAGTTTAGCAACCACATCTGCCAGTTCCCTCAGTACCCATGGGTGAATCCCATCAGGTCCTATAGACATGAAGTCAGCAGGTCTTTTTTGGAGACTAAAACCCACCATTTGGGATAGAAGACCATGACTACAGTAGGTGTCAGATAAAGCCCATTCACAGCTGGAATCCCAGCAAACAGAATTCACTTGTGTGCCAGCTGCCGATAGTCAGGATTTACAACACACAAGGATCTGAATTTTGCCTTCAGTTGAGTTCAGTTCCCCAAAACTCACAGGTAGGAGACGTTAGGTGAGGAGGAGGTGTCCCTGGCCTCCTGGATCTGTGCTTCACTGATGTCTGTTCCCACCACCTTCTTGAAGTGCTCTGCAAGGAAGTGGGTGCCTTGTCCGGACCCACAGCCGACATCCACCACCAGCTCAGGAGGGTTTGCTCCCTGTGGGGAGGAGCAGATGCATCTCGGTAGGCAGGTATGCAATATCAAGGATGTTTACCCCATTCCTTTTCCAACCATTCACACAGGAACAGCCTCAACGTGGCACAGCCCATGGAAAGACTCTTCTTATGCACACGCCTTGCTCTGAGCTCTGTTCATTGATTTCTCCCTTATAGCAACAACCAAGGTGACACTCCCTGCTGCCTTGGTTATCCCCACAGCCCAACCATACCCCACTCACCTTCTCTTTCAGGTAGGTGAGGATGGCTCGCTGCAGCTCTTCCCCTGGAGCAAACCTGTATTTCTGGTAGACAGCTGCATGTCCTCTCCCCTCAAACATCTGGGTGGCCATGTTTGGGCAAGTCAGAACCTGAGAGGAGGCAGGAGGCCAGGTTTGTCACCACCAGATCAAACTTCTTCTGCCTGGTGCTGCTGGGGCCAAAGTCTTCAGCTGCTGGCAGGGGCCCAGGGAAAACTTTACCCATAAGGCTCCAGCCAGGGAGTGGGGACCTGCTCTCCAAGGATCCCTACCACGGGATAAGATAAAGTGTATGCCAAGGAAAAGCTTTCCAGGTTTTTAAAGCCTTCTCCTCCTTATTTCTTTGAAAGTGTGAAAAAACCTCACTTACCTGGATGTCCAAAATCATTTATTCTCAAACAAAAACACGATTTTTTTCCCTATTTTACTATTTTTTTTTTCATAGAATAGTTTGGATTGGAAGGGACCTTAAACGTCACCTAGTTCTAACCCTCTCTATGGGCAGGGACACCCCTCACTAGAGAAGATGTCCCCAAGCCCCATCCAACTTGGCCTTGAACACTTTTTAGAGATGGGGCAATCACAGCTTCTCTGGGCAGCCTGGGCCAGAGTCTCAGCACCCTCAAAGTATTTCTTCCTAATACCTAACTTAAATCTGCCTTCTTCCAGCTTAAAGCCATCACCCCTTTTCCTATCACTCCATGCCCTTGTACGAAGTCCTTCCCCAGATTTTCTGTAGCCCGTTCTCGAAGGTGCTCTAAGGTCTCCCCGAAGCCTTCTCTTCTCCAGGCTGAACAACCCCAGCTCCCTCAGCCTGTTCCCGCAGCAGAGGTGCTCCAGCCCCCTGAGCATCCCAGCCCCCTGAGCATCCCAGTGGCCCTCCAAGCATATTTAAGGAAATTTACCTTTTAGTAAGAGAAACTCAACCACTCCGCCTCCACTCATGGGATACACTTCTGCCCCTCCCTGACCCAGCCAAGGTCCCCGTTTTATCCGGAGCCCCACCCACCCCGGCACAGGTTTGGGGACCTCCCCGCTCCTGACCTCAGCCCCGGCCCGCTCACCGGTGGGCGGAACCGTTCTGCTGCCACAGCCCAGAGGGCCCCAGGCCCCGCCCGCGGCTCCGGCCCATGGTGCTGCCACCCGCAGGCGCCATCCCCGCCAGCCGTGGCCCGCAGGCAGAGCCCGGGACCCGGAGGCTGCGGCGGAGCCCGTTTCCGAGAGACACACGGATATCCGACACCAGGCGAGGGCGGGATATCGGGTGCCGGGATCCATGCAGAGGCGCTGCGGTACAGAGCGGCCCTGCCGGCCCGGCGCCAGGCTTTCCCAAAGCCCCTTTCGGCGGAGGGTCCTCCCAATGCCCAGAGAAACCCCAACCCTGTCCCGCCCCGGAGCCTCAGCCCCCTCCTACCGCCGGAGCAGCTCCCGCCGCCTCCGCGATCGGAGCTCCGGGCGCTCCCGGGACCAGCAGAGGGAAGAAGGAAGGCACCGCCCACGGGCCCCCCCTCACGGTGCCCGGCCGGAGCGGGGAGAGAAGGGATGGACGCACAATAAAAAAGGGAGGCAGGTTCCGGAGCCGGAGGCTTCGTCCCGCCGAGGCCCGGCAGCCTCACAGCCCTTGCAAGGTTTCCGTGGGAATTAACGGGGTTGGCTCCGAAGCGCCCGGGGGCTCCTTGGGAAGCGAAGGGGAAGGCAGCGGGACTCAAAACACAGCAAACACCCAGAGCTGGACTCCCGAGGGTCTCTCTGCTGGGGCTTCCGCTTCTTGCCCAGCAGAAAAAGAAAAGCGCAACACCCACCCTGAGGGCACAGGGCGCTGGCTTTTAAGGACCAGGCAAAGCCCCTCCCGCGGTCTGGGTCAGTGTTTTACCCCCTCGCACACCTCATTGCACACAGGTGAAGTCAACCGAGTTCTGCTTCTCTTCAAGCACCTTCGTGTCGGTTTGTTTTCCACAGTGCTTGTGAAGCTCTGCTAATTAGCACAGCCCTTGAGCCCAGCCTGATGTGGGGGGGCTCGGTGTGACTTTCCCAGGAGCTGAACGTGGAAACTCCCTTGGAAGAGTTTGCTGGATGTTGTAGTAGTTGCTGGGCATTTGTCCTGAGTATTTTAATGGGGTCACCCACTGCTGAATTGTACCAGGGGTACAATAAAAATACAATACAAACACCAAAGGCCCCCATGTTTCCATATTCCACAGTGTCTTGCAGCATCTGGCAAGTATCTGGCTTATTTTGGCATTCCAGTACCCTAATTTTACTTCTGGTTTGCTGAGAGCATGAATGCAGATGGGAATGGGTGATGTCCAAGGTTCCAGCAACCCGGCCTCTTCCTAGCTGAGGTCCCCATAGCCTGATTGCTCTCATGGACAATGCACAGATGACATTTATGTGACAATCCTCTGGCTACAGCTGAGATCAAACACCTAGAGGATAAGAAAATATGACCCTGAGCTGTAAATGGCTTCAAGTCCTTTTCTAAGGATTTAGAGCTCTCTGGATTTAGATGCTCTCTGGATTTAGCTGCCTTTGACTCCCTACCCCAACTCTATACCTATTTATGTTCCCCAAGTGACTACTAAGCTATGGCCCTGCACCATGCAGCAATATGTTGGTTTTCTTCATCTTTGAATTGCTGAGCCTTGACACAAATAGAAGTTTTTGTGTCCCAGGCATAGAGAATCAGACACTATCCACGTCCCTACCAACCCACTTACTAAATCTGTAGGCTTTAAGGAATACCAAAGAACCCTGTCAGCCTTCCTGCATCACTTGCTGGTGTTTTCCACCAACACTGCTGTCATTTCCTCTGTGCCTAAATGTCCAATCCTGCTCTGGAAAAAGCCATTTTATTTCTATTACTGTAGTTCCTTTCCTTTTCAAATATTATGGTGAATTCTTGTTCTCAGTGTGATGACCTGACACCCAAGGGAGTCAGTGCTGCCTCATGAAAACAAAGCATCTGGTGTCATCTCACCCACATGCTTTGATGTTTCTGAAGATTTTCTTCTTCCCATGTTTTGATGCCAGTGGGGAAGAGCTGCTCTGTTTCATCCAGAATATAAATGTCACTCTCAGAGCAAGCCTGGCTCTGTAATTGCATTCAGCAATAATTTTATGGCAGAAAAGTTTTCCCTGATTTCACTCAGAGAATTCTTAACTAGCTTCTTTTCCTGCAGCTAAGAAATGTGTGTCAGTAGACTCATAAGCACCTTCTAATTAATTACATCTATTTCTCAAATGGAAAACAAATTCTCATTTATTTTTTTCAAGACTGTTTTAAGCCCAGGCGAGGTGATGCTGTAGGGTTCAACATCTTGTAGATGATATGAGTCCTGAATCCTTCTTCTCCAGTAGCAGAGATGCTCCTTTGACCAAATCTTGAAACACAGAGCTTAAAATCACAGCGATTCTGTAGCCCACAGCAAAGTCACAGGCTCTGTGCTTTTAATTTGGCTCCACCACTGTGTTCTGACCCTGCCCATGGGAGGAAAACAAAGGAGGGAATACACCAATCTTCAGATCTCAGCAAAGCAGCATTGTGACATGGAATAAGCAGCCTTTTTAAAAGGGATTTTGGACAGCAAAAGCAACTGGGACAAGTAGGGTTCCAAGGTACTCACTGGCACCATCATTACTGCCTGTCATGAGCTCCAAGATGTTACCCTGGGAAAAGAAATCTCGACCCACTTTGTGTATCCAGGAATGGGCTGTGCCCACCCTGATAGGAGCCCTTGTGGTGTCCAGGGCCCTATTTCACTCGACATGGCTCTGACTCCTCAGCAACAACCTGTGGAAGATGCTCAGCCTTGTCCTACACAGCATGGGCCTGGTGGCACTGGACCCTGCAGACAGATTGCATCCAGTATGGAGCTAGTGTAAGGACAGGCAAATTGCCCCATCATGGTGCTGCTTTTAATTTACAGATTTCGTTGGCTTAAGTTAAGTTAAGTTAAGTTAAGTTAAGTTAAGTTAAGTTAAGTTAAGTAAGGGTGAGCAGCTACTCACCAACCTCCCCATCACCAGGATATTGTTCCAGGATGGGGCTGACGCTGTCCTTCTTCCTATCCCATGTCCTTGGCACCTAGGGAACATGTATTTAGGTGGTAACTACACTGCGGAGTGAAGAGTTTGTAACCAGCGGGCTCTTGCTCACTAGAAACAAATAAACACAGTGTCAATGTTTCCACTCCACAGCCCCTCCTCACCAAGAAAGTAGCAGTGACATGAAAACTAAATGGGGCCAATCCCCCCGAAAGGAGGAATAGACAGAAAGCTCAGGGCATGCTGCTCCCCACAGCATCCCTTCTAGCTCTGTCATCTGGGTTATTTACCCTGTGAAGAAGCCAGTGATACTTGTCTTACCTTGTGAAGAAAATTATGTGCTTTTAAGATCCCAGTAAGGCTTCAGTTCTTGGGAGACTTCCCTGTTTATTCGTTCCACAGTGGAAAAGAAACATTTATTATCACAATAAATAAAGGGATCAGTAAATACTTGGTATTTCTCTTTTTAAACCTAGAGGGCTCAGATGCTAAAGTAATGAAGAACATAATTTTCTTGGCTTATGAGCAGCAGGGCATGGGATAAAATCTCCTTGCAGGGAAGGAAGTAAGCCACAAACCAAGGATGTCTCAGCTGATCGCATGGCTGCTTTATATCTGTGCCTCGTGCTCTCAGCTGGGGATGGGGCTGTCCCTGCTTACCCCCTAACAGCTGCAACCCAGGAGAAATTCAGTGCTCATGTGAAAATAGCTCCTCCATGCTTCCTAGCTCGTCTTATAACTTTATTTGCTGTCAAAAGCTTCCCCTTGTCTTCAGTTAATTTGTAACTGTAGAGCCACAGATCTCCCATTGCCTGACAGCCTTAAACAGACTTGAATATCCTAACACCCCTTGGTGTCACCACAATCTGGTGCATCGGTCCTCTTGGGGGCTTTCCATCACTGAAACCTCAGCAGACCTGAATTTGGATGCTACAAAATTTCTGAGCTGAGTATGTTCCTTTAGGTTTTGCAGTGCTGTTAGCAGTTATGCCTTGTTCAGCACAGAGCTTCATTTGCCAGAGATCTTGGACATCTGATGAGCCATAAAGTCACTGATGATGAATTAGGGAGACCTGTAATTAACAAGAGGGAGGGAGAACATGAGCACAAATTTATTTAATTTCACTTTTCCTTGTGTGCACGTGCATGAGGATGTAGTAGTTTATATTATTATATCTGCTGGGATATGCAAAAATTCAGTGGTATGTGGCTGTACTAAAATGAAATGACAGGGACACATGCAGCAAACCCCATTTGGAGCAATTGCTTTGGGGCTGGCTGATACTTAATGTTCTGCTCTGAAATGCAGTCAACCCTGTGGTGATTAAATAAGTTCCAGGACCATCTTAACTCAGTGTTTAAGCATTTTCCTTCTTCCTTGCGGGCCTGAGCTATGTCTGTGATAGGAATATTCATTTTAATAAGAAATGGAGAACTAAAGGAGAGGGGGTGATCCTTTAGGGTCTTCTCTCCTTCCTCCAAAAAACCCTGAGCCAGTAGTTGGCTGAGTCCTTCAGCCCTCATCCATTTCTCTCTGCAGTTCTTGGGACTGAAAGCCAAGTGGAAGCAAGCCTGGAAGTGTAGTGGTGCAGAGGATTGGAAAGAAGGAGAATTTCTCTTTCCTGGCCATGCTGTGGTGGCCACTGGTGGCCCATTTCATCCAGGGCAGGAGGGCCAGAGTCCACTAACACAACGTGATGTGGCACTGAGGAGGGTGCAGGAGGGCACAGAAAGGTGCAGGAAGGTTCAGAGCTGCAGGAAGGTGTATCAGGGTGTGGGAGGATGCCAAAGGGTCTGGAATGGTGCAAGAGCGTGCAGGAAAATGCAGCAGAGAGCAGGAGAATGCAGGAGTGTACAGAATCATACAATCATGAGATCGTTAAGGTTGGAAAAGACCTTGACGATCAAGTCCACCCATCAACCCAGCACAATTGTGTCCACCAAACACATTGTGTCCTGAAGTGCCACCTCTACACATTTTTTTAACATCTTCGGGGATGGTGACTCCACCACTCCCTTGGGCAGTCTGTACCAGTACTTGCCCACTCTTTAGTAAAGAAATTGTTCCTAATATCCAATCCGAACCTCCCCTGGTGCAACTTGGGGCCATTTCCTCTCGTCCTGTCACCGGTTATGAGGGAGAAGAGTTCGAACTCCCCGTCACTCCAATCTCCTTTCAGAGACTTGTAGAGAGCGAGGGGGTCTCCCCTCATCCTCCTTTTCTCCAGGCTGAACACCCCCAGTTCCCGCAGCCGCTCCAGACCCTTCCGTTGCCCTCTCTGGGTACAGAAGGCAACAGAAGAGAGCAGAGGGCGCAGGATAAGGTGCTGGAGGGCGTGAGAAGCCTCACCCTGAGCCAAGCCGCCCTGAGCAGCGGCAGCAGCAGCAGCAGCAGCAGCGGCGGCAGCAGCGGGGCGGGCTGAGGCTGGGGGCGGGCTGAGGCTCGGGGCGGGCTGCGGCTGGTCCCGGCCCGCCCAGCGCGGGTCTCCGGCGGCGCCGATGGGGCTGGGGGCCTGGCTGCGCTCGCTGGGCGGCTGCTGCGGCTGCTGCCGGGGGGAGGCGGCGGCACCCGAGAAGGAGCCCTTGCTCAGGTGAGACACAGCCCCGGCCTCTTCCCCACCCCCGGCACCCTTGGAGGGATTGGGCTGGCTGAGCGGCTTTCGTTTCTCTTTCCGCCCGGGCTGCCTTGGCACGGGGGCCGGTTCTGTTCTGACAGCCGTGGCCGCGGTGCACGCCGGGCTGCGGCGTGCCGGGGCCGGGGGGGTGAGTTAGGGCTCAGTTTTTAGCGTGCGAACCCAGAGCCGCTTCTCTTCGGTGTGTCCCGTGCGCCCCTTGCTACGGAACCATCCGGCTTTGGGCTGTCCACGGTGGGGTTGCAGCAGAGGAGGTAAGAAAGGGGGGTTCGGGCATCACTGCGCCGGATGGGGGGTGTGTGGTGGTGGTCCCACCGTCGGGCAGAGCTCCGCTGCCGGTCCGGGGATGCTGGAAAGGAGGTGATACGAAAACATGGATCCCCGGGTGATGGAGAAGAGATGGGAGCTGCACAAGCACGTAAGGAAGTTTTTGCATGTTGGAAAACACCGGCGTCCAGGGCATTGCAGCGCCTTCTCCCTCCTTCCCCAGCTGGGTGCTGGCTGCCACCGAAGCCCACGTAGTGGGTGCCCTGGGAAGGGTGCAGGGACTGTTCCCTCCCTGTGTCGTCCCTGAGACAGAGACATTTCAAGGAGGGTGGGCTGCACCCGGGGTGGCCTACTTAGGCATTGACTTATATATGAGAGTCCTGAAATCTTCAATCAGGGCTCAAAATGTCCTGGTTTCATGCCGTTAAAGCAGTTCCCTAAATAATAATAACCAGATAATCCTGAGCATGGGGCCTCAAGCACAGGGAATTGGCAGAGCCAAGCACACGTGTGGAGAGGCTCCTCAGTGGCCTGGGTCCTTCACCAGGCACCTTTCTTTAGCAACACGCCGTCTGCCCGTGATCCAATTAATGCTGGCTATAAGTGTAAAGCTGGTATAAATGCTGGGTGTTTGAAAGGCACCTGCTCATAATTAATCTAACAGACTAATCGCCAGCTTGTTCCTCTTCAGGAGGCTTTGGGGGTTTTATTTCAAAGGAGGGATCTTGCAAGAGCACGTTTGCTGTGTTTGTATTTTTATTTTTATCACTGCGTTGTTTGAAATGAATGGCATGCTTGAGATTTCAGATCTTTTTTTTTTTTTTGCAGCGTTTTATTTTTTGGGGAGCTGATGTTGCTACCAAAACATTGACTTTATGACTTTTCACCTTATTTTTCCTGGAGCAGAGGTGATTGTAGCCTCATAAATCCAGAGTGTCAAAGAATGGAGCAGTCAGGAGGAGGTAGTATGGATATAATTAGGTGCATATATTACCCGAGCAGACCCAAGGCTTGCAGAAACCCTGCAACAGGGCAGGGCTGGGAAAAAAAACCCGGGCTGAAGCCAGCAAACCAGGCTGCTGCGGCAGAGCATCCAGGCTGCTGGGCTGTCTCTCATTGCACAAAGGTGGCATCTGGCTTGGATGGTAAACCAAGAATTTGGGCACTGAATCCCAAAATCTGGGCTGAAAGACAACAGGAGCAGAAATCTGTCGATGAAGCATTAGCATTTACTATTTTCTGAATAAAGCCCAAAGTGTGAAGTGGTCCGAGTCTGCTCTTGCTCCCACAGAGACTCTTGTAGCCCCCAAAGCAGGCTGCCATTCATATCCTCCTCTTTTTTTCCTTCCTCTTCCTCATTTTAAATACTGCTTAGAAGTCCAGCACTCTCAAGGGGTGCTTGCTGTTGGCAGAGCTCTCTGTGCCTGTATGGATTTGCTGACTCCTGAGCACTGCCTGCCTCCCCCTTACAGGCTGCTGAATGCTCCCTGCTGTGGTTTGGAAGTAGAGAGGAGTTGGGAAGTGCCTTGCAAGCTGTGAGGGAGTGGCTCCTAAAAGCTAAGGCATGTTTGTGTTATTGCCACATTTTGGTTTATAAAGTAAGTCAGCTGTTAAGGGTACTGGTAAGTTGCCAAGTGGGGAGAAGCCTGTCAGACCAGGGATGGGACAGAACTCGTGCTGATTGCATGCTGTCTCCTGAACGATCCCTTTCAGGCTGGGATCCTGCCTGCTCCATGTTGAAAAATGGTTTAAACAAACTGGTGCTGGCTCTGGAGCTGCATTATGCCATCCATACCCTCCAAGTTATGTTCATTTGCATGTCTTTAATGAGAGATTATCTTTTCCCTTATTACCTGTTGCTCAGGTTTTTGTTTGTTGAAAAACTAATTAACCTTCCTGCAGGAGTGCTGTTGTGAAGGATTTTTTCCCTATTTTATCTGCGTGCTGGAGCTCCCCTTTGCATCTTTTTTGTGACTTGGTGTCACAAAGCGCCTGCAGTGTTATCTGAGGTTTTGCTGGATGGGTTCCTTGTGGAATGAATGGGGTTTGGGCAGCAAATAGAATAAATAGTGGGCTGTTCTAACAAGAACTGAGCAGGAATTGCCACAGGATGGCTGATAATGGCTGATGGTTAAGGCCAAAAATATTTCTCCGTTAATGTTATTCTGCTGAAGTGTCTTGATTAGAAAACTTATGGAAATCCTGTGCTAAAAGTTCCCCTGGCAGAATTAAATAACCCTATTAAAAATGTACATCCCAGTAGCAACATAAAGCCATAAAACACAGAACTGTCACCAGTGCAGAGAAAAGCTGCTTTCCTTGGTGGAGACAGCCTTCCCAGCCTTCCCAGAAGATGATGCTCTGCTTTGCTGACTACTACATGAATAGAGCCCTGAGTTCACAAGCAGGCTGAGGACATTTCCATCCCCCAAATAAAGATGGGGTTACATGTCCTTTCTGCACCTTGGCCTGGGTCCTCATGCAGCTGAGTGTATCACTCAGTGAGGCAGGAGCTGTCAGGGTGGGTTTTCCACTGTGTGGGTTGACTGCTTGAGTTGGTAGGGTTTGGGTTGCTGGGGAGAAGACAGATCTGTGGGGTCACACAAAAACATGGTTGTGGAGGTGGAAGTGCTAGAGAGCACCCAGTCCACCCTCTGCTCAAGCAGGGTCACCCGGGACCCCGTTGAGTTGGGTTTTGAGTGTCTCCAAGGACAGAGGCTCCACAGCCTCTGGCAGCCTGTGTCAGTGCTCCCTCCCACAGGGCACTGAAATACAGAGATAAGATCCCTCTGAGCCATCCTTTCCCTGAGCTAACCAGTCCCAGCTCCCTCAGCAAAGGTGTCTGAAATCAAACTCTGCCCAGCAGCACCGCTTTTGAGGAAAAGCTGGGTAGAAGCTGATTCTTTGGCCAAGAGGCAGGTGAGAAGCTTCACACGCAACTGTCCCCTTGCCTGCTGCTCTGTGCACAAGGTCTCTGTAGGGACAGACCATGCCACTGGGATCTTGGCACAGCTGCAGGGTTAGCTGGGCAGAGACAAAATACCCTCTTGAGCCACTGGGATTTTTGAGGATTAGTTAATTAGAACTGTTCCCACGATAAGCTGAAGGAGGCTGGGGGGGTAGTGCAGGGCTTGGGGTGGGTAGGTCTGATGGGGGGCAGGGCAGGGTGCTGCAGGAGTGGTGAGGAGATGCCACCTGGTTAAATGGATGATTGCAGTTCCTCCATCCTGGTTGCTCAGGTAACACTTGAGCTTCTTCTGTCTTTGTGTGCCTGAGTGTCTGCTATCTTTTGTGGCTGCACTGCCTGTTTGAACCATGGCTCAGGGTGTAGCTGGGAAGGTAAAAGGAGGCTCACGCTGCCTGGGCTCTCTCCCTCTCTGCAGTAACAACAACCCCTATGCCTCCTTCGGAGCCACTCTGGCACGGGATGAGGAGCAGAACCTGTGGAGCACCCCACATGATGTGACCCACATGGAGGCGGATGATGACCGGGTGCTGTACAACATGATTGTGGTCAGGAACCAGCTGGACAAGGACTCAGAGGTGAGGCAGTCCCTGTGAACCAAGGGTCAGTGCTTTCATCAGATGCTTTTGCAGTGCCTGTATTTAAGCACCCATTAACTTTCCACAAGGTGTCGAGTGATAGGATGAGGAATGGCTTTAAACTGGGAGCAGGGAGATTTAGTTTACATATTAGGAGAAAATTCTTCACTAGGAGGGTCATGAGACACTTGCCCAGGTTGCCCAGTGAGGCTGTGGCTGCGCCATCCCTGGAAGTGTTTGAGGCCAGGCTGGATGGGGCTCTGAGCAACCTGATCTAGTGGGAGGTGTCCCTGCCCACGGCAGGGGGCTTGGACCAGGATGATCTTTAAGGTCTCTTCCAACCCAAATCATTCTATGTTTCTATGAATAAGCCTCTAGAAAGACCCCAATGTGCCAATGTGACTCACATAGGCACTGGAGACTCCCATCTGCTCCATCACCCTCCCCATTTTCTCCTACCTCTGGCATGGATGCATCTGAGGCCATCTCATCCCTGGGAAGCTTGGGGATGTCTCCAGCAGCTGAGCCAAGTGACCACCCAGGGATGGGAATGAATGATGCAATCACTCCTACCGCCACTAAACATGTACTGGTAGCACTGGGATCCCCCAACTTAATTCCCTAGCTTCACAAGGTTTTTTTTTTTTGTCAGATAATCCCTTGGTTTGGGTTTCCCGTGTGTGGTCAGAGTGGTGTTCACCCACCAGGGGGGGTGAGCTGCTGCTTCAGTGAGTGTCAGGTTAATTACTCCTCTAATGAGCTGTACGGCAATTACTGAGGAGCGGAGAACTGGCCCAGCTCTTAGGGTGGCAGGGAAAATCATTGCTGTTACATAAAAGCTCTTTTGCAGCCCTGATTTCCTTCGCTAACGCATTTTGGCACAAAGGAGATTTCAGTGGCCTGATTTGGAGCAGACTGTAGTGAACAGTGACACGTTTCCCCCCCTCTCCGATTGCTTCTAAGACTTCAGAATGTTTGCAGGAACAGCCTGGAGGCTTCACATTTAATTTCAAAGTGATCCCACTTCGTCTGAGAGACAGCAAGACTGTAACTCTTCTTCCTGTGCCAGTTCTCTCAAACTGAAAGATAGCTCAGCTTTCAGAAAAAGCCTTAAACTCCAGAGTTACAGCCAAAATAAAAATATACAGTTTTTAATACTTAAAATGAGCTAATGCAATCCTTGGCTTCAGTTGGCCACTATCCCCATTTAATGGTTTGGGTTTTGTTTTTGGTTTTTTTTTTTTTTGATGGGGATTGAATTAATTGTGGTGTTCACAATAGATGGGTTTGTAACAACTTTTTCATGGCTGCATGTCACCTTTACAGCTATAACTGAGGATACCCTCCCCACTGCTCTGTTTTCTGTCTCCCAGTTGCTCCATAGGGTTTTTAGCAGTTCTGAGCAGTTGCTGTGCCTGCCAGTGAAACAGCAAAGTACAAAGAGCATGGGGTTTCCTCTCCACAACAAATGTAAGATATATATTCTGTTTTTTTTCTTTTTTTAATGCAGTGCAATTTAAAAAAAAAGCCTGAGGAGCACAACATCAAGTGGGCTTTGAAGAAAGCCAACACACAATGTGCTTGATTTGAATTATAGCACAGTGTGCTTTGCAGCTGGTGATTCCAGACTCTGTGCTGCCTCTCTTCTACCACTGGGGAAACTGAGGCATGAAATATAAGTCCACGAAGCTGCTTCCCTTTCCAGCTGCAGCTTTTTCTGAGTTGCAGAACAGGGCCTTCCCTTTGCTGCCAAAGCAAACATTACTGCCTTCAGCCCCAGGTGCCAAAATCCCTCCTTAGTCCAGTGAACATTTTAAAACTAGGCCAGAATGCATTTCTGTTGCCTCCTTAGAAGATCTCAGCCCCAAGAGAAAGAAAAAAAAGTAATTGCAAACCATCCCTGGGCTGCAAAAACCATAATCTGCTTTGGGAGCTGCACTGCTCTGAAAGTCTCTGGGAGAAGGGTGTGGATGGTGCAGGACAGGGGACAGAGGAACAGCTTCTTCTTTGTGCCATGTACAAGTGTTACAAAACCACAGGTCATTTTTTTCCTCTTGGTTACAACTGGATGGAAGGGACAACTCCTTCCTGCGTTTCTGCACCTTTATTTAAAAAGAAATCTGGGCATGCTCTGCATTTATTGTATGCTTTGTCATTCAACATCTTTATCTTAGTAGTTCCTTAACACAGAAGCTTGGAAGGTTCCCAAAGAGCAGGTCACTCTGTGTTGTGTGTGAGTTCCCTCTATGGCACAGGTCTCAAACCTGTCTCCTGGTTTCCTTACCCTGGCTAACCCACTCCTGCATTCCTGGGCATTTTCTTTCTTTAAAAAGGTTGTTCAAATGCTGCCAAGGTGCTGGGAGCTAGGACAGAGGTGGTGGGCCAGGGTGCAGTGCTGGATGTCAGCGGGCATGGTCCAGGACAGGTCTCTCCTGGCCTGTCCATCTCTGTGTTATGGATCCCTGGAAATAAATAAACCAAGCTGTGTACCAAGTGCTCTGACACTGAGTGCACCATGGATCTTAGACAGTTTTCTCTGTGTTAGATTTTTCTTGGAGGGACTGTGTCAGTGTCCTTCCTTGGGGTCCGTTCCTTGCCTCTACCATGGGGCTGGACCCACAGAGCCATTTCTTCTCCCTTCCCCCTCCCAACATCCCTGCTCCAGGAAATTTGGCAGCCTCTCCATCCCAAACTTGGTGTGACTGATGTATGGACAGCTTCACCCTGCTCCCTGCTGAACCAGGGCAGTGAGCTCTTCAAAGCAAGAGCTGTGCTGTTTCAGGTGTGCCCTGTTCCATGGAATCATAGAATCCCAGACTGGTTTGGATTGGAAAGGACCTTAAACATCATGTGGTTCCAATTCCCCTGCATGGGCAGGGTCAGCTTCCACTAGACCAGGTTGCTCCAAGCCCCATCCAACCTGGCCTTGAACACTTCCAGGGAGGGTATGGCCACAGCCTCTCTGGGAAACCAAAGCCAATGTTTCACCACTCTCAGAGTGAAGAATTTCTTCTGAATTTCTCATCTAAATCTTTGCTCTTCCAGTTTAAGGCCATTCCCCTCATACTAACACTCCATATCCTTGTAAAAAAGCCTCCCCAGCTTTCTTGTAGTCCCTTCAGTTACTGGAAGGTGCTCTAAGGTCTCCCCAGAGCCTTCTCTTCTCCAGCCTGAACAACCCAAACTCTTTCAGCCTGTCTCCATAGCAGAAGTGTTTCAGCCCTCTGACCATTTCCATGGCATCTTATGCGTTTGCATTGTTTCTCATCGAGCCCAGAACTGACCCACTTAATGCCTATGAGAAAGTATTTGTGAACTCCTGAGCAACTCTCAAAACTGGATCCAATATAAGCTTATTTGGAGCTGAGAGGTCAGCTGATGGGTCAATGTATGAATGTGTATGTAGTTTGTTTTCTCAGCTACTTCCAGTGGGGCCAGAGAAGGAGAATGCCTGCCTGGACTGATATTTTGCATCCTTAACCCTGATAACTCTTTTGACCTCATTTCTGAAATAACTCTTGAACAGAATTGTGACACTAGTTGCTTTGAAGAGAATATAGAAGAAGGCTGTGGTAGAGGATTGCTTTGGCAACATGAGGAGAGCTACCTACTAATTAGGAAATTTTTGTATGAGCTGGGACGAAAGGTTGGACAGTGCCTCTTGGCACATTTTTTCCCAGAGCTCTTGGTTATGTCCCAACCTGGCTTATATTTCATGCCCAGCATCTTCTCACTTTCGTTTGGCATTTGCAGATTTAGCAGAGCATGCTAAAGAGCCCAGGGAAGTTTTTCAGGTAAATATCTGAAGGGCTGAGGAGAGGTGAGGGGTGGGAGGGTTTTCCTGCTGCTTCTGGCACACTCTTGACTTGTGCATAGAGGGCTTTCTCAAGCCCCCACTGGCATAAGGTGTGCCCTGCTACAGAAAAGGGCAAAACTGGTTGCAAAAAAATGAAGCCAGGAACTGACCCCTGCTTTGGTTTCCTGTTGTTAATTCAGATTTTGGCAATAGGGTATTTTTCTTAAGGGATTATCACTGGGATTTAAAACAGGCACATAGAAACACCAAAGGGCTTCGTGAAGACCCATTTTGCACTGTACTTTCCCAGTACTGTGTGCAAGAAGCCTCATCACTATTCCAGAAGTTTGCAAGAAGAGGGACAGGGACTGAAGATGTAAAAACAAGCTGTGTTTTGGGACAGCTACTTGTCCCCTGCCTGCATGCATGCAGGCTTGTGACACTTCACTGGAAGGGGCTTTGTCTGGGAGCCAGCCCAGGGCTGCCCAAGGACTGGTGCGCCCTGTCCTGGCACCCTGGTACAGAATCCCAGAATTATTCTGGTTGGAAAAGATCTTCAAGATCATTGAGTTCAACTATTAACCTAACTCTTCCAACCATAAACCTAACTCTTTCAAGTCCAGTGCTTAAACCATGTCCCTCAGCACCACATCTGCACACCTGTTTCTGTTTAAAAGAAACACCTCTAGGGAGGGTGATTCCACCACCACCCAGGTCAGCCTCTGCCAGTTTTTAATTACCCTTTCAGTAAAAAAGTTTTTTCTAGTACGCAATCTAAATCTCCCCTGGCAACCTGGGGATGTTTCTTCTGATCCTGTTGCTTGTTACTAGGTAGAAGAGATCAACCATCCTCCTTGCTCCATCCTCCTTTCAGGTAGTTGTAGAGAGTGAGCTCTCCCCTCAGACTCCTCCAGGCTGAAAACCTCCAGTTCTGTCAGCTGCTCCTCATAGGACTTGTGCTCCAGACCCTTCCTCAGCTCTGTTGCCCTTCTCTGGATACACTCCAGTCTCTCAATGTCCTTTGTCATGTGGGGCCCAGAACTGAAACCAGGATTTGAGGTGCAGCCACACCAGTGCTGAGCACAGAGGGATGATCCCTGCCCTGGTCCTGCTGGCCACACTATTTCTACACCAGAACCACCACGGTCACAGGGGCAGCAAGGGCTGAGGGACAGAAGGGTTTGGCACGGAGTCCTGGTGCCTGCCTTGGGGCCACCCAGCAGCATATAAGTGCTGAGCAGTCTAAGCCTCGTGATGCTGCTGGGCCCCAACCAAACCCTCCCTCCACAAGTCGCATCTCGGTGACTCATGGGATTTGTGTGGGGAACACCCTCCCCAAAGCCTCTGATGTTGCTTGTTCCCACAGGGAGACACAGGAGGACAAGCTTTGCTCTTCCTCTGCTGTACAGTTAAAAGAAGATGCTTTTTAGATTAATTTCGGGAATGGAAAGATGCTCTTAACTCTTGTTTCCCACGTTAAAGCAACACAGAGGACAACTCCTGCCCACAGTAATTAGGATGTCTCTTCTATAGGGAATCACCTGGGAAAAGTGGGGGGTTTCTGAGACCGACAGGGAACAGGGCATGAGTCCCTTCAAGAGCTCAGCCCAGAGACACCCATCTTCACCCTGATACCTTCCAGTCTCTAGTTTCTTTTCAGTCATAGAATCACAGACTGGTTTGGCTTGGAAGGGACCTTAAAGATCATTCAGTTCCAATGCCCTTGCATGGGCAGGGACACCTTCCACTAGACCAGGTTGCTCAGGGCCCCATCCAACCCCCAGGGCCCCATCAGGGCCCCTTGAACACTTCCAGAGATGGGGCAGCCACAACTTCCTTGGGCAACCTGGGCCAGTGTCTCACTACCCTCAGATTAAAGAATTTCTTCCTAGTATCTAACATAAATCTCCTGTCTTCAAATGTGAAACCATTTCCCCTTGTCATCTCACTACAGACTGGCACAAAAATCCCAACCCACAGCTTTCTTGTAGGTCCCCTGCAGATATTGGGAAGTTGCTATAAGGTCACCTTGGAGCCTCCTTTTCTCCAGGCTGAACAACCCCAACTTCTTCAGCCTGTCTCCATAGGGGAGGTGCTCCAGCCCTCTGATCATTTTAGTGGCTTTCCTTTGGGCACATCCCAGGAACTCCATGTCCTTATGCTGAGGACTCCAGAACTAGACACAGAACTCCAGATGGGGTCTCATTATGCCAAATGACTCCAGATTGTCCCTCAACCATCCCTCTTTGCTATTTTAAAAAGGGTACTTCAGCCTTTAAAAATGTTTATTTTTCTTGCTTTCTAGTACTTTTGAAAACTTGCCTTCTCCAGCTAGATCCCAAAGAGAGGGTGGAGCAGGCTGGAGAAGGCAAGTTTGTGACCAAACTAAGGTCAGTAACTTTTATTCAGAGTTTTAGTTTTCCTTGGGCTATCATCACCTGTAAGAACCTGTAAGAACATGTGCCATGCCAGATGAACTGCAAGGATATGAAAATAAGGTGTTGCAGTAGTTTGTAGTAGATAATTGTTACTACATGGTTGTGGTTTTTCAGGCTGGAAAGGCCAAATCAGGTATTGTCACAACTTCAGGTTTTGATACAAGCAGGGTTGTCAAGATTTGGGGTAAAGGGCTTTGGACCAAAGAGATTGAAGTCTCTCAGGTGGCTATATTTGGAAGTTCATGCTGTTCTCCAGCCTACACCAATGTTATAATTTCTAGCACAGCACAGAGCAGCAGTTTTATATCCTCCATGTCTGACTGAGGAGACCACTTTGGTTATCAGTAGTACCTAAGCTGCATCCTGTAACCCTGTTTCAAGGTAACTGGAGGCTTGTTTTGTTCATGCAGGGATGCTCTACCAAATGCCAGGCTAAAACTTTCCTTGCTGGTCAGTATAATCTCTTCCAAGGATAATGGCAACCTGGCCATTCATTTTCATACTGGTCCCTCAGTGCCAACATCAACAGTTCAACTCTGGCTCCGTTTCTAAAAGCTGAAATTCCTCAAAAAGCAGCAGAGACCTCCCCATGAGCAAATAACTGAGTGTCTTTTATCCCTTTGCTTTTCAGGAATGGCAAAAGCTCAACTATGATATTTATACCTTACGGCAGACCCGAAAAGAAGTGAGAAACAGGTGGAAACATATTTTGGAGGATTTAGGTAAGCTAGAAGACAAAAGGACATAATTTCTGTGGTACTGAATGAAAGGTCCCAAGGTGGCTGAGGATGGGAACGACTCCACAAAATCAGGCTGGTAGAGGAGGAAGGGAGAAAAATAAAAACATCAGGTAGGCCACGCAGCAGCTGGGAGCCTGCAGGAGGATCCCCAGAGCTCAGGCGTGGCTGGGAGGAGACAGTGCCATCCAAAACACATCAAAAAGCCCACAACTCATGACCAGCGGGGAACCTTTTAAGCTCATAGTAATGTGCTCACTCATCCATGCCAAGCTTCCTTGTGGAAACTCTAGCAGGAATACCTGGGAGTTCACCCTAGGTTTTCCTGGGTGAACAAGATAAGCAGGGAGAAATGAGTATTCCTTTCAGATCTGAACACAGATACATCTGTTTTTCTTCCACCCACTTGGTTTACTCCTAAGTGAATCTGAAATACTCCTTCACCAACTGAAATTGCTCAACAGTGGCCTTCCTACTCCTGCTATTTCCTGGCCTGCAAACTGAACTTCACCCAGCTGTCTAAATTCAGCACTGGCACAGGCTGCCCAGGGAGGAGATTGAATGACCATCCCTAGAGGTGTTTAAAAGATGTGCGGATGTGGTGCTTGGGAACATTGTCTAAATACTGGACTTGGTAGAATTAGAGTAATGGTTGGACTTGATGCCCTTAAAGGTCTTTTCCAACTGGAACGATTTTGTGATCAGCTTGGTGGTGACTTGCATCATGTTCTGGATGTGGCTGGCAGCTAATGAGAGGTGGTTGTGTGAGTTAGTGCACTCGTTGGGTTGTTCAAGGATGTTACCACTGGGAGTGACAAAGTATCTCAGCCACTCCTGCCCTACCTGCCATACTGGCATCTGATGGGAGGAATATTATACATTTATAACTAGGTATCAGCGTTCATCTTCATCAAGGTGCTTGTGCAACCCATAGAGACCAACCATGGGACAGATCACTTGACATCCTTAATGTCTGTTCCTGCCTGTTGACACAGCTCCCTCACGTCCGCAATGGCTCCAGAGGTGTTTTGCAAAGGGTGGGGAAGTTCAAGGACAGAGTCACTGGGTCTTAGCAAAGGTAGATGTGCAGCCAGATGTGAAAGCAGCTTTTTGTCTAGACCTGTACTTTAGTCATAATCCCACTGTGATTTCCCCTATAAGTGTTGTCAGGTGAGACACATCACCACCAGCTACTTGGAGCTGAACAAAGAGTTAATGGTAGTGATTATGTTTAAAGATCCCTGCATTCATTCTCTTCCCTCTTTCCTTCCCTGGGTATCCTTCCTGTAAGAGATGCCGACTACTACAAGAGTAATTATCCATCCATCCATTACTGCTGCAGGTTTCTAATCACTGGTACCAACAACCCAAACAACACACAGGCATAGCTGCTGGGGTGTTGAGGTGTCAGGGTTTGACACTGGCCCAGCAATTAAACTGAATGAGAGATGCTTTCTATTAAACATCTCCCTCCCCTCCCTAATAAAGAAAGGAGAGAGAATAAAGGAGAGAGATTTATGGGTTGGAAACTAAATGTAATGATAAATAGGAAAAATTACTAAATATCTATAAATATACAGGAAAATTGATACCATGTTCCTCCCCCTTTCCCCCCAATAACTTTCACGTCACCACCAAGGCTGCAGGGCAGCCCTGGGAAAGTCCAGGCTGGAATCCTGGGGTCAGCAGCAGTCGGGAGCTGGAGGCAGGAACACACAGATTCAGGCTGACATGGATCAGGACCACAGGCAGAGGAACGGAGGGAATCCTCCCAGGATGCTGAAGCAAACAGGGACAGGCAAAGAAGGGGAAGCAGTGATCCCTCAAATTTATACTGGGTATGATGTGTATGGGATGGAATACTCTGTTTGGTCAATTTTGGCATCTATCTTGTCCATTCCTCCCCGAAAGAGGGTTTCAGGTGTGACCTCTTTACTCCTTTTCTCCTTTCGGAGGGCAAAAGGTTCCTCAGAACTGAACAGTATCCTTGGTTCTGCACACCAGTCTCTAGCTGTAACTATAAATATTGAGCATTACCAGTCCCAGAAGTGGACACTTTCTGAGAAACTTGCTGTTAATTTCAGCAAGTCCAGCTACTTACAAGGAACTTATCTGAAAGCAAAAGTACAAGACAGAAAATTACCTTTATCCTGGCCCAGACCAGGACATGCGGAAGCCCTGAGAGCTCTGGCAGCATCAGGAACATGCAAGAGTTGAATCAGCCCTCTGGGTGTGGGTGGTGGTACATCTTCTCTGGAAAGCTAGCAACAATTTGATCTAGATGGGCTTATGTTTTTTTTCCTAACCAGCAAGCTCATACCTGCCCCAAGTGCAGATCCAGCTTGCCTCAGGGAAATGCTCGTTTGTTTTAGTAAGTAGGGAATGCAGCAGCTCAAGGTGGAGTGGGAGAAAGGAACCTTGCAAGAGCCTGGAGGGCTCTGGGATGATCCTGCTGGTGTGCTTGGCTCCTCTCTGTAACACATCTCTTTCCCAGGTTTCCAGAAGGAAGCGGACTCCCTCTTGTCGGTGACCAAACTCAGCATCATCAGTGATTCCCAGAACATGAGCAAAGCCCGGGACATCCTGTTAAAGCTCTCCGAAGAGACAAACATCTTCCCGACCAGCTGGGAGCTTTCTGAGCGCTACCTCTTTGTGGTGGTGAGTAGCCCCAGATGTGCCTCCCTCCCATGGCCCCCATCTCTGCAGCTGAGTTCAGATGCAGGGGGGCAGATAGCTGAGCTGCACTAAATACATGGTGGCATCTGGGGCATCCCCATTAGATGTTGCACTTGTGGCTTGGCTGTTCAGCTTCCTTGGAAATGTCAGTGCTATAGCACCATAAACTTGGCCCCAAAATTTAAGTTCCTTTAACCCTGTGTGACTGTGTGGTCTCGAAGCCCATTAACTAAGTGGGAAAAGATTAGACTTAATGCCTGGCTTAACCTGGAAGGGAGCTGTGGAGGAAGGACCCTGACCAAAGGAGCTCATAGTGACTGTAAAACCCTGTTTCTTTGGCAGGACCGGCTCATAGCTCTGGATGCTGCAGATGAGTTCTTCAGGATGGCAAGTGTGGCATATCCAAAGAGACCCAGTGGGGAAAGAGTGGATGAGAGCCCTGGATCTCTGCCATGATGCCCTGAGGAACATGCCTTGCTGGTGTGAAGTGGACAGTGGGTTTCTTTCCCTCCAGGACCGGGCTCCATTGCTGAGGCGCTGGCACGTGTGGTGCCACTCCTTGTTTTCCTGCAGAGAAACAAGTGGGCTGGCCAGAGCAGAGTGAGGAGGTCAGCAAGCTGTGCCTCATCAGGAGGGCCCAGGAAGGCAGACGCTGGCCCCGAGGTGCTCCCATGCAAAAGGGAGCAAGAATTGCCCTAGTGTAGCCCTGGTGGGAGAGTCCCAGCCTTGTAGTGCATGCAATAGTCCCAAGGGGAACCTGCTGCGTGAGGCGTTGCTGTAAAAGCTGAGGTGTCTCTAGTTACAGATGCTGTGAGGAGACCCACGTTTCCACCTTCTGCTGGTACCTGATACTGTCCCCTCCCTCCACCCTGCTAGTCGGGAGGACCAACAAGAAAGGAAAAACACCTCAGCTGTATACACCTCTGTGACATTTCTCTGTGTGCTGGTTCTCTTCCTCACCCCCAGCCCATGGCAGCCCTGCTGGGCAGGTCCCAGGAGCTGCCTGTAGCTGGGAGAAGAGTTAAAAGCCTTAGAGCAGTGTCCCAGTTGGGTGCTCTGTCCCCACCAGTAGTGGTTTGGAGGTGTGTATGTCAGGAGTGCTCAGCCCAATGTCTTAAAGTAGGTTTTAAGAAGGTGCCAAGGTCAGACCTGCTGAGTGGTTAGCTCCTAATACCCTCAGATTGGATGCCCAACATCTTAATTTAGTTTCTGAAAGTTTTGGTCTTAATTGCATTTAATAAAAAACACTATAAAGCTGCATGTGCTGTCAATATATATACCATCCCTGCTGTTAATGAGGATTTTTAATGAACATCTGTGGTATATTGGGGTTTTGTCTTATAATGAGCAATAATTTTAAAACACTGGATTTGATCTTTGGAAAACAAGAGGAAGTGTTTCACTGATTAACATGTGTGCTGCTAATTGGCCAGTTGAAAATGCTGGTTACACAGGACCTCTCAAAATAGCACAACAGAGGTTTTATTTGTTTATACCTACAATGTTTGAAATCTCTCTATATATTTATTAACTGTCTCTGTTTGTCAGTCTTCCTGGGAAACAGCTTTGTCAACTCAGGACATCAGTGAAAAGTGAATTTAGTAAATAAAACATGTTGCAAAACTTAACATTTCTTGCTCTCTCTGTAACCATGTTCAGGCAACATTTATTTTGGCTACTGATAGCCAAAGGGTTGGGGTATTTGTAGGGTACCTGCCTCTGCAGCCCATTTTCCACACAAATGCATTTTCCCACTGACTTGCAAGAGTTTGCCAGCCTAAAGCAAAATTCTTCATAGGAGATAATGGGAATTTAATTGAATTTCAGTGGGATTTGGAGTCAGGTGTTAATTTTCCATATTTTGGTTTTTGGTCTTTACTTTTTTTTTTTTTTTTTTTTTTTTTTTTTTTTTTTTTTTTTTGGCAGAAGTTCTGCTCAACTTTGGAAAATGTCCCATGTTTTTATAGAAAATAAACCTAAGTGCATGGCAGCCCCAGGGTTTGGTTTGAACAAACTGTTGCAGATCTTGGTTCTAATGTCAACAAAATCCCATTTATTGTAACTTAACAGGACAAAAACTGCCTAGGAGAGACCATAATTAAGATCTCTGAATGGGTTTAGCAAGGGAAGCGCTGAGTTTCTGAGCACAGCCACAGAGAGGAGCTGAATTAACAGCAGCATCAGAGCCGGGCAGAGCTGCTCAGTTCTGCCGAGCTGGGAGGAGCAACCAGGCTGGGGGACTTGAGCATCAAATTATGTACCCATCACAGAATGAACAGAAAAATGTGTGTCAGTCCCAGCACTCAATAAACTGGTCGTAGGGAAAGCTGAAAATATTGCAAACCAACCTTGGTTAAGTATAACGATGCAGAACTGCTAAAAATCTGCAACTTGAAAACATACAGAAACCAGCAGGAATTGTTTCAATACTGGTCCAAGCTCAAGCTGGTCATTCTGTTCAGCTCAGTAGCTCAGAAGTGCCCTGTCTTCCGTGCACTTGGGGCAGAAGACTGCTAAACTGAATTTCAGCTAGTAAAATGAAGTAATTTGCCTTTTCTAATCTGCAGAGAACTCATCCAGGAATGCACAGCTTAAACTTTTTGTTTGCTCAGGTTTGGGCTTCCTCTGTTGATGGGAGAAGGAAATACAACTTAGTTTGTCTGCAAGCAAACTCTTGGCTGTGTTTTGGGGGCCAGCAGTAGAGGACTCTCTGCCCCTGAAACCCAGACAGGGGTCACACTCACCGTGAGGTTCAGACACTGCTCAGTTGCATGTTGATCCTGGCCTGCCAGTGGGGTTTAAATGATTTCATACAATACATAAATCTCAAAGGGCATCGAAGTCAGAGGCTCTCTGGTAACACTGCATCACCACCATGGTCCTGGGTGGGAAACAGCGTGAGCCATCACTAGAAGCAAGTTTGCGTTTCTCCTGCTGGATGAACCACCCAGACCTCTAAGTGCCATTCAGGCAGGCTTGAGTCTCCCAGGTGGTTTGCATCGCGCTTGTCCAGGTGTCTCCAATGCCCTACAGGTCTGAAATGCCACTCGATCCCTCCATCTGGGGAGCCAAACGCTGCCCGTGCCCCGTGGAGCCTTCCCGCAGGCAGCTGGGCAGCGGTGGCTGTCAGAGAGCTCCGCGGACACCAGATGCCACTGTTTCCCCAGCCATGCTGCCTGTGGAGGGAAATCTGCAAGACGGGAAATTTTCCCAGCCTCGGGTCTCCGCAGCCTGCAAATGCTGGCTTTCTGCTAAAGGTTGGGGTTTACATATTTATCAATCGCTCCGGTGCCTCCTGAGGGACGGGGGTGAGCCCAGCTCTCTAAATTGTAAAGGTTTGCAGGGCTGGGGCCAGGAGCCGGGCTCCTGCTTGGAAGTGCCACTCTGTGTGGGGCCGGCTGCTGCAGGAATTAGCATGTTCACCAAAAACATTCATTCTTCTAAAGAGAAGAAGGTGACTTTGGCACCCCTTCCTTAACCAGAAAAGTAAAAATACAAATAATTCTTTTAAATTAGCAGCATCAGAGGGTTTACAGTACATCTGGGTTCACTTAGCTTTCAAATGCTTTTCTTTTTCTTGAAACTGCCCCTGTGTTTGTTATTTCAACAGGAAAGGAAAGGGGAAAGGGGAAAGGAAAGGAAAGGAGAAAGGAAAGGAAAGGAGAAAGGAAAGGAAAGGAGAAAGGAAAGGAAAGGAATGGAAAGGAAAAAGAAAAGGAAAAGGGAAGGAAGGAAGGAAGGAAGGAAGGAAGGAAGGAAGGAAGGAAGGAAGGAAGGAAGGAAGGAAGGAAGGAAGGAAGGAAGGAAGGAAAAGGAAAAGGAAAACCCCCCCTTGCATTCCAAGTTTTCCTAGGACAAATATCATGAATTAGGCAGGATGAGGAACAAACATCCTGGTGGAAACTGAACTGTGATCTGTAAGACAGAGGGTGGCAGTGCAGGTGTTTGGTAAAGTAAGGAGCAGCAGCAGGAATGGGAGGCAGCAGCCTGAGAGGAGTCAGGCTTCCCATTTTATTTGCTATAGATGTAAATCAGACCGTAAGGTCTGATAAATAATGAGAATGGATGTGGGAAAGGGAGCTGTCATCTTTTAAATGTCAGCTATAGGAAAAATTACCATTTCAAATCACTCAGTTTCAGTCTCTTCTAATGCTAGAAATTCCAGTGCTTACATACTCTTCCTGGAGGGAAAGCGTGTACTTTTCTAATCTAATGAGGATCAGTAATGTTGAGTGACTTACCACAAAATAGCTCTCCAAAAGCATTTCTCTGAAGACAAACAAGGATTTTTGCATGGGGCACCCTTGTTAGGCAAGATAGGGATTACCAGAAGCTTTGCTTTGCCTTACAAATTGCAGACCTTGCAGACACTTCCATAGGGAAGCTGCTCTTGCACAGGGGAGGCCAGGGAAAAATCTCATCACCAGCTACTTCTAAATGCCCCAAGCAGAGCCTTGCATGGTGAAAAGCTTGTCTGTTTTTTCTGTTAGGTGGCCTAGTGAAATGCTCCACATCCTCCCATGAGAGTTCTGGATAGCATTAATTTTTCAAAGGGGTAATGAATTCAGGTGAAGGTTTTGGGCTAGAAAGGAAGGCACCATGGATGCTGTGGGCACCATGGACATGAAAGGATCCCAGCAGCATTAGACAAGGAGATAACCAAAGGAGGTAGAGTCTTATCAAAGGCAAGTCAAGAGGGCAGCAGGCAGAGGCAAGCAGGCACAGCCCAACCACTGCTCCAGGAAAGAAAAGAGCATTTGGCAGGTGGAGAAGGATGAGTGCAATGGGTACAGCAGCAGTGCCAGAAAATCCTGTGTTGGTGTGACAAGTGCATCACCTGGGTAACACAGCAGGATGCAGTGTGTTTGTGGACATCTGAAGAAGAATCGTTAAAATCTGATTGATGGTAGCTGCCCGGAGATCAGGAAGAAGGGATATTTGTGAAAGGATGTGTTACCAAAGGTTTATCCTCTCAAAAAATGGCAACTTTGTATCTGTTCCGCTGCTGGGATTCTTTCCACTGGCTTGAGCTTAGTTTGAGTCAGAGCTTGGAGACACAAACATCAAGGCAAGCCCAGACACCACTGAAGTAAAAAACAAAACTTCTGCCAGCCGTTCGGCTTCTGCATCGAAGTCTCAAAAATAACAAGTATGGCTTCAGAAGAGATTTCCACAAGTGATGAGAGGATCTACCTGTGCTTGTCTGGAGGGAGAAAATAAAGTCCAAACCATTTCTTGTGGCCAAGGGATCACAGGGAAAGTTCAGATTGGAGGAGTCCTTGGGAGGTCATCTCAGCCAACCTTCTGATATTTCACCTACTTCAAAAACATATGGTTGGGAAATACGTTTTTTTTTTTTTGTTTTTTTTTTTTCCATAATTAAAAAAGTGAAGCAGAAGATTTGTGAAACTCAGCTGGAAGTCTGGAATGAATTAATCCCTCTACAAAATACAGCATTGATACTGCTGATTCAACTTAGCTTTAAAATGCATTTCCATTCTTCCTTAGGTGATGGAGGGGGACAAAGGAATGATGGAGCCACATGTGGTGATTGACTCAGCCTGGGATGTGCCTGGTGGGGAGACCTGACTACCAGGGTCCCAGTGAGCCATCTGGGGATGAAAGGGGTGGAAGGGAGGGAAATGGTGTAATATTGGTGGTAAGGAGTTGGCCTAGAATGTGGAAACTCAGTTTCCAGAGCTGCCCCATCTCTGTTTGCCCTTCAGGTCATCCATGCACAGGATGGGGAGATCATACCTGCTACAGGTGATGGCAAAATCCCTCCTGCACTGGAGGGATTGTCAAGGGCTTAATATTTCTGCATCTGTGTTCAAGCAAAACTTTGTATCTCTAAAACATTCACAAGCCTATTATCCAAAAGACTCTGCTATAATAATTTCAAGATGTTTTCCTTCAATTGTGACTTTTTTTTTTTTTTAATGCTCTCCAGCTTTTTAGTATAAGCTGAATAAAGCATTGTTTCTATCCAGAAAATAAAACTTCAAATTTAGATCACAGCAGTGCATTTTAAACCAGTGCTAAAACAGTTGAGGTTTTTTTTGGTTTTTTTGTTTTTTTCTTTAAGTCAGGGGAATACCTATTCCCACACAGTTTCAGTTCTGATAAATCAGCATTTGCAGACAGAAAATTGGTTGGTTTAGTTTTGTTTTAAATCCTAACCCTGCCTAATACTTAACTCCTTGTGAACTGCTTTGAGATCTACCAACAAAGTATGCTGCACAGCAGTAAATAGCATTGTGAATATTTTTCAAGTGCAAATTACCTTTCAAAATATAAGGGAAGGGCATCTTGTAATCATTTTGACCATGTTAAAGTGAGATCACCAAGAGAGACTGTCTCTGCAAAGCACATGTGGAGGCCTGCCTAGGAATCTGGCTTGCCTGCAGTTTATCTCTCCCAATTGAAGTCAGATGCAGCCTTTCCCTTCCATGAACATTTATGAACTGGCAGATCTGCTGAGCAGGGAGACAGTTAATATACAGCAACCGTACTGAACTACCCAGACACAGACTTTTACAGTGTTGTTTGGGTTTAACTTGCCCAATTCCATGAAGAAGATTTTCAGTTTTCTTTCCTGTCTACTTGGACAAGATACAGCATAGAAATTAGCCAAGCTTGGGCCATCAGATAATCACTTCTCCAAAGCCTATGACAAAAGAGGGGAATTACCAGATGTGCAAGGTATCCGAGAGGCTCTGATTCTGCTTTTTGCCTTCCCCAAGGTGCAGGCAAACACACCAGGTTTGGAGACCCCAACAGGTACATCCATCTGCCTCTTGCTTAAATATCCAAGGAGCTGCACTGGACCTGCACAACACATTCCTGTGCTGAGATGCTTAGTACAATCCTACAGATGAACATGGTGAAGCTACAGATCAATCTCCACCTGAGCAGCTCCAATAAAGTGAGTGGTACCTATTTACCTGAGGCATGGTACACCAGGAGAAAGCGAGACCTGAGTCAGCTCCCCTGCACCCCTGGTGTCTCCCATAAGCTCAGTTCAGCCCAGACACAGTCCAGAGGTCAAAGACCATCTCAAAGGCAGCATTCTCTCACTGTCCCTTGCTCCTGTGTGTGCAGAAGAACACACAAAGCTCAGTTGCAAAGGGCTGTGTGGGCAATGGGACCAGACTCCCCCCCCCCCGGCTGCAAGCCAATGCACCCCCTGCTAGGCAGACCATGGACAAGCAGGATGTTCAGAGGTAAGAAGCTCATGGAAGTTTTTGCTCCTTTACTCCTAAATACCACTTGATAATATTAATTTCTGTTTAGATTGTGTGTCCATGCTATCTAAGGGTTCAAGAAGTTCAGTGCCTCACCCTCCTGCAGACCGTCTGCACCCAGACATTCTGAGCCCCTCAGTTCAGGAAGGATATCGAAGTCCTGGAGCAGGTCCAAAGGAGGGCAACCCGGCTGGTGAAGGGACTTGAGCACAGATCCTATGAGGAGAGGCTGAGGGAGCTGGGGGTGTTCAGCCTGGAGAAGAAGAGGCTCAGAGGAGACCTCATCACTCTCTACAACTCCCTGAAAGGAGGTTGGAGCCGGGGGGGGGTTGGGCTCTTTTCCCAGGCAACTCTCAGCAAGACAAGAGGGCACGGTCTCAAGTTGTGCCAGGGGAGGTTTAGGTTGGACATTAGAAAGAATTTCTTTATGGAGAGTGTGATCAGACATTGGATTGGGCTGCCCAGGGATGCAGAATCCTGGTGGATTCTGCATCCCTGGAGATATTTAAAAAGAGACTGGATGTGGCACTCAGTGCCAGGGTCTGGTAACCACAGCAGGAGTGGATCAAGGGTTGGACTTGATGATCTCTGTGGTCCCTTCCAACCCAGCCAATTCTATGATGTGCTGGATCAGAGAAGAGGTTTCTTTCCTCCACAGCCTTTATTTTCCTTAACACTGTCAATTTAGATGACTGGTTATAAATACTGGGGTGCAGTTTTCAACCCACCACCTGCTTTCAGATTCTTTCCTTCCGTTTCATTATTCTTCTTTTGTGTTAGGTTTTGCCATTCCGTGTTTTCTACCTCTGAGCCTTACCTTTCATGCCACCCCATTCCCTAGTTTTGATTATTGTAAACCTGCACATTTTAAAGCCAATAAGGTGCTTGATGTCTGATGTCAGTGATTACCAGGCTTCTCCTATACTTAGACCAAGATGTAACAGTGAAACTATGAGAACTGACAGCCAGCAGACCCGCAGCTCTGCTGTGAAATATGTAGTACAGACATAACCATCAGCCTGAGACAGTCTCCCCCACACTCTACCCTAAGCTGAAAGACTTGCAGAGATAACAAAGCTCTTTCCATTTTTAATGATTCATGCAAATACCAAGAGCTCAAGGCTTAAATCTGGGAGGGCTGGTAGTCACCATGCACTTCCTGGGTAAAAATAAAGACATTTCTCAGCACCGAAGAAAGATCAGTAGCCCACACCACCCAATTTTTCATTCTTGAGTCTGCAGCTTTTAGAGATGCTATTCCCTATTTCTGGTTTTGTTTTGTTTTTTTTGTTTTTCAGATCTTTTACATTAGAGATTAGTTGCACTTGGTGAACTAGCATTGGATAAAAAGGTAGCCTTCCAAGAAGGGAAAAATTAAGATGAGTGAGCTGGAGAGGGATGTCAACAATTCTGATGTCATGCACAGTTTAACATTGAGTTTTCCCTTGCTAAACTACAATTCTGAGAAGTAGTGCTGCAGGGTAATCTCCTGCAAATACACAAAAGGACATAATAAGCCCATTTAATTTTACAATCATGCATGGAAAGGGAGTTTTACATGCAGAGAATGGAAAATTATGGGTAAAAAAGAGGTCAGCATGAATGTCTGTGACTAAGTTTTAAACACACCTAATTGAAGAAGTTAATCTGCTTGCTTTAAGTGCACCAAACTCTATTTTTCACTCGGATTCCTTTCTCAAACCCCTCCCCAGTTCAGAGGGATGTCAGCCTGTGTCCTCCAGGCCAGCAGAGCACCATTGTTAATGCAGGCAGCACTCCTGGGATGTTTCTCTAGATTGAAAGGTGGGTGAGCAACCCCAGGGTGTGAGGACAGCCTCACAGAACAACACAGCTCGCAGGATGCCATCCCATCAGACTGCAGTGGAGCTGGATGTTGCTCAGGACACAGTTCTCTCTTGATAGCTTTGGCAGGCTATGGGGGAGATCAACTCTTCAAGGCGGGGGTTCATGCCCTGGAGTTGTCTCACATAAATCACAGTGGCTTTGCTGACTGCAGGTGTCTCAGAACCTGGCTCTAAACACTGTATTTGTACAACTTCTTCTGTTCCCAACTACCTTTGAATGGTTTGTCTGTTGAAGATGCAGAACCAATTTCATCCTGAGACAGAGAAGTGAGACAGGACACCTCTGAGAGCTGGTGACCTGTTGGCTGGGGTGATACATAATATATGACAGCAGGGAGTGAAGGGTGTTTGCTTTGACTCTCAGATATAAGGCTTAGTAAAAGAGGGGATGGAAGCAAACATAGGCTTGCTTAGCTATTAACTTTGCAGTTTGAATTCACAACACTTGTTACAGCTTGTTTGAATTTTTTCCACCCTAGGAAAAGGCAGATGTGATGTTTTCACAGGCTGCATGGTTTTTTTGCTTGCTTTGGTCAGCACCTTGTTCAGCCATGGGGCTGGAGAATGTCAGTGGGTACAGCCAAATTTAGCCATTTCAATCAAGGTTTTTATTTAGTTTTAGTTTATTTATTTTTATTTAGTCTTCTTTAGGACCACACTCCTGCTCTGAGAGGAAAGTAGGATTCCTTGTCAGGCAGAAGTAGCATTGTTTGATTAGAGAGCTGAAAAAAACCCCAGGATCCTCCATTTGCCCACCCTGGAGCACAGCAGTCTCACTATAAAGGACTGGGAAAAGGAGAAGGTAGCAGGCATCTGTTTCCTTCTACTCTTAGAGGCACCAGCCCCTCCTGAGCTGATATTATTCTCTAGGAAAGACCCTATAAAAGATTAAATTTAGGCTATCTGTTCGTATTTGTATTCCTCCTGTGTACTCCTTTGAAGCGTATTTTAATTCTCCCTGTTCCCCAGCCTCATTTCAGCTGGTGGTGCTGGAAGGCATTTAAAGTTACATCTATACTCCCATAGGTCACCATGAAAGAAATTAGGAAAAAAAAAAAAAAAAAAAAAAAGAGAAAGAAAGCCCGAGTCAGCCTGATGCACAGCAATGCTTATATTTCAATTACAGGGAGGAAGGGGCCAGACTCAACAGAGACTGAGACAGGGAAAGGAAGAATTATGATGGAAAACCAGACACCCAAGTCATAAAAGCGACTGCCTGTAAATGGCTAATCCAGTTAACAAACAGGCAGGTGGCAACCATGCCTCCCATCTGAGCCCAGCACCAGCAGGGCTGAGCACGCTGCTTTACCCTGCTCCAGGGACTGACCTGCAGCTGTGATGCTTCTGCAGGGCAGCAGGGTTCTCCAGGACCATTTGTGATTGTATTAAAAGAAACAATACACACACACACAACATAACTGCTTGGTTCTCCCTCCTCCATCTCACACAGAGATGATTCAGAGCAGGCATCTTCCCAGCTCCCCAACATCTTTTCCTTTCTCCTTCCTTCCTCCAGACACTGGTAATAGAGGATTTCTGTCCTGCTCACTGGTGGCTGGTACTTCCCTCCTGCAAGTGGTTTTTTTGGCCTGATTCTGCTGCTGCTGAACCTGGCTACAAAGGGAGGGGATGGCAACCTCCGGCCGAGCCAGCCCAAATCCCAGCAGGAGATATCAAGGAGCTCTTGGTGCCTTCACCCTGGGCACAGCCCCTTGCTGATAAGTGGCTCACCGAATCCACTCCACCCCAGCCTCAGCAGGCATCCCGCACAAATATAAAGCTTTTGTGGGGTTTTTTTGTTTGGTTGGTTGTTTGTTTTGCTTTTTTTTTTTATGAATAAGGCCGGGCAGGAATCTGTGTGACAGAGGTGACATGGTGCAGCTGCTTCCCCAAGGGAGGCTGGAGGTGAGATAAACAACCCAACTGGCTCCTTCAGGCCGCTTCTCCAATTACCCGATGTTTTCCTCTGGGCTCTGGTCTCTATGTCTCCTAAACCCTCTCTGATCAGCGAGGGGGCTGTGAACGTGCGGCCAAGAGATGCTCCCTGTTCCTGGGCTAACAAGGGACTGTTTGAAAGGCACCCAGCAGGGTGACGTCAAGCCAGAAACCTCTCAGAGGATGTTGCAAGCTGGGCTTTGAAGGCAGGGTTTGTTCAGGGACATCCAGTTTCAGCTGGATCCACTGATATTGGACATGCCAGTAAGAAATCCCAATTACCTGGCAAAATTGAGTAAGAGGCTTTCAGGCTGTGGGTACCTCGAGCTGAGAGGTACATAAACATCCTGCCCTCCTTTGCAGGGAGGCAAGGAGGAACCACTGTGCCTTATGTGTTGTGTCTGAATGAAAGCAGAGCTCTCAGCCTTCCCCATAAGTACAGCCATCAGCAGCTCTTCCTCTCCTGTGCACCCAGCAGTAATTAACCAGGGGGAATAGAAAGCTGGCTGAGGCTCAGAACAGAAGGTAGGTGTTGAAAAGGGCTTTGCCATACCAATGGTCAGAGACACACGTAGATTCTCTTCAGGAGCAGCATAACCCTCACCCTCATTGCTTCAAATTCACATACAGAAGCTTTGCTTGGGATTTACCCAGGATTTTATGGATCTTCCTCTAGAAATGCTAATTGTGTTTTGAGAAGGGGCTTCTGGTGGACTTGTGAAGGTCTACAAGAAGGCACCAAGGGAAAGGTGGCTGTTTCACACAACCTGATCCTGATCCTCAGGCACTGCTGAGGTTTCTGGGGTCTGGGAGCCAGCACATCCCTGTAGGACATTTAGAAGCAGGGTGGTATAGTGAGGATGTGCAGTGCTGGAGGCTGGAGCAGAGATTGCCAAGTGATCCTACAGAGATGTCAGTTCAGGTTTATTGAAGTCACCAAGAGAGCTCTAAACCTACAGTGCTTCCTCTTTGCAAATAGATAAATAAAACAGTAAGAAATCCTGCTTGACACCAGGGGCAACCAAAGAATGGTTCTGAATTCCCAAACTGGGCCTTGGATCTGATGCTGTTAAAACTGTTTTCAGTAGGAGTTTAACTCTTTACTAGTCTGCCTTTAGTCAAACTTTTCCAATAGGAGCTAGAGCCACCTTGGTCTTTTGTCCAGAAGCTGTCACTCATAATTGGGGATGCTTTATTTCCTCTGATTTGCTGCTCTCAGTTGTGTCACATCAAAAGTCCCAAGTCCTGGAAGCTGTATCAAACTGCTTGGTGTTTTTAGGAGATGCAACAAATGTGGTCATTCTTTTATCTCCAGGCTTCCCACATTGCTGGATCTGTATTTTATTCCAATGATCTCTCAATTACTAGCAGTTACATAGAGCAGGGAACAGACCCATTTGGATAACTTTTTGCTTGGTCAAAGCCTATATATAACTACAATTCCTGGCTCTCTTTTCAATAGTCCATGATAGGACTTATTTCCCAGCCTGCACCTGAACACTCAGAAGACCTCAAGAAATCAACAAGTAGATCTGAAAATTATTCATGCCACCCCCCCTGCCAAGAGCAGACTTCAGTGCTTCAGATTGCTGTGAGATTCCTTTGCCCACCAGAGAATCACGAGCCTGCAAAAATGGAAACAGAAAGCTCCTGCACCCAGCTCTCCCTGGGAATGAATGGTGCCAGCTCCTGGCAGCCTCTCCCAATGGGGTCATTTCATACCATGGCTAGAAATCTGCAGCTGTATCCCACAGAGTCACTTTTTGGAAGCTTAACAACCTTATAAAGCATTCTTTGATTGTGTTTAAAGACATAAAATCTGCTGCCTGCAGGATACTTTGATCCTAAACAGTATTTTTAAGCAAATGGGGCTGGGCAAGGCTATGAAATAATCTGCTGGTGAGTTATGCCACTGCAGAGATCCCCGTTGTCAAACAGCATACCTGATTTTCTTGCTCTGTGTCAAATATTTGCTGTCTGTCTGAGTATAAAGGGTATTTCACAGCAAACCCAAATGTCTGTCATTACAAGGGTGCATCTTTTTACTGCTGGCTATTCCCTCTCACACATGTGTACACAAACTCAGAGGAGACAGACGTAAAGCCAAGGTAAAAAAAGCAGTAATCGAAGTGGTACACAGAGTAAAAGCAACACCCCAAAAATGCCATTAGCTTCCAGGAAACAGTGATCTTTCAGAGCCCTTGGTGGGAGCAAGCCCAGCTCCATTAAATTCAACAGGCCCTGTTACACTTCACTGCAGTAGGTCTTTTAGGGTTTATTTGAGGTTAACTGCCCAAATCCCTTGCTTACAGACCTCTTTATGTCCAAGATAACAAAGGCAAAGGCAAATAGAAGCTAAGAAGGAAGCCGTGCAAGGGCTGGTTCCCTGCCCTCTGGCTCGATGTGTTTGCTGACAGCACAACTATGCAAAGCATTCAGCTCCACACACATTGTGGCCGTTCTGCTCTTATTCCAGTGGTTCCTGATACAGCCCTGTTCTCCCCTCTTTCCTCTCCTGGGACTTTACATAAAGTCCAGGTGGGGAGACCCACACGAAGCAAACAAGCCCTGTCTGCACTTTTCTTTGATTAGCAGATGCTGAGAGTCAATTATAAACGGGGCCTGGCCACTCCTAGGCATAAAAGTTGGACTCCATCCACACTTGAAGGATGCTACAGTAAGGTATGAAATTGCATAAAATATCTCCACTGAATCAGTGCTAGGCACAAAAGGAAAACCACAAAACACAATGAAAACCAGAGCTCCTCCCCCACCTTTGCTTTTTCCTGCTTATCTTTCACTAAATATGATGCTCCTAGAAGAAATAAGGAAACATTTACAAATGCACATTTCTAGAAGCAAAGCTGTGGAGGAGCCTAAGCTATTAGCCAAGCATCAGAGAAAAAGAACATAGTCCTGATCTTGGTATTTTTTCCTCAAAACACGTCTTAGTCAGCTTTACACTGGAAGAAGCAGGAGCTGGTAGTGTCAGAGGGCTCCACAGAGAATGCATGGTCCCAGAGCAAGGACAGAGGGACAACTGACCATGCCTCTGGTCTTCCACCACTACTCAGCTCCTTGCAGAGTAAACACAAATGCAGATCAGCATGTTCAAAAGTCTGTGTGTTCCAGAGTTTAGATCCAGTAACCATACAGTAAACATCAAAACAGTCTTTCTTTAGTGCATATCTATCTCACAGATCAATAACAGACTGAGAAAGACATGGGGGTGGGGGAGGCAGGAAGAAGGAAAATGCCATTAAAGGCTTGGAGCTGGATAAAACGATGCCATGATTTTACAGAACCATAAAATGACAGAATCATTAGACCTCTAGGATGAAATCCAACCATCAACCCAACATCACCGTGCCCACTAAACCATGTCCTGAAGTGCCATCTCCACATGTTTTTTGAACATCAATACTTGACCACTCTTTCACTAAAGAAATTGTTCCTAATACAAGAAATTGTTCCTAATACCCAAACTGAACCTCCCCTGGTGCAGCCTGAGGCTGTTTCCTCTTGTTCTATCACCAGTTATCTGGGAGAAGAGACCGACCCTGACCTCACTCCAGCCTCATTTTAAGAAGTTGTAGAGAGAGAGAAGGTCTCCCCTCAGCCTACTTTTCTCCAGACTAAATTAATCACGTTCCTGGGATAAGCAATAAAACAAAACTGATCTCAAAAGAAAGCACATGTTGGGTGCAAGCTGTTATGAAGCAGAAAGTGTGTTTGTAAGAAAGAGATGTCAGCACTGATCTAGAGGATGGTTTGTATTGCTATGGGACCTGCTGCTTCTGGGCTGGCATTCAGACAGCATCTCCCTCTTTGGACTTCTGTTCTCTGTATCAGCAACCAACATTTCCAGACCAGGCACTTGTCAATTCATTCAGAATAACATGCAAGCAATTTCTTGCACACCCTTTCTGGATACTTTCATTTTCCAAGAAGCAAATTTTCACACCACCATCCTCATGCTCACCTTGGGTAACCCCAAATCTTCCCTTTATGAACCTTTGTGCAGGTTCACAAATGCAAGGCTGCAGTTTCACATCAAAGCAGAAGCTGGGAACATGGTGACCAGTTCCAGGTACTGAGCCCTCAGAGATCTGAATTAGCTGGAGAAAGTCCAAACACCAAAAAGCAAGAAGGTCCAGAAGACATGATTTATGAGAAAAGAGTAAAATAATGAGGGTTGTTTAGCCTAGATGATTGTGACCTTCAAATTCATGCCGAACCAAGAGGAATGGATTAATCCTATTTCAGATTAATCCTTTTTCTGCCAGGTCTGAGAAGAGATCTGTTGTACCAGGCATAACATAAAAATAGTTATGGTGGACAGTAGAAGTAGTAATGGACTTAAATTGCATCAAGGATGATTTTGCCTACTTTCTTTCCATGCTTGTTCTCCAAGTTTACCTGCAGAGCCTTCCTCCCTCAATTTTTAAGAACAATGTGCATTTAAATTTTGTTGTTGTTTTTTATTTTCACCTAATAAGGGTGAGGGGCCTTAGTCTCTCCTGTTTATGATTTTTTTTTCCTTTTTAGTAGGACCAGACTTACCAGTCTGTGAGCTGTTATGGAAAGAGTCATCATGTGGAAAGGAGTTTGGGTATCAGAGCCCAGTTATTATCTTAGAGCAAAATAGGGTCTTTCATGAGATTAAAGAAACCTCCAAGTTGCCTGACACCTCAGAGGAGATGCTGTAGGGCCTCTACCAAAGACACAGCACAGATTCGCATCCGTGATAAGTACTCAAGCACTCATTTATTTGCACTACAGGAATATTACCATCTCCCTGGGCTCCTGCAGAGCTTCAGGAAGGTCAAGCAGTGGTGCTTGTATCTGGGTTGTACAAGGTGACCTTTAAAGTTCTCATCCAATCTAAACCATTCTGTGATTCTGGGTATTCCCAGCATTTTTCTACTTTCTTTCTGTTTTGGGATCATCTGCCTTCATTGTCCAGTTCCATCCTTGCCCTCAGAGCCTCTTGCAGATATTTCTACTTACAAGGAGCATAGCTACCAACAGATGCTGGCAGCAGCTCAGTCTGTCCAAGATGAGGCAGGGAGCTGTCTGGTTTACTAACTGCAAATAAATGCTCCTTCCTTGGAATTCCCATAGCCATACAGGGGTGCAGAGCCAGACTTGCTGCTCTTCCTCACTGGGGGCTCCCGAGAGTTGGGAAGCGTGGAAGAAATGCACAGTTCCTTACAGACCCTCGTGCCTGCAGCCTTGGGGAGCTGTGACAAGGAAAGTCAATGACTTATTTCTTATCTGCTCTTTCCTCTCCCACAGCCACGGGTTGGGACATGCTCCAGGGACTATTCCAGTCAGCACAGACAGGCCTCAGTGAAGGTGACCCATCTCCACCTACCACACAGCTTGTTAGCAGCTGGAATTTGACTGGCATTGGCACATGGCTTGCAGGAGATTGTTCTGGCTACTGCCTTATGCCTTCTTTTTTCTGATGTTTTTAATCAGTCACCAGGGCCCCATGGATGTTTTTGGTAGTGAGCTGCACTACAGCTAATGTAAATGAGCAAAGTTTTGCTTGCAGATCTCTACCTGGCAACACCTTCAAAATTGCCTTGGTTGCAAACCAGCTTCCTGTTAGATTTTTTTAATATATATTTTTAAATGGCAACATTTGGTCAAAAGCTATCACCAGCTTTCAGAGGACTTTATTATCAATATAATTGCATATACACCCCCATATGTCATAATAACATTGCTTGGGACTCAGAAGACCCTGCTGCCTTTTCTTCCTCTCCTGGCAGGGAAGGCTCGGTGGTTTGGGGTAGATTTTCCTGTTGGCAAATAGACTTTTGCCCCTCCTTACCACACTAGAGACACCCTGGTTTCCTGCTCCTCCCATTTTAATCATTGGTACAACATGAATACTTTCATGAATACAAAATCCTGTCCAAGACTGCCAGGTCTGAGGAGAGACCTGTTATACCAGGCATAACATAAAAATAGCTGCTGAGGTGAAATGCTGACAAGTGGAAGCTTTCATATAATGAGCTTATGGGATCATATCTGAGTCTAAAACAGAAGAGTTCCATGGCTGTTATTCCCCAGTGGCACCCAAAGAGCTTGCCTGTCCCCATGCAGCACACCAACACCTAAAGCCCATCACCTGGACAGCATCTGATCCCCACCTCTGTGCCATCTCACTCTCCCTCTGGCTCAGAAAGTGGCAACACTCAGAAATGGACCAAATGAAACAGATCTAAGCCAAGCTGCAGTCCCACCTTGGACTGTTGTGCTAATGTCTGCAGCAGCCATTGAAACCACAAACCAGAATTTTGCTGATTTGGGGCTGGTTGCTAGAGCCCTGGACATGAAAGCAAGGACACAGTGAGTGCTGTCCTTGTGCCTCAGCAGGAGGAGGTGGTGGGATGTGTTGTCTTAGGCCTGCTGGTGTGGCTGGGATGAAAGAGTTCCCTAGGGATGCTCTGGTTGAGGGAAAGCAGCTGGGAAGATGGTGGGAAGGGAAGGAGGCAGAGAAGAAAGGCAGAACAATACTTATTTATTTTGGTTTTAAAACCCAAAATGTCTAGTTTGTTTATTCTGTGCTCTGGGGGGAGAGTGTAGATTCCCAGAAAAGCATCTGGGGAAAAGAGGCTCTCACGTCCTTCAGCCCATCAAAGAAGAGGACCATAATGTTTATTTGAATTTTTAAAAAACCCAAACAGGACCAAAAATAAAAAAAACCACAAAACCCAAAAAAAAACCAAACAAAAAACCCCCCAAAAAACAAAAACACAAAACCCAAAAAACAAACCCAAAGCCAATTAGCGTCCTTACAACAGCCCCTGCCCCCAAACATACATCCCCGGGCACACATGGATGCTGGAACATCCTTTCCCAGGTTGCCAATTTGGTCTTCCCTGAGCCAGAGCAGGACTGCTCAAGCAGGAATCTTCACCCCCACAACACTGACTGCTTCATCTTGTATTCACCAATATAAGATTTTGGAGGGATGATTCATGAGAGAGCAGGGAAACAAATGAAGAACCACCTTCACTGGTGTTCCCAATGGTTCAGCTCACATATATCTGCACTTCAGGACACCTCTTGAAGCCACTCAGTCACTTCTGTTGTTTAAATGAATTCTTGCAGTTTTCAGGACAGCTCACTCTCACCCCAAGGGTGTCAGCCTGTCTTGGGATGTGATGACATGCCTGAAACACACATCAGGACTGGCTAATTTATTAGCCCCTTTTTGCCAGCTCTAAAGCACTACAAGTAATCCTGAAGCAAACCTGGACGAACAGGCAAGTGGCTTGTGAATACTAATACCTGGGCTCTTTTGATCTCTGTTTGTCAGGCTTGGATTACACTTTCAGGCTTTGAATCTAAAATTCAAAGCTACAGGTTTAGTAACCTTAATTTTTACCTCTTCCATTTATCTTAAGCACAAAATAACACAAGTTGCCTGAAGTGGTGACATTGCCAGAGAGCAACTTTTGCACCCTGCTGGCCTCCACTCTTAGAACTGCAAAGAGACACACATTCTAAAGAGAAAAAGAGAAAAAAAAGTAAAAAAAAGCCCCGAGCATCTTGCATTCTGAATTCCTGTTCCTTTTGTGAGAAACCTTTTTCCTTGCTGCTCTACTCCATCCATGGTGGGATGGAATAGACCTTGATAAAGCAGAGGAAGGGCTTTGCAGCCCCCAAAGGCACAACCATGCCAGAAAAAGCAGAGCACCAGATTCCCAGAATGGCCAAAAGGGAAAGAAAAGATAGAAGTCTATTAAAAAGAAAAAAAACAACATAAAGAGATTAGAATAATATGTAAGAAAACACACTGCACATGTTTCAACTTACTGCATAGAATTCAAAAGTAAGACAGACATCAGTCTGGATGAACACCAACAGGCTGGGCAACACAGTGCTCCATGCTATTAGAGCTACCACAGAGCCCAGATCCAGCAGAATCACATTCATTGCATTTCTCCTGGACAGGCTTTGGCCAAAGTGACAGCTTAACTCTTCAGTGTCCTGTAGCAGGCACAATGAAATACCACACATTGGACTGATGTGTGAACTGAAAGACAAAGTCTTTTTGTGCGTTGACTTCAGACCACAGAAATCTGATCTGGCTCTGCTTCAGGAAAAGAGAGCTCATGTTCAGGGGAGAAATACCCTTGACAACAGGGACATGGCAAATGTTGGAGAAGGAACCTTGCCTGCAGTTATTTTTGTGCAGATATTTGGTATGCCAGGCTCATGGGAACAACAAGTGTATCCAGAAGCTCACCTGTGGACAGCAGTTCACTTGCTGTCCAGGAGAGGTGTCTTTCCAAACGGAAAGGCTTGGCATGGAGCCAAGTCATCCACTTGGCCCAGATCCTTGCTGATTTGAGATAACCCAGGCCAACTAACCAGGGTGAGAGCAGAGAGTCTGCAGCTTTGCACAGGGAATGCAAGAGAGAGATGCAAGAGAAGCTGTCCCAGCTAGGGGAGAGACATGCAGAAGGAAGTTTGGCACTGAAGACACCTGGCATGGAAAACATGCTAAGGAAAAAACTTGTTGGAAAACCACCTCAGGTACACATACATGGCTTGGGGCTGCATAGGTTAAGTCTTGAAGCAGCAAGGGGGTCCAAAACACATCTATTTGCCTGGCTGGAAGCATCCCAGGAGCCATTTTCCCTAAATGGCAAGAATTAGAGACAGATGGCAAGGTCTGGGTTTCTCTCATCCATTACAACTATTGCAGACGTTTTCCCCAGATATGTTTTGCAATATTCAGTTGCTCCAGTATTCCCTGGATGTGGTTTATCTTCACACTTCAGAGAGAGTTCCTGGACTCCCACTACACTGCATGTGGGAGGAGAACCGCAATTCCCTGTCAGTTCTTCCACTCCTCTGGAAAACATACTCTGCCCTGGTGAGGTCCCAGCTGGAATACTGCATCCAGTTCTGGGCTCCTCAGCTCAAGAGAGTCAGGGAACTACCTGAGAGAGTCCAGCGGAGGACAACAGAGACAACTGGAGGATTGGAGCATTTCTCTAATGCAGAAAGGCTGAGAGAGCTGGGATTCTTTAGTTTGGAGAAGAGAAGGCTGCTGGGAGACCTTATTAATGTGTACAAGTATCTAAAAGGTGGACGCAAGGAAGATGGAGCCAGACACTTCTCAACAGTTCCCAGTGACAGGATGAGGGGCAACGGGCACAAGCTGGAACACAGGAAGTTCCATTTAAACATAGGAAAAAACTTCTTTATTATGAGGGTCACAGGGCACTGGAACAGGTTACCCAGGGAGGTTGTGTAGTCCCCTTCTCTGGAGATATTCAAAACCCACCTGGATGCCATCCTGGGTAATGCATTCTAGGTGATCCTGCTCTAGTGGGAGAGTTGGACTAGGTGCTCTCTAGAGGTCCTTTCCAACTCTGGTAATTCTTTGAGTTTAACACCCTTGGTGGACACTGGAGATCTTGGTGATGCTTTCCCAAGCACAGCCACTAATTCCATCATGACTTTGCTCTTCTCACAGTTTCTCAGACATATTTGCAGGCTTCAGAGTTAGTGGGACTGAGGGGTTATCTGTTGACATTTGAGTACTGTTCCCAGATCACATTTGTGGTAAGCAAGACAGTATTTGGTCAAATTTTTGTAGTCACCAGAGGCTGAAGGAGAACAGGGAATTGCATCCCAAGAGGTGGCAAAGGCTGTCTTTATCCTGTCTGGGTTTGTTGCAGGAGCTGATTCTCAGCTGAGAACAGCAGGGAGCAATTCATAATTCTGAATGGAAACATCCTGGTTTGAAACAATGAGTCAACTGGCTTCTAAGATCTACTCTAATAATAAAAGAACACATTTCTTGCTAGTGAGTTGTGAAGAAAATAAATTGACAATGAAATCACTTTAGTTATTAATGTCTAAACATATTTAACTTCACAAAAGGATGCTGTTGAAAGAATTTCTTATGTGTAAAATGCTGTTAAGTAGAAAAGGAAGATACTGAAATTTAGTATCTGGTGATCATCTTAGCATACACAAGAGAATAAATCACAGCCTTTGGGCTCCAGAGGCTCCCAGTCTGGACTGGTGGGTGGTGGGTAGGTAAACCCATGAACACTTCACTCTGGATTGTGATGTTCTTACATTCTTGAAATGAACCTTTGCTCTGAGCCACAGGAGGTGTCCCTACATGGGGTAAAAATGATGGTTACCCTGAGCTTTTATTCTTTTCCTGTAAATTTACATATTTCCTCTCTAATAAGTAACCACTACAGAAATGACTTTAGGAAATAAAGTGTAAGGAACAACCTAGTCTTGTTTTCTGTCAGAGAAAACACGGAACAAAGCACAGGGAAATTTGCTGGCTTTGCAATTCAGTGTGTCTTTCCAAATGTTTCTCTCACTGCAAGCAGTCCTTGAGGCTGAACATGAGTGATTCCCTGCCCATGGAAGTGTTGCAGCCACCAAGGTTTGCCTTATGAACTTCTCCTTTCTTCTTCCTCCTCCCAACACACCTCCATGCTGATGCTTACCTACATACAGAAGATTTCTGGGAAGCACAAGCTAAAGGCTTCTCCTTAGGGGAAAGTGAGGGCTGTTTGGTTTTTTTTTTTAATGCTGAACTTCTTACTCTGTCTCCAACAGAGGCATTTCATATCCTGCTGACTGGGCACTTCATCCACCATTTCAAGCCAAAGACACATCCCTGACCACATCTGAACAATGACAGCACAAATCCAAGAGCTGTGTGCATATTTTTTCCCTCTTCCAAAGTTTCTACCCTGTACTATTGATCAAATATTTGCTTTTCTCAAAGCAGATAACATTTGTGAACTTACAAACTTCAGCTGCAAACCCTTATCCCCCTCTGCTGTTTATCTCCAGAGTACAAAGACCAATTGATTTCTTCTATGACAGCCAGATGCTGGCTCTCAGCTTTCATCCCTTCTGCAGTCCGTGGTTTCAGTCTTTGGTTTGTACTCAGTTGATTTAGAGAATGAAAGAGAACAATAGGGAGAAGAGGGTCAGGAAGGAACAAAAGTGAACCCAAAATGGGGTTAACCAGTCATCTGAGTACAAAGAAACCATTCAGATCCTCTCCATGGTGAAGGACTAATTTAGCCCATAGTCCTTTAAAGCAATCATACCAATTTCTGGCACTCTGAATGGAGACTACACACCCAGCCTCCAGTGTTTGAAGTTACCCCAGTAGAGTTTTCAGTCAGGGAGTGAATGCCATCCTGCCAGGTGCTATACAGACCCCCACATACCAAATACAGCTACAGTGTCTTAATTTCTAAGCCTTGAAAAATGACATCAAATCTTCATCTTCAGCTGAGAATCAGAAACAACAAGCTTGCTCTTCAAGCCCCAAAGCACGTAAGGAGATATCTGGAAATATTGGCAATAATAAGAAAAGCACAACTTGGCACAGGGAAAAGCTATCATCACTGCTTCTTAGTTTGCCTAAGAGTTTTCAGCCCCACCAGGCTAGGGAGGCTGCTGGAAGGATGATACCACGAGGATCCACAGCCTTGGGATGACCTCGAGAAATGGAATTGCTTCAGGAAACAGAGCTATGAGAAAATGAAAAGAAAAAAAAATACAGTGGAAAAAATGCATCACTTGGCTTAGTTTTAGTTTTGAAAGTAGGGGAAAAGCTTTAAGTTTCTCACTCCTGCATTTTGTTTTTCTTAACAGGAAGAGTCAGAGCCAGGGCTGGACAAGACAGGGCTTGTGCAGAGGGCTGACATATAAAATCAGGTGGGCTGGAGAAGTTGTTAGAAAAAGCCAGAGGGTATAGTAGCAGCCTCCATATTCATAGACAGGAAGGAAACCACCTTTGGGGAAAACAGACCACTTACAGCAACCTTTTGTGATGTTAAATTGGGCACCCTGAAGCTTTGGGTTCCCCCTTCAAGCCCAGCATATCCAGGACCTTCCTTTCCTTTTTCCCCCACCCCCCACTCTTCTGCCTTTCCATTATGTTCTGGAAAAGCATTTTTTAAACCAGTGGTTTAATTCAGGTATCTCTTGTTTCAGAGAAAGCTGCTGGGGAAGAGAATATACAACTGGGGAAATACTTTATGCTTTTGAGCCATACTGATGAATCCTGTACCTACAACATTAATGCCTGAGCTGTTCCTGAACATCTCTCCATCCAGTTGTCCTGACTGCATCTGCTCCTAGAATCATGGGAGCAATGGTCAGAGTGGGTACTGCTGGAAGCCAGTTTGAGTCTGGAGAACCATGAAATAACTTGCTCCAAAAGCTCACTAAGGCCTGCCTGGCATTGAGGGGGAGACACATGATTTCCTACTCAGCTGACTAAGTTTTTCCTTGTATTCTCTCATGTAATCACAAGTAACGTCAGCTGCATAGCATAGATACAGGAGAAAAAACAAAAAGCAAGACCTGTGTGCTGGGAACAGAACATGAGAATTAGCCAAGAACAATAATTTATGATAAGACTTCTCACATCAGACATCTTACCCAATTGTTTGAAAAGCATGGTGGAAATGTGGACCTTAAATAGTTTTTCCCTCCTGCAAAATCCCTTAGTTTGGCAAAGAGCACTGAGAAACCTGGCATGAGGTAGATGCACTCTGGAGAAAGCTTCCAGTTTCTTCAGCAGGGGCACCTCCTGTTTGCAGCTTGGTTTTCTGTCTTCCAAAAGACAGAAATAGAGCAAATACTGCAAGCCTCTCCTATTCCAAGTGGTCCTTATGAGGGCTGGCAAGGCATGGATTGCTATCCCACTTCTTCCAGAAGTAAAGCTGTTCTGACTTCCCTCCCCAAGACACACCCTTGAATATCTCACAAGTTTGAATGAGATCATTAGACACAGAGAGCATAATTCAGAGCCTGTTCTCTAGCTTTTTTTTCTTTTTTTTTTTTTTTCTTTTTTTTTTTGGTATATTCTACCACCCACTATCTAATATATTAAAAGATGCTATAACATGCTATGTCTCCACAAACTAGTGGTCTTCTTCTTTGCTCTCCTCTAGATATATGGGACATTTACTTTCCTTAACGAATCTGAAAGAAAAAGAGGGCAACAAGAAACTCTAGAACCAGGCATAGCTCCACTGAAATTGCCATGGTTAAATCAACATGCAGAAAGCCAGAGTCAGAAGCAATCCTATTAAATTCAGTTAATATCAACTCAGAACATCCTCTCAAAGTTTCAGGGTTACTTAACATAGCTTTAAGGAGCAATGTATTATGGGGTCCTCTTCATTTATCACCATGAAATAACATATCTGGAATTTGGATTGTTTGTACATGAACTCAGTAAGAAAGATAAATGAAGTGGAAACCGCCTGCATCTCTTGCATATGGAAATCTGTGTTTAAAAGCAAGAACACCCACACAGCCAATCATTGTGAGCTCAGTTTCTTGTTGTTTTGTGGTTACACTCACAACGGAAACACTGTTCTATGATACAATATTTTCTGCCTTGGGTCTTGTGATTCTCATGGCATTTTTCTTTGCATCTCCATTCTCACTGAGGCCTGAAAATATCAAATTGATATTAACAGCCTATTGATTCCCATTAGTGCTCTTGATGACTGCCTCATCAGAACTGAGAATCAAAGATGTGGAGGAAGAAAGTAGGCTGTAGAAGATTCAAGAAGAGCCCTGTGTTAGATCCATGTTGAACCAGTGGCAGAATTAAGTGGTTGTTTTCAGTCTTACCTCCCTCATCCAGAAAGGTTACCTATCCCTGTTTGACCTTCTCATTTTAAGAAATTCCTGGGAGCTCCCTAGGAGCTGCCAAGCCATATCCCTTGTGTGAATTGTTTCAGATGCACCTCACACCAAGTCCAAAGACCTCACAAGTGTTGCAGCCAGTTCTGGTTGCTCTCAGGTGAGGCTGTAACAAGCTGCTTTGATTAGGATTGCATCACTGCATGTAGCAGCTGAGTGTCATAGCCCCAGCATCTACTGCCATTGACCCTTACAGTCTGCAGGAGCACAAAGCTTTCATCATTCCTCATATTTTATAGAGGAAACAAAACTGAGTGGCTTTACCCAGGAAATCTGTGATAAAGAAGTAATAAATAATAATAATAATTTAAAAATCAGTGTTATTTCCCCAGTTTCTGCTGTTCCTAAACCAGGAGTCAAGCCTGGAAATACTACATGAGGCCAAGTTCCTGAAAAGGAGATCACACTTAGTTTTTCAAAATGATTTCATAAGCTTTTCCTTTCTCTGCTTTTATATACCACAGTAGCACAAGAGGAAACATAAGGCCTCACCTATTGGTGGCTGTGGAGGGAAATGTTTCCAGTGCCTCTTTGACCTGGGATGCCTCCAGGGGAGCAGCAGTGAATGTAGTCAGTATCTCCTACCTGGCTGTACCTCCAGCTTAGTGTGCATGCTGGGACCAGAGTCACATAGAAGGGGACTTTCTAGGATGGACATTCTGAGAATCAGATGCATGAACAGTCCAGTGGCTGAACCCTGTGGAGCTCCAAGGAAGCAAGGTGTTACTCTTGAAGGTGGGCTGAGGGAATAACATTTGACAACTGGGATGGATAAAGGGGGAAACATCCCACATACCTTCCCCAGGCAGCAGAACATTAGAAGAGTTGAGCTCTACCCACAGCCACATCCTTCCACAGGAGGAAGAGGGTGGTACTATCAGCACTGATGCTTGTTGACAGCCCTTTGCTCTCAGCTTTCCCAGGAGAGCAGCAAAACTCAAACCACATTTTTTCTGCAGTGATGAATGGGAGAAGTTCTTCTGAGCCAACTGTGGGAAGGAATTCCCCCCACGTCCCCATAGCAAGCACATGCCCCCCACACAGCTTGGGAGGGTTGCAGCAGGTTCCAGCTGGCTGGATTAGTGCTGCCCACGAGGGATAGCAGCATTGGGCCAGCATGAAGTACTGAACATCACCTGGGACTCCAGTATAACTCCTTATGTCTCACTTAAGATACTGGGAAGCTTGCATTAGTCACAAGGGGGTAGGCATGGAAGTATTTTTCATGCCCTCTTGACTGGGGAAAAAGGGGCCTGCTCTCACCCAGGCAAACTATGTGGTAGGAAGTGTTGGCCCTGATGACCACTGTTTTGGTTGAAAGAAAGAATCACACAGACATGACTGCAGTACCTGTGCCTGGGACCAACAGCCTCCTGTCATCAGGGCATCAGGCAGCAGCTGCTGGGTGGGTTTTGTTGATACTCACTTCTGGCTCATGATCTCAGGATGGTTTCTCCAGAGCAAAGAGAGGATGTGAGGGGGAGAAGGAAGAAGCCGCAGCTGAGAAAGGTTATTGGTAGCCACTGTGCAGCTTCCAGGGCTTCTCCTGCATTCAAGAGCTCATACTCAGTGGTCGAGTCCATGCTGACCTCCTGGCAACACTCACACCTCTTTCAGAGGACAGCTGGGTCACAACCCCTGCTTGAGTAGCTCAGTACATCTGTCAAGAGACCTGTGAGACAGCAGCAGAAAAAGCATCCCAAATGCCACTCATCAGTTCCCTGAAATACTCTTCCATCCCACGCACAGAAGGGAGTCAGTGGCCTTTGGACCTTTTTGACTGTAGAAGCTCTCCATAAAACTATCAATGCCTTGACCCTTTTGGGTAACATGATCCCCCCACACAGGTAGCAAAGCCAGCATTAGCATTTCACAGTGTGGGTTTAAAATCAGGAGGGAGGAACAGATACCAACATTGTGAGACTGCAAAGTTCACTGGGAGCTCTGAGTCAAAAGAGCTAGAAGGAGCTAAACAGAGCAGCTTTTTGTTTTGCAATTGTGACAGTTTCCAGCTTTCTCTTACCTGCTAAACACATCTCAAGCCTGTGGAAAAGTATTTAGGAATGAGATCATGCATCAGCTGTTGCTGGTGTAATCTTGCCTAGAGGGCCAAGCTTCCATCAGCTCTCCTGGGAGCAGAGCATGCCTGGGGCCATGAGCAGGAAGGAAGACTCATGCCTGCAGGGAAGCTGACCCCAGTCAAGGGAGGGTCAGCAAGATTTCCATAGCTAGCAGTTGGCAGAGTCCCAAATCTGCTTGGAGTGCTTCTCCACTCAGTCCCATGGCCCCTCCTTGCTAAGCAAAACCTCCTCTGGCCCCAGCCACTGCTCGGCACTGGCTGCCACAGCCCTGCCAAGCATGGTCCCATCTGAACATCCATGGAGTTCTGTGTGCCGTGGTGCCATGGCTGGATCTTTCAGTGGGAGGTATGGAAGAAGGAGGATTTCACTCCCTGAGCTCCCTGCAGTCCCACCAAGAGCCATTCGAATAATACATGGTGACAGTCAGCTACATCTTGCTTCTTTCAGCCTGTCACTTCTCAGAATATGTATTTTAAAAACTACCCCAAAAGCCCTACAGCAAAAAAAGACCCAATGGACATCTGTGCAAGCAAGTGCTTGGTTCACAGAATAGTCATGGTTTGAAAGAACCTCTGAGATCACCAAGTCCATTCACCCACCCACACAACAAGCAAAAACCAAAACCCCTACAATCTCAGCCACCAGAGCACGACCTGAAGTCCCACATCCGTAAGTTTTCTAAATACCTTCAGGAATGGTGACTCAACCACCTCCCTGGGCAGGCTGCTCCAGTGCCTGACCACTCTTTCAGTAAAGAATTTCCCCTAGTATCTAATCTAAACCTGCCTGCTACAACTTCAGACCATTTCCTCTGGTCTTGTCATTATTCACATGGGAGAAGATGTAGGTCTCAGCTGTCTGCTGGTGTGGGGCACACACCTCATTTACCAAAGCATCATCTGTGGTGATAAAGGGCCAGGGGAGACAAGCTAGAAACAGGAAGGAAGGAAGGAAGGAGGGGGTTTTCCCTGTGTGCACTGGATGGATTTGTCTGACCTGCAGGACACCTGGGCACAGCAAATCCTTCAGAGACTGGCAGCAAGGAAGATTCTTACAGCCCATCACCTCCAAGATTATAATCAAATCACATTAGGTCATTGAGAAAGGAAAAAAAACACCAAAACACACCCCCCCAAATATAAAGCAGAAAACAAAATGGCTCACCACATTTTTCTGTGCAATAACAAACAAAAGGGAGCCACAAAGGTCCAGAACAAACAAGAGTGGTGGTTTGAAGCAGGGATCTGGAAGATTTCTGAATGGAAATTTCTGAATGGTCAGGATCTCCCCTTCCTCTCTGCCCCAATTCCTTCCCTTCACTGCCCTCATGCTACCACCCCAGCAAGTCACAAGCAGCAGCCCAGCACATCAGCCACCCCCATCTTTATTCAGTGAACTGCACCAGTACAGATGTGCATTGACCAGATGTGCCCCTGGACCCAAAGCTTCTCAGGGCCATGGGAATGCTGAGTGATGCTCCGTGAAGGGCAAGTTATGCAGAAAGCACTGAAATACTTAAGCCCTGACCAACATTGGTGACACACGTGTTTTTGACAAGTTTCTATAGCCTGTTGAATCCTAAAGTACCAGAGCTTAAAGCACAGAAATAAGTAGGTCTGAAAATAGAGGGAGAGATGCTGCCTTCCCGATAGAGTGATCACAAGCAAAATATTGGGTGTGCAGTCCCCATTACAGCTTTTTACTGCCTCTACTCCCCAGTGCTCCTTTGAGGGACAGTCAGTGCTGTCTTTGGTGCTAAATCTGTAGCTCCTCTTGCTGTCAGGGTTGGGGAAATGCATTTTTCCCTGTGAGAACATCACAAGGTAGCAGCCTCTCGTTTCTTGGCCACAAGACTCAGAAGGTGTTAATGTCTCTGCCAGGGCAGGGCCATGGATGACCTGGATCCACCTGCCCACCTACCCAAGGTGACTTTGGTGAAGATGGAACCAGGCCCACATAGAGATAGAAATGACACTGGGCTTCTTCTCTGCTAAAAGTTTGGCTAAGAGATCGGGCAGAGTCAAATCTTTCTGGAAGTTACTATGCTGTTTGCATGTCTCATTCACTGCTCTTATCAGGTTACTGAAGCCTCATTCAAAGGAGAAACCTCAGCACCTGATTTAGGGCACGAGTCAACAGGACCCAGGCCACTGAGGGAAGAAGCAAGACCCCAGCACAAGGATCCCAAGCTAAATGCTAGACTGACTCCCCAGAAAGAGGGAAGGCACTCCCAGGCAGGCTTGGCTTTTGTTTCTGCTTTGCTTGTCTATCAGAAGTCTCCCCATCAAAAAATAAGGTCTACTTTATCTAAGGACACGTGAAGTGTCCTCTGTTAGAGGCTTGAAATATGCACATAAATTTTTCACAGTAAACTCCTTACAGCCCCACTGGCAAGATCTTCTCAGTAATTAATTGGACAAACCATTTATTTAGTCACCAAATATAACAAAGCAATTGTCAAGTTTCAGGCCATAAACCCAGCACTGAAATTCCCAGCCCAAGATAACAGCATAAGCAGGGTAGGCAGGGATCCAACCTTGAAGAATAAACAAGGCTCCCTTTTGTGAACCCAGCCCTTGGGGCTTCTTTTTGTCAGACAAGAGGAATTATTCTGCACCTCTCATCCCTGCATTTCATTACATCCCAGGCCCAGGTGTTGTCTCAGGCTTTTGGGAGAGCTGATCCTGCATATTGAGAGACTATTAATACAAATGAACCACCAGAAAGATCATAGCAGATAAAACAAATATGCCCCCTTTAATTATGGACAGGCAGTAATTAATTCATGTTACCAACTAATTAATGACCCTCTTCAAGGGCAAAGGAAAATTGTCTGTTCATACCTTAAAATGATGTTACTGTTGCTTAGAAAACAAAAACAAAACATCAACTGAAGATCAAACAGCTCAGTCAAGGCCTGAATTTGTTTCCAGGAAATCCTGTGTTCCTCTCACCAAGGAGCCATGATTCATAGTTGTATCTTGCTAAACAGTCTGAAGCTGGCTGCTCTCATTTGCTCCACATTGACAAGTTTTTGCAATTTTTGTCCAAATTAGCAGATTCCCAGAGCCAAAATAAGCTGTGGAGTGGCAGACAATAATAAAATTTTTAGATTTATTAGAGGGTTAGTATTATTTTAGCACTTTGGAGACCTAGTAGAGAGCCAAGACACCCTTCTCTTTCCTCTTTGCCAAGTATTGTGTGAAACAGAACAAAACAATATGGTGCCTGCCCTCAAACACTTGTGTCCCAGCATGAGAGGACAATCACAGACAGATGACAAATGCTCCAGGTCATGCAAAAATCGTGACTGTCCTGGGAGGCTGCACTAGCAGTGCCTCACACAATCCCACAAGGAGTCTTGGTGCTCCCAAGTTTTGGGGATAGTGACTTTACAGTCCCATTGCTCTTTTCTCTCCAGTAAAGACCAATCTAAAAAGGCACAGTCTCTGAAAGTAGGACTGAAGTTTAGAGATGCTCCTACTCTTTCTCAGTCCCTTGCAGTGTCCCATAAAACTGACTCACTTTAAATGGTTGCAAGAAGCCATCTGTTTTGTTCAGAGAAAGCCCAAGCTCATATGGCTGCTCTTTGGCTGAAAAAGCAGAACCATCTTAAACTAAACAAGTGCATCATTTCCCATGCAAGCTGAATGTGAAGGAGCTTGTTTGTTTGTTGCTGCTATAGAAATGAGAGACCTGGGGCTGGAATTTCAGCTGTCCAAACTGGAATAACTCTGCTGATTAGTTTACAGATGATTAGGTTGTAAACTGTAGTTCTGGCCCACTTTGATTTTCTTTCAAATTTCTCATGAGAAGCCTTTCTGAGTCAAGGCTGAAGATAGAGCTTCAGCTGATTGCTTCTCACTGATTCTTCTCCTTTCTATTAGAATGTGAACTTCTCCACCAAACTAAGCAGAAGCAGATGAGGAAAAGAACCAAGCAGGCCTATAGCATCACAAATCTCAACAACCGCAGGAAAAGAAATGTTTAAAAAAACTCTCAAAAAACCTCATCCTCCCCCAAAACTCACCCCACCCTCATTATTTACATGTCTCTCAAGAGACAAACTGGTCTATACTGAGCATAGAATCATGGAATGCTTTGGAAGGGACCTTAAAGACCACTCAGTTCCAATCCCTGCATGGGCAGGCACACCTCTGACTAGACCAGCCTGCCCCAAGCCCCATCCAACCTGCCCTTCAACACTTCCAGGGAAGGAGAAGCCACAGCTTCTTTGGGCAACCTGGGTCACTGTTTCACCACCCTCATAGTGAAGAATTTCTTCCTAATATCCAGTCTAAATCTGCTATCTTTCAGTTTGGAACTGCCACCCATGATCTTATCACTCCATGCGCTTGTAAAAAGCCCCTCCCCAGCTTTTCTCTATCCCCTTCAGGTACTGGAAAATGCCCTAAGGTCTTCCCAGAGCCTTCTCTTCTCCAGGCTGAACAACCCCAACTCTCTCAGCCTGTCTCTATAGCAGAGTCCTTCACTCCAAACTCCTGGACATCTTTGTGGCCTCCTCTGGACCACTCCAAGGGCTCCATGTCTTTCTTGAGTTGGGGGCTACTGGGCCCAGCACTGAAATTGGAGTCTCACCAGAGTGGAGCAGAGGGATAGAATCACCTCTCTTGACCTGCTGGCCACATTTCTTTTGATGCAGCCCAGAATATTGTTGGCTTTCAGGGCTGCAAGAGCACATTGCCAGCTCCTGTCAAGTATATCTAGTTTGCCTTTCCATTTGTTATGACTTTCTCCTAAAACACTGAGTGCAGTTTTCTTTTGTTAAAAGAAAAAAAACAACCAAACCTCAAAATCTCAAGTAGTTACATCAGTCTGTGCTAGTGAAGAAAAGGAGAAACTGAAAAGTATTGCAAGGTACACAGTAAATACAGAAAGTCCTGGTACAGTATGAGAGCATCCAACACTTACTCACATTTGACCTATTCCTGGGAAAAACATAGTATTATATCCTCCTCCAAATCCCAACACACGTCATGCTTGCAAGCCAGCTCTCTGAAGGAGTCACTGTGATTGCAAAAGCCAAAATGACCCATCTGGTTTGTTGTTCCCATTATGAAAACAAGAATTGCTCTTAGTATAACAGTGATGATAGTGACAACAACAAGGAACTGAAAAAGCATTTTTAAAGGCAGGGGGATCAATGTGAAACTGTCACAAGCATTAGATGTTTAGCAGCAACTAAAGTGATGGGTAAGAAGAATCTCAAAAAAAGGCAAAGTAATAATGATAAAATTACAGTAGTAAGCTAAGTATTATGGTGGCTTTCTCAGGGTTTTTTTGGATTTTCTTTAAAAATAGTCCCCCCAGAAATAATAATATTGCATGTTTAAGGGTCCCACACACATGTATTTATCCACACCCTGCTGCTTCTCAGCAGAAATGTTTGAGGCCACCAAATCAGCCCGGGAATTCCTGACTGCTGAGGTTTGCTGTTTAGGAAATTGCAGCCAATGACTAGAATTGAAGACCAGGCTGAAAAGAGATGATGGATGTGAGGACTCTTGAAACAACTTGGTCTGAAGTGCTTTTCTGCTCTCAGCAAACCAAGGATGCTCAAAGCACTTTCCATATTAATTTGTGCTGAGAAGAACACAGAAATAAAAATTAAAAATATCTTTCAAATGGGAAGAATATCAGAGGTTTTGATTTGACAACTGTTAGAACATATGAGCCTTCATCTTACAGACACATCCCAAGTAAAAACATCAGTTCAGTATGAAAAAAACCCACCTCCAAATAGTATTGTTTAAGAAAAACAACTGAATGTTTTATATTGTACTGTTTTAAAGAACGTTTTGAAATTAAAGTAGTTCTGAAGTGTTCACAGTTCTCACCCTAACTCTTTTCAGGTGTCTTTACAGGAGTAATTTGTGAAAAAAGCCCAAACATTCTATTCCTAAGGCTAGATGTACAGCACATGGCAGCTAGAGAGACTGTAGCACTTCTTCCACCACACTGGGATTCTTTTCTGTAGTCTTCCATCTGCATCTGCTCCCTACAGAACTGGAGCAGGCAAACCCCTGCCTTCAACAAGCTATAGTCTTCTGGATGTAGTTTGAGAACAAACCAAAATTTAAAAAAAAAAAAAAAAAGGAAAAGCTGCTGTCAAGTTAAAAAATGCCAGGACTGGAGGGTGGAAAGGGAGAGGATTGCCAAGAGGGCTGCAGTTGCCAGAGAGCAGAGCATGAGTCAGCAGAGAAGGGATTTTATTTTTTATTTTGATATAACTAAGCACAGTGGTGCCCTGAAGACCACAACAGATGAAACCTCTTCACTGCAAGACTGTGTGTGTTTTATCAATCAGGCAGCAAGATCTCATTACTTCCTGACAGAGGAACTCCCTACAATGATTTTTTTATTAAAAAAAAAAACCAATCCAAAAAATAAAGCATCAACAAAAAACCCTTATTTATTTTTTTCAAGAGAACTCGGGCATTCTACATGCCCTTGAAGGTCTGCCAGTATGAGCAACTTCTTCCATCTCTTTAAAGCTGATTTGTCACCACAACATACATGAACTTGCTGTTCTTTCTCCCTCAACTTAGTGCTCCTTTTATTTGCTCTTAAACCTGTGAAAACTTTCAGAAACCATTCTGGTCTCCTGGTGGCTGGGTATCATTAACTTCTACCATGCCAGCCAGCCCCTTTTGCCAGTGTTTATTCCACTGCACTGGCACTTCCACATCACCTTTACACCGACCTCTGCATGGAAGGCACAGGAAAGCTGCACCACAGAAAGTCACAAACCATCTTTGTCTTATCACAGAGACTACAAGAGGGATGAAGTAAAACAGAACTCCAGCAGCAAGAATACATGTGTGCACACCTCTGTCTCACTACTCAAGTCTTCTCTGGGGTCAGGTCCAAGTGGTCCAATCCCTTAGTCCCCCAAACTCTTAGCTCTTACACAAGCTGCCAAAATGGCTTTTTGTTGTTCCAACTAATACTGTAATTTCCAGTCCTCCTCACATAATCTCCTGAGCAGCATTATTGCCCAACCCAAGTGCCCAGCTGGGACATCTGCCACTTGGTCACCAACAACTCACTGGGTGGAAAACCCATGTGAGGGGGATGGCAGGGAAAGGAGGTGGAATGACTGCACGTCACCTGCTGAGCTCCAGCACACCAGAGGGAAACCAGCATCATAAAACCATAAATACCTGCTATAAATTGCAGCTCCCAGAGTGTTCCAGTGTTGCAATTGCTAATGGCTCTGTCACTGGGGACAGTTATTTCCTCTCTCTGCTCCTGGGAACAGGCAGGATCCCAGGCTGAGGATCAGATCTTGATCTAAGAAGAGATGCTCACCTGAGTGTGGAACAGGGGTGTGGGAGAGAGCTGGACCTAATGCAGCTGAACCACCCACCCTTTAGCAGCCAGGGCAGGAGTCCTCAGCTAAATTCCTGCTCTTCACAGCTTCAATCCAAAGTGCAAAAGCACTTTTCCCGAACTACCTCAGAAAGTGTCTCAGGAGTGTTGTGTTTGTGGGTTTTGCCTCTCTGGGACTGTCCCAGGCCTCTGCTTGCCTTCAGGGCTGGACCAGAGCAATCATAAATGCATTGCCCATGGAGACAGACACTTTTTGGGCAGTTTGACTTAGAGCTTGGGTCAGTGTGACCCTGAACTTTCTACATACATTCAGTCTGCTGGTCCTTCACTTTGCTGGAGGGATAATTATAGCTCTTCAAATGCAAACAGGCTTTCATCAAAATGGCCCCAAATTGTGACACTCTAGAAAATGCAGAAGTGGCCAAGTCTAGTCAGCAATTTTCCCACCACCACCACTTCCCAAGAGAAGCTGGCAACACCACTCATGCCAGGAGTGTGACCCTGAGCTGGTTTTTCCTAGGTGTCAAGAGCAAGCTTGTCACTTTTCAGAACTGCAGGTCCCAGCTGCACAGGCCAAGGAAGAGGGGTGCCATGCTCAAGACTTGATAGCACAGGGAGGTTTAAGGAGGAGGGTCTTATTTTCCTGTCCTTTCTGCACAAGTACATGGCTACCTCTGGAGAACTGGGCTTTTATTCTGAAGTGAGAGCTGTAACAGCTCATCCAGCCTGAGCTGTGCCTTGCCTCTCCTGAAGCATTCCTCCCTCCACACGTCTGCAAAACATCAGACACTTTCTGTTCAAGAACATGTGGGCTCTTGCCCAGCTCATCTTCTCCTCTCCCTTGTCTCTGAGCAGGGCCAAGTACTTTTCTGCTCTATTTCCCCTGACTGAAATGAGTTTTGACCTCAGTGTGCTCAGACATGGGGGCCTGAATGGGTGACCTGAATGTGGATTTGTGCAACAGCAGGCTGTGATACCACAGACAGAGGAGCAAGCAGGTCCAACACTCACCCAAACCTTTTGGGGTCAGTGGAAAGGCATGAGGGATGTCACCAGGCTTTACATATGGATGTGGATGTCAAGGTCAGGGGCTAAAGCTCAAAAGAAGACAATGGAAGGATTCTGCCCTTGGCACTTGGCTGCTGGGTCCCTCTATATTTCACCATACTGCTTCCATAAAATATCTTCCTCATGATACCGGCCCGCTTACCACCCGGCACTTAGGTGGAGAGAGTTAAGCCATTAAAACCATACCAAACCAAACCAAACCAGACTGCTTTTCAGGTACCAGAAGGATGAAATGGAGTCTTCTCAAATGACCTGTGCTACTGAAATTATTTACCAAGTACTTCTGAGTTACAAATGTATCACAGGATGCCAAGGTCAATTTGCAAACAGACCAAATGGGAGGAAATCCAATACATAAATAATCCCCTATGAACCATTCACCCATTGCTATTCCTATTACACTCTCAACAAGCTAATAAGCAGCACTGTTACTCAATGAAAGATTGACAGCATATTTGCCTTTTTGGGTGTGATATGATCACTCCTAATTGATTTTGGCCACTGGCTCTCAGTGCATGGTAGATAACTGGGAAAAGCAGTAACTTTCCCATGCAATCATCCTGGTCAGTGAGGAAGACAAGTTATTCTCCAACCATCACTGGAGACCTTCCTGTGCTCCAGCTTAGCACTGGGTGTCTTTCCTTTGCAGTCCTGAAGCACCTGCTGTCTGGAAACTGGGCCCCTCACTTCTGGCCATCTGACCTCGTATGTCATTACATTGGTCATTTATGGGGAAATCTTGTAGGTTTTTCTTCGGAAAAGCTAAACCTCTCTGTTAAAAGGGCTAGGAAGTCTCTGTGAAATAGTAACTATGTGACAGACTTTGGGAGTATGTAGGGACACAGCTGAGCTGCTGTAAATGCTGGTGTGGGTGACACAGAACAAAAATAGCCCAAATTCTAGCACAAGGACAGCTCTCCCCTCTGGTACTCTGTTTTGTTAGTATTTTCACCTCCTGTTAAAGTCCCTTCATCCTATCCTTCATCATTAAATACACTCTTATCTGGCCAGATGGCCTTTCAAGATTTACTGCTTGCCTCACTGGACTTTCACAGTGAGACTGGTCACAAGAAACATTTCAGTTATTGCTTTAAATGCAGCCACCCTCAGTTCATAGTGTAACTTCATCTGCCACTAGATTTCAGGAATTTCCTGGAGAAAGATTCTCATCAGAATCTTAAACCAGAGTTTAAACTGTTGCAGTTAAAATCAAGGGTAGATAACCTTACTGAGCCTGAACAGATTTTTTTTTTTTGTAAATTTAAAGTAAGCACTGAAAAGGCACAAATCTAAACAAACCCAAAACCTCTTTACCAAATTGGGAGCTTCCAGCCAAGAGATGGATTGATCTAAAAACCAGTGCAGGTTCATACACCTGCTCCTGGGAAGTCTCTTCCATCCTGTAGCTGTGTGTAAAAAGCAACAGTCACTACAGCTTCTTCTGACCATCTTCCTTTTGGTGATTCCCAAAAGCATTTCAGTGCAAGCACGACCCTTTATCTTAAGCACTTACGACCCTTTATCTTAAGCACTTGAAATAACCAGACTTGAATAACACGTATGGCTTTGACTTAAAAGGGCCAAGGACTGGAAAAAGGGCCAATCTGTGCTGGAAAAAGGGGGGATTATCTTTAGGTCATGGCAAGGTGCTGGAGCAGGCCATAATATTAAAGCCTCCAGCTAGAGAGGAGCATATGACTAGACCCTAATGGCAGCTAAAGATACAGAATAAGGTAAAAAGTGTCATAGTGCTTTTTGAGGTCAGATCAAAGGCCCATCAATCCTAATGTGCTGCCCATAGCCAGGGAGTGGAGGGCAAGAAGAGGGGAGCTTGCAGGGATGCTTTCCTTCACAGCCCCTTCTCTTGCAGCCACCAGCAGGTCAGGGATATCCAGTGGCCAGGGTGAGCTTCTCCTCCCTGAACCTGACCTGCACTGTGCTGAATCCTCTTACATTTTTAGTCCACAGATGAGGAGTTTCCATGTTGTATTCTCCATGCCATGCATGGACTGAAAGCCCCTTCTCGTATCCCTTCAAGGCACCCATTCCTCTATAGGTTTTCCTCTTCTCTGTCTTTCCACTACATCCTTCACGAGACAAGATTAATAGTACTGCATGCACAACCCCTACACCACAGATTTATAAAGTCACAAAGAATGTTTGCTTTTGGTCTCTGATAAGTCCTACCTTTTGATCTCTAGTGAACATTAAGCTGATGTTTGAACAGGACAATGTAGAGTGTACTTTCTGAAGCAGTGAGAAATGGGTGCACTTGTGGTTGGGGTCCCTTTCTCCTGTGTGTTCTACCTTGCATTTGGCAAAACCAAATTTCATCTGCCATTTGACTGGATATTCCCTCAGTTCCATGAGATCCTTCTGCATCTCTTTGCAGTTTCAAATAATTACATGTTGTTAGCAAACATGACCACTTTCACTGCCACACTCCTGTGTTTGTAAAACACTTCTCTGTAAAACCTGAAGATTTCATCCTGTCCTCTGTTCGTTATTATTATAAGCTTCTAATTGAAGAAAAGTCTTTCTCTCCCCTCTGTGACAACTTGAGTACTCAAAAAGCTCCTGCTGAGGGGTCTTGTTAAATCTTCCTGACTCTGTCAGCCAGCTCAGCTCAGGTTATTTGACACTTCAAATAGTTGCAATAGATTTATGGAGTGTGATTTATTCCTACAAATGCCACACTAACTCCTCCCTGGTCTATCAGTTTTATCCAAGTGCCTACTAATTCTAAAATTTCTGCCAGTTCGTCTGACAGGGAAGTCAGACTTCCTGGTAGATGGGTCCCAGGAGATATTTTAAGAACTAAAGACATATTTACTGCACTGCAAATTTTAGACACAGAGACTGATTGAAATAAGAAGTTTCACACTACAGCAAGTGGTGCAGTGCCTTCCTATCTAAGCAACTCCAGAGCTTCTGGGAGAAGTGCAATTTGTGCCCTCTAGAAATTTATTGCTGCTTGCAATTGTAAATCACTACCCTTGGCACATGATGTTCAGATTCCAACTAGCTGAAAACTGCCCCAAAATACCCGCCAGCTCTTTCAGCTACCAAAGGACTTCTAGCCTAAGGACAGGACAGGACTGGCACAGGGTGGTTTCTGAGCTCTGCACAAATCCTTGTCTTTGCTGTGGTTTCAGGTTTACAGCCTCAGTCACTCTAAGCATATTGTGCCACTTTAGGATAAGCTGGGACTGAGGCTGCATGAGTGAGAGGCTATACAACTCTTGAGCTACACACTAGCTGAAAATACATGAAGAGAACTGTTGCCAGGCTAATTCCTAAAAAAGCCCAGCCTCAGCCCAAAGGGCAGATAATATATCAGTGTATAAGCTAAACAAAGTGCTGATGCAGCCTTCACTGAAGCAGTACTCCCAGAGCCACTGTAAGACTGGGCCAGTACGAAATTCCACTGTGATTGACACTCTGCCATCACATCATTTGTTACTGATCCCATTTTTCCTCCCTTCCTCTGCTTTTCACTTCAAGGGAGAGGACCTGCAGCAGCACAGCCTTCCTTCGATCTGTTTTCCATCCGAGCTTTCTCCTCTGAGGATTGACTCATGCTTCGTGACATAAAGCACCACCTCCTTGGGCTCTTATAAAGAAACAGCCTAAGAGAGATGTCTAATTCAGACTTTTGGGCAGAATTCATATAGTATCCACTATAATGTACATTTCTAACCGATGCCTTTGCCCTTTCTTAGTTATTTCAGAAGAAACTGAGCTGCCTCCCTCAATGTTTTGGGTACTTTGCAAGCTTGTGATGTCTTAGACCAAACAGAAATGCTGTGAAGTTTGCAGTAAATCAAACTTCAGTAGAATTATTTTAATGTAAGAACCATAAACACTCCTATTTCTGATTTGCTACTAATTCACATCACAGTTACTCCAGGATTTTTCTACAGGGAAATACATTACAGAGTAAAATACAAGAAATGAGATGCACAAATATTATCATGGCTATTGCCTGTGTTTATGGGAGCTCTGTATCTGTCCCATGCTCAGGTCTTTAAAACTTGAGCTGTAAAAGAATGTCTGTAGTGAAACATGAAACCAAACGAGGCTGACTTGGACTGGGATTTGGTTATACATGGGAAAGTCAGGCTAAGTTCACCTAGAGAGTTGTGAAGGTTCATGAACCTTTTGAGTGAGCAAAGGTCCAGCCCTGAACATGCCCAGCCAAGCTTTTTCCAGAATTTTTAAGCAGCTATGTATTTGGTAGCAGAGAGATCCTGTAAAATAGATAGAAATTGTTAGAAAATCCATTGGACAGAGAGACCTGGTGGCTCCAACAGTGTTTATCATTAATTTGTTGAATGAGTTAAAAGTTCAAGCTCATATTGAGTCTGCAAAGTGTTAAATGAATGGGACTGAGCCATAAACCCATTACTTCTGGGGCTTCAATTAGAAATCATATAATCATAGAATGGTTTGGGTTGGAAGGAACCTTAAGGATCATCAAAATCCAACCCCCCTACATGGGCAGAGAAACCTCCCACTAGACCAGGTCACACAAGGCCTCATTCATCCTGGCCTTAAACACCTTCAGGGAGGGGGAATCAACAAACTCCCTAGGCAACTTATTCCAGTATCTTACTACCCTCAAATTAAAGAATTTCTTCCTAATGTCTAACCTAAATATACCCTCTTTCAGTTTAAAACCATTACCCCTTGCCCTATCACTACCCTCTCCCGAGCTTTCTTGCAGCTCTAGATTTAAGGACAGTTGTATTTTGCTTTATTGGATATCTGCACTATGTCTGAAATACTGTCTTGCTGGCTGAGACCTTCACATATTGAAAGCATCTCCTCATTTTCTCCTGAAAAACCTCTCAGGAAATATTTGGTACTGTAAACTACCCAGCTTCCATTTATGCACTTCCTTTTGGCCATGCTCAGTGAAATACTTCACAGACATGGATGCAAGCTAACTGAAGGTTAAGTAAGCACTATTATTAAGAGACAAAGTATTTTTCTGAAATTTACAAATATTTCTGTGGATCACAACCCTAGAGACATCTCCTGTGATTATGATATCCAAAAATAAAATCTGGGAATTCACCAATGTGACAGAATTTCCCTGAAGCAAAGAAATATGCCAGTAACATGACAGCCTCTAGGGATTTTGCTGTGGGTCACAACTCCAACTTTTTTTTTTTTCTTTTTTTTCCCCAGATTGTCCAGAGGAAATGGAAAAAGATTGAAGGTACAGCTAAAGACCAGCCATAAATCTGTTGACTTATAGTCTGGTATCTAATCTTTAAATTAGAAAGGAACCAAAGCCATGGCTTGAGACTTTCATTACCACTACCAGCTTGCTAGAGCTGAGGAAAAAAATATGATAATGCTTTTAAATGCCAGATTGCTAACCCACAGTCTTATTAACATGCTACCATGTGCCAGACAACCTGCTCTCCAAATGACTCTCTTGTCTTTTACTCTGTGGGTCCAGGCAGCAGTGGTGATGCACAAGAACATTAGAAATCTGCCCTGAGATCCAAAGAGCACCATGCTGGTGATCTTGGGATCATGACCATGTGGTTCTGTCAGCAGAGGAGGAAAGTGGGTGTCAGGGGATTGAGGTATTTTGATGATAAACCTACCCTTGATACATCTGGCTCATGTCCCACCTGACAGGCTCGTTCCAGAAATGAACAGAGATTGTCAGGAAGCTTAAAAAAATAAAGGAGAACAACTTAACAGCCAGATTATTTTTTTTCTCAACAATAAGCTTAGAAATTAGCCTTGCTTTCCCCTAAGAAAACTCCCCAACCAAACTGTGATGGGCAAAGGATTAAGAATTAAGAGACAGAAGGGTCGTGCAAATGCCATAGACATCACTTTTTTATGTGCTCTGTTGCCAGAGCACACATAATAAAGCTTAATTTCCTGGTGCTGTGCCCTGACTGTAATACATTGCCCAGATCTTCCTCCTGCTCTCAGCTGAGAGCCAAGTCATTCTATAGGATTACAGCTCTTTGTTAAGAGCAAAGCTATTTGATCTGAAAAGATTTAGCACCAGATTATGGCCACAGTTTTTCCAGATCAGCGGCCGCAAAGGAAGAGGGCAGGAGTTGTCTGGTGATTTAAGTCAGAGCCTGGAGCTTGAGAGTCCTGGTGCAAAGTTCCCCATATGTCCAGAGATAAGATACCTCCTACTGCTGTCTCCACACTGAAACATAGGGGACGAGGAGAGTGATGATGTTAATGCAGTGATACACTCACCTCCAATGATAGGGATGGGCACATTCTTTGATGCCAACATACCCAAACCTTCTGGAAGTCAGGAGCCACCTGCCTTTGCAACACACTTGAACTCCTGTCCCCCAGCCAGTGCCCCATCTCATGATCCAGCATCTCCACCCTGAAATCAGTTCTAGCACTGTAGGTGCTAGCAGAGGGAGCCAGCCTGGTGCCAGGCTTCAAAATGATCTGCTCTTTCTTTTCTGCCTGGTTGGAGGTGTCCATGCCACTGACAAGGCCTCACTTCACATTTGTCCTCTGTTATAAGGCTGGCACACTCCTTGTCCCAGTGTACCAGAAAAAAAGCAAGTTTTAATAGAGCTGGCAATTTACGAACATATCTGGAGGGTTTTTTATTGCTGTCCTTTGTTTCACTTTTTTTTTTTTTTTTTTTTTTTTCATTAAAATGAATTCTCCTCTGGGCTCTGAAATTGAAAGTACATTTTTTTTTTTCACATAAATATTTACTCTACACACCAACAAGTCTAACTTGAATAGGGAGTGGAAGCAGTCTTTCAAATTTCAGTGTCAGGCTTCCAGATCACCAGTTCCAGCTCAAGTGGTTAATGAAAACTTCCTTTGAGCTCTTACACTGTTGGAGAGTGTTACATGAATATTTTCAGTGAAACACATGCATGAGCACATCTCTAAATGGTTTACAAAAGTGACTGTAGAGATGCATGCCATAACTTTCTGGAGATACAAATCGATGGCCTCTCCTTCTAAAAGCTCTGTGACAGCTCCTTGCTCATAAGGGATGTCTGCTGCTACCTTTACCTCCCCCAGAAACGTCTTTCTGCCACGTGAGCAGCTCTGGAGAGAGAAATATCTGTCCTAGGGATCTCAAGTGGGTTGGCACCAATGTAACCATCATTGGTAGCACCCTAAAGAAGTCTTGCTGTAGTACAAGTACAAATTATTTTATAGACAGACGATCTTTTCAGAATTTCAGGTTAGCTTCACAGTGGGGGAAATGAGAGGTACCACACATCCCTTCCACCACACAGCCTGAGAGTTCCCATCCACCCCCATTTCTCCAGCCTGCATCTATTTCATACACCAAAATGATAACTTTTTGAATTCAAAATTTTATCACAGTGCTGAGATGCCAATGGTCAGCCTCATGTGTTGAGTTCTGACTGACAGAATCTGACTTTAGCAGCACAATTAGGCACACAGCATCAATAAAAAGTAGAACATGACTGTATATACTGATGTAAAACAGAGATTGCCCAATTAAGCACTCCAAGTACAAAGTTTGGTTTCTACCATCAAAGCACTCTGTGAACAATAGAAGTCTGCACTGAAATAGCTGCGTGTTTGTATCATCAGATGGAGAGAAGATGTGGATGGCCTTGGGGGAGACTGCAAGGAGCAAAGCTCTGAGCTCCCACAGATTTGCTTTTGTCAGAGGAAGTACAAAGCTCAGCACAAATCTGTGCAGCACCCTTCATGAAACTTCAGACACTCTGCAAATAACCTTCAGAGCTACAGGCAGTGTCACCAGCCCTGAAAGGAAAATCTCCCAAAACCCAATAGGTTTTGACTGCTGTGGGAATAGCTGCAGCAGTGTTATGAGCTAGAGAAAATGTGTGCTGCTTTAAAAGCTGTGGAATCCTATGTCCTCAAGGTGAGATATCCCACGTAATCTACCCTTGTAATGGTATCATGGGCTTTTGAGTGTTTTCCTTGATGCTTCAGTTCACTGAGTCGTGCACCAAAACCACGTGGAAGGCACAGTGGGGCTGGGTGGAGCCTTGAAAGCTCCTTCATGCTGTCAGACAGCTCCTGTGGCCCTGGCCACGGATGCTCTCATGGGGATGCTGCCTGCATCAGGAAGTTAAAAGAGAACAGCTTCCACTTTTGACCCACATCCTGGTCAAATCTGTTTCCCACTCCAGTCTCTGAATTTCTAGAAATAGTCTACACATATTATGACAGCAGCTAAGGGAATCACAGACTATTTCTGCATTCATCAATGGTGTTTGTTCCATCAGCATTTGAGAATTGATGTCCCTAGAGAAAACCTGGGTAAAACAGGCCAAGCAGAACATCATACCTTGTTATTCCCTAGTGTTCTCCTGAGATGATCCTGTTCTGCCTCGTATCACTTTAGCCTTAACTGCAGTCAGCCTGACTGAACCATGAAGGTCTGTGAGCTGTCTCTGCTACTGTTGTTGGGCCATTGGGCTCTGGAGCATAATGTGTTTCTTGCAAGAATCCATACAGACAGCCTTGGGAAGAAAAACAGCCCTAGCAATAGTTGCCCCTCATCCTCCTAACATCCATCTCTATTCAGGTTTTTTTAAAAAAAAACAATGCCATGCTATGAGCACCTTGCTGACAATAAACCCTTTCAATGCTGGCACCTTCAGGCGATGTCAAATACCAGGAGTAAGATTTCAGACTGTACCAAGGAATTCCTGTTTTCAAAAAACCAGACAAAACAGCTGGGAAATTTTTGGTTATTGCTGCTTTGTGTCAGCTTTTATCCATTACTGGAAGGGGGTGTGATTTCTGAAGCTTAACAGCATTTGAACCACGTCGAACAATCTTTGAATTATTTTTTGGCTGACATTACCCAGAGGCAGGAGTGGGCGTACCACCACCCAGCTATATGTGTATTTTCTATCTGTATATATACACACATCTCAGGGGAAGGGGGTGGGTAACTCAGCATGTGGAGCCTTCAAAATGCTGATTCAGGGAGACTGGAAGCTGCCCTTAAGCTGCTGCTCTACCAGGCCCTGTTTAGCTTTCAGCTTAGTCCAGGAGTGCCAGAGATGTCTGTTTAGGGTGCAAATCAGCAGCTGCTAGCAACACTGCTGGGCTGTAATTATTAACAGATTTGTTTTTTGTGGTATTCACATTCCCAGTGCTTCCCCTGCCTTACCCCCTCTCAGGGAGCTGTCTCCTCCTCCTCACAGACATCCTGAGCCCCTGGGGGGATGCACATTTCCCTGGGCAGCAGCAGTGCCTCCCAGTTGGCTTCTGGAAGCTTGCTCTCTGCAGAACCACATTTCCATTATAGCACGAAGGGGCTCATATCTCCTCTCACAGGTGCCTTCACCCTTGGATCCTGCCAGGAGCACTGGAAAGGTGTAATTTTTGCTGGTGTCTACAGAAGCAGTGTGACTGCTCAGACATTCCCCCCCACACACATATGCCCATGATGATTTCTTTCCCTCTTTTTTGAGCCACACTTGTGCACAGAAGGGGAGGGAGTCTCCTCATTCTCAGGAAAGACAAATAAAGCTGCCTGAGCATTTAGCCCCCAAAACTTCAGGGCAGGAGGTGGGAGCTTCAACATGTAGGACAGAGAAGCACCGGAGAGGTGATTCCAATCCGACTGAGCTCTGAGTGTCTGATCAGTCCTTGGCTGCCCTTTGGGACACAGATGCTCTCAGAAGCTTTGTCCTGGGTTTGCCATCCCATGTGTGTTCTGCCATGGGCAAGGAATATACAGCTACATCACCATCAGCAAGACATGGAGCAGGGGAACCTCTAATCCATAAGACTCATCTCCTAATGCAAAATCTGAGGCATTTTGAAACCATGGCCATTTTTTCTATTTAGCAATGGCTATTTTTTTCATTTTTACACCCCAAATATTTTGTTTTCAGCAGTTTTTTGTGCCTGAGCCCAAGGAGGAATACCTCCTCCTCTTCGTCCCACCCACCTGGAAAAAAAAAATGCAGGCAGTGGGGGCACTTCTGGGAGATCTTGGAGGGGTTCTGCAGCAAGTCGCTGTCACTGTGTCTGCCAGTCTGTCTGTCTGTCTGCCTCTCTCATCTGGGGATCAGGACTCTGCTGAGAAAAAGCAGATAGGGTTTCACACAATCCAAAGCACATGTACAGTAATTCAAGCTGCGTAAGCATTTCTCTTTCCTGGGGAAATTTTCCAACGTATTTTTCAAAAGAATGTGAAAATATTCCCCTTCCTTTTTTGCCCGCTTCCTATAAATCCAGCCTGATGTGGATGATCTCCTTGGACACTCTTCTCCAAGAGGGATTTAAAGCTTGGGAAGGGCCAAGGATAACAGCTCTGGGAATTCAAGCCCTGAGCAGCCAGTGCAGAGCAAGCCTTTAAAAAGGACTTATCAGTCATGGAAACTACTTAAGTTTAATCATACATTATTGCCGTGAGAAAACATGCTCAAGCACTCAAGTCCAGTGAGAATGGACTTGTTTGGGTTATTTTCCTGTTTAAGCTTCACCAGATATTTGCATCCTCCACTGGTAACTGAGGGTTTTGGGCACCCCCTCCTCCTCCAGGAATGTCCATGCAAAAGGAAACTTCTCCCTGGGAAGCATTTTGTCCAAAAGTAATTTTTCATGGGGGAGAGAAAAGAAATGCCTTGACCAAACATTTCTGAGCATCTGCTTTGTGCATATAGAAGCTGCAGAGACCAGCTGCTGCAGAGAGCTGCCAAAAACAGAGCTCAAGGAGGAGAAGGCAAAGGTAAGATGTGATAAGCCATGTCCACTGGCTACAGACAGCCTTCTCCTGGCCAGCAACTCCTGTTGCAGCAGACAAACTGGGGAATGAGTCTTTGGGACAGTGCCCCAGGAACATGGCCAAGGTGCCCTCTTGATCCCATAATGTCTGACCCTAGATCCTATGTCTTTCATTCCCTATCCCAGAAAAAGAGATGTGCCTGTGCTGGAGTGGGTGTATCCATGTGTACTAACATGTGAACATGTACACAGCTCCTACAGACTCAGTCCCTGAGGGCTGAGCATGGCTCTCAGCCAGGGTGGAGGGATGCTGGCTGTAAGCAAGGACCTGTGGGAAGCAGCTCTCCCTTGAGAAATGGCTGAGGAACACATTTATATCCTTGTCTCTGCACGGCAGATCCCAATACAGAGCTGAGTCACTACAGACAGACTTACAGGACACAATTTCCCCTCTAAGTCCAAAAATATTTGCCAGGTTATAATTCTTCTCCAAAAAAAAAAAAAAAAAAAAAAAAAAAAGTAAAAAAGAAAAAAACCTGAGGAAAAGCCTCCTCCACCAAACACTGTATATATGAAGTCATGGAGAAGGAATGATAAACTTCCAGATTGCTGGTGGGTCACCACGTCAACGTGCAGACTTTTGTATTCTTGCAAAATTGTCATGTAAATAAGCCACCAGAGGTCTGCACACAGTTCCCATTATGGTCATTTTATTTAATATGTGGATTTAGCCAATAAAGCTGCAGACCAACTTATGCAGTGGAAGGAAAGCTATAGGTTTTGCAGGAGATTAAGTTCCAGAAAGCTTCCCAGTGTCTGGGTCTGCACAGGCGTGCGTGTGGGTATGTGTGTGTCTGCATTTGCAAGACAGCAGAGGTGAAGAGAAGGACCAAATGTTTGGGCCTTATTCCCAGTTAATGTCAGTCAGCACAACTGCATTGTATATTTGTGTCTATTTATACCCACCGAGGATCTAAAATTGCAGCTTTTAGCAGGAAGCTAAACCTGGGGTTTTTAACAAGTCTCGGCAGTTGAATTTAATGCTCAGGATCAAGGGAGGGACAATTCTGGTACTAACTGGAAAGAGAAGGAGTCTTGAGAAATTGCAATAGGAGACAATTTTCACCTTATTATCCACCTGATGAAAACCAAAGCTTTTTAAATCTGCCTCAGGATAGAAGCCACAAAATGTTATTAGTGCTGGAAAAGCCTTTCTGGGACTTACAGCAGCTTTTAGTCATGGAAATGCAAAAACACCAAGATCCTTTTTGATTGCAGACAGCTTCAGATCACAAACTCCTGACACCACATCTGCCAAAATTGTCCAGACTTGCTCAAAATCATAAGCAGAAATGGATTGCAGTCCCTGAAGTGGGACAGGTCAGAATTCACTAACCAGGAATCTAATTTTGTAAATGGGACCTTTCCTTGATCTCTTTTACAGGTAATGCAGTCTCTGGATAGACCCCCTCATGCTCAGCATCCCTAAGAGAGGGGTGAGGGAGAGATGTGAGCTAACTAATCCTGAAAACTTCACTGCCTGGGGGAGAAACTAAGGCAGGCAGCTGGGAAATGGAGAGAGCAAGGAGGCTTTCACTCTAAAGGGGAAAAAAAAATTAAAAAAGGGAAAATAAAACAGAGAGATACACAGCTCCCATCCCCAGCAGTCTTTGGCCACAGCAGCTTCCCACCCCAATATAATTTTTAAAACCACATTTTTAGCTGGAAATAGTCTTCCTTCTGCTACAGCAATGTCCCTCCAGGCTTGTTCCAGAGGAGTCTGGTAGGGGTTTCTCTGAATACAAATTCAACATACACAGAGGAAAAAACCTTTCTTCTGTAGCTCACAACCAGATCTCGGTCTCGATTTAGTTATTACTCACAAAAGCTCTGCCCAGAAATTACTGCAGACTCAGGCAAAAACTACCAGACCATGGGATGACCATGCAAGCAAACTTCCAGGATGAGATTGTCTGTCCTTCTCTTTATGGGAAAGGCTTGAAAATCACAGAGTGATCCTAAAGTCCCCAGGACCTAGTGCAACTCACAGGCTCTAGATTTCCTTTAATATGTGGCCTCTTATATTTCCCTTTTCAGCAACTGAGTACAATTCACAGCATGGTCTGATTTCAAAGTGATGCACAGAGCTCATAAATGGTCAATAGAGCCTCTTGAGCATGTTACAGACAGGAAAATTATACACTACCAACAGCACTGGGTGCTACCCATCAATTACTCATTTATTAAAACACAAGTCCCTTTCCAACCACTTATAAATAAAAGATTCACTACAAAATACATCTCCTTTGCAACTACAGAAGTGCATGGAGATGAAATTCATTCTCAGACATGGAGGTGAGCTGTGTTTACAGTAAACATTATCTCACATTTAAATTTGGAAATGAAACCAGGGCGAGGCAAGGAGTCCAGGATTCTGGTCAGAACTTCCCTGAAGTTGGAGGTGAGCTCCACTGCCAGGACTTTCTCGAGTCCTTCTGCTTGCCTGCCTGCTTTCATGGAAAACCACTACTTTCTTTGGATCACTTTGTATGTGTTTCAGACTGGGTGGGGGAAAGGTTCATTTGTACAAACATCTGATGAGGCTTACTCACAAGTGTTACTCACCAACCACTTGCTTGTGGGGAAGGAGAAGTTCAAGCCCTGTTCTTCCCTCAGATCCAAGAAACAGCCACAAATTACCTTGAAGCAAGAGGGCTGGGCCCAATACAAGATGATGTACCCTGGCTGTGGTTTGTACAAAAAAGCAACATTACTTGGAGAGGAATTTCTCTCAGCTGAAAGTCAGGAAAAACATTTATGACCATGGAACGGTCTGGGTATTTCTTGAATGCCAGAACACAAAGGTAGTTCTCCAGGGTGAGGAGCAGCAGAATCCTTCCTAGCTGACATTTGTTGTCTCTAAAGCCAGCAAACCCTGTTCAGCAACCCCCATGGCCATGTGCTCAGCCTCAGACAGCAGTGTGAGCCTGCTGCTGTGATGCCTCAGTGAATCAGGATCCTAGTGAGTAAATTCCCTGTGAGGGAGTTACCAAGGAGGTGCTAGTTTGCTATATAAGTTATTGGGACAGTTTTTTCACCCATTTGATATTTATAATATTTTATAATATTTGGCTGTTCAGCCTGGAGAAGAGAAGGCTCAGAGGAGACCTCATCACTCTCTACAACTCCCTGAAAGGAGGTTGGAGCCAGGTGGGGGTTGCTCTCTTTTCCCAGGCAACTCTCAGCAAGACAAGAGGGCACGGTCTCAAGTTGTGCCAAGGGAGGTTTAGGTTGGATATTAGAAAGAATTTCTTTACCGAGAGGGTGATCAGGCACTGGAATGGGCTGCCCAGGGAAGTACTGGATTCTCTGTCCCTGGAGATATTTAAAAAGAGACTGGATGTGGCACTCAGTGCCATGGGCTGGTAACTGCAGCGGGAGTGGATCAAGGGTTGGACTTGATGATCTCTGAGGTCCCTTCCAACCCAGTCAATTCTATGATTCTATGATAATGTCTAATAATCCCTTTTTCAGCCATGGCCCTACTTTTATACCTCCCTTCCTAGATTCTCAGTGGAACTGAAGAGTCACAAGTCTGGCATGAAGATCTGCCCAGCATCCCATTCCTGTTAGGTGTGCTTGAAGTTCTGTGCATCCTATGCTCACATTCTAGCAGAACAAAACCAGATGCTGCCAACTTGATGCTTGCCCCTATCCAGGAGGGGCTCAACAGAAAACTGAACATGTCTCAACCTGAAGTTTAGAGGTCCAGCTGACATTGAAAAATGCCCACATCTGGGCTCAGCTCGAAACCCTTCCTATACAAGAACTTCTGCAAACACAGAGCTGAAGCTTGTTGACAGCCTGTTCTCCTGGGCTTTCCAGCCCAGTCCCAAAACTTTGAGGGAACTAGAACGAGGACTTGGTTAGCCTGTAGAGTGTACCAGGTTGTCCTTGTGACTATCATGCCTGCACAGCTCTTTCTTGAATCCAGCAGTATAAAGAGTTAAGTAAATTAAAAATTATGAAAAAAATTATTTTAATTAAAAACAAAAACAAAGAGAAATAATATTTTAGATACTCCACCACCACATACACTCTGTTTCCTATTAAAGTTAACTGTGTGCACAATTTCTATTAAGATTCTGCTTCCTGTTGTATAATATGGAATGTTAAAAATCCCAATATCACTTAAAAAGTTATTACAAACTCCAGAGAGTTTTCTATTCCCAGGAAATCTCTCCCAGTGGGAAGCTGGAAAAGTTACTGTTGAATTTACAGTAAGTGTCTCAGACCCTATGTAATATTTATGGTGTCCCTCTCATCTTATCCAGGCTGGTTTGCTGCTTTGAAAGAAAAGCCTGTTTCAATGGTTAGGGTTCACTTTGAAGGATATTGAAGCGGATATGATAGCCACAGGAAATGTCCCAGCCTTGCTGAGGTACCTCAGAGAGGTATTTGGTCAAATGAGAAGTCACTAATCTGATTCCCATGAAAAAAATCACAGTAGCTTAATGAAGACAGAGGAAGAAGTGTGACAGACCTGCATTCATGGCTCGCCAGATCTGGATTCTCTCAATACCAGAGGAAAAATTCCCATCTGCTTTCAGAGGAGCAGGATTTTGACCCCAAAGGACTTCTACTCAAGCAGAATTACACTGCATTTTTAGATGTTGTGTGAATTAAGTGGTGTCCGTTTGCATGAAAAAGAAGTCACTGTATGACAGGTTGCAGATGTATATTTGCATGGCCACAGATTAAAGATGCTTCTGCCCTTATTTGCAGATCTCAGGAATATCTAAGAGGGGCAGCAAAACAACCCAGGCAGCATCATCCATCACTTTTTAGTTACTGAGTCAGGAGCAGAGATAATACTTCCAAAGTACCAATGAAAATGACTCCTGCCTACAAGTCAGCATTGACTCTCAAAGGGAACAGCCTGAACTTGAGTCATTGCAAGGTGGTCTTGAGCAAAGCCCTGGAAAACACAGCCAAGATCACGGCCCAACAGGTCAGCCCACATCTCCCACTGTCTCCATAAACAGAGAGATTGCATGGGAAGGAGGAACCCATGTTTGCTGTAACCTTGAGTGCAAATTATAGTTCAGGAGACAAACAGTACCATGAGCAAGAAGCAGAAGGGATGCTAGGCCTGGATGTTCTTTTTTAGTTTCCTTTGTATGTGCACATGTACACAGAATGAGAAATCATCACACCAAATAAACCACAACCCTGTTTTAGACACGGACAAATAGTTCAAAACAGCTTGAAGGTTGAAGTGAAAGGAATAAAGGTTTTAGTTTGATGTCTCCAGGGACATTCAAAGTGAAGAAGATGTGAAACCCTTCATCCATATAGCAAACTGATGGAAGAACCCTATCACAAGATGAAATAGAAGCTACTCCATACTGAATGAAAAGCAGAGATACTGAGGGAAGCAGTAAAAAGATTAAAGTTGGTGTCTGGTTTTATTTATCAATCTCATTAATTCCTTGAGAGTAAAAAGGAATGAGTACATTTGCATCTGAACTGACTTTGAAACATGCAGCCAACATCCATGTTGCACCGAGCACTTAGAAAGATGAGGAGGAAACAGCAAATTAAGACTCAGATTGGGATAGTGAATGTCAGGAAGGAAGAGTCATCCAAAATGCAGATATTAAATGGAATAAATACAATTTGAATGCAGGGATCTGGAGCAGAGATTATAATCTGAGACACAGATTTATGATACAGTAAATCAAAATGGCTGTAATCAATTTGTATGTGACTTCTGTGTGCATTAGAGAGGGCACAGCTCTAGTACAGGGGTCACATGGGAGACTAAGAAGAAATTACTGGTGATTCCAACACTAAACAGAAGAAAGGAGAAAACTTAGACAAGAGCAATTTGAATGATTAAGGGATAAATGCATATAAGTGAGATATATGCAGCTATATGAGAGCTTGGTGTTTCTCATAACTCATTATGTAGGTAAGGAGTTCAGTGTGGATAGAACAGCTTCAGACACTGGGGTGAACCACTTAGCAGCAAGATGATGCTGGTACCACAAAAGACAGAGTACTATGCAGAAAGCTTTTAATAATCTTTCATTATTTAATTTCCTAAAATGTTCAGTGGCAAAGCATGAGATATCTGTACTCCCCTTTTGCTCCTTACGCTGAACTTGTGAAATGAGAAATGGAAAGAGCTTCTTCTTCATGGTGTGTGAAAGTCAGACCAATGACTGGACAGGACACTGAGCTACTAGAGCTTGTCCAGAAAAGGGCAATCAAGCTGGTGAAGGGATTGGAGCAGTGTCTTGAAGGAGCAGCTGAGCAAGATGAGGTTGTTTAGCCTAGAGAAAAAGGAGGCTTTACAACCTTGAGGTACTGTAAAGAGGTGGGGATAAGTACCTTCAATGAAGTTACAAGTGATAGGACAAGAAGTAATGGCCTGAAGTTGCACCAGGGGAGGTTTAGATTGGATGTTAGGAACAATTTCTTCACCGGAAGGATTGTCAGGAACTGGAACAGGCTGCCCAGTGGAGCTATTAGAGTTGCATAGAGGTAAAGAGTTGCATAGACATAGTAATTAGGAATATGGTTTGGTTAAAGTCTTGTGTTTTAGCTTAATGGTTGGACTTGAAGGTCTTTTCCAACACAAATAAACTTAAGACACATTGAAATAGTTAAACTTAGAGAAGATAAAGTTACTCTTGAAGAGCTGTGATAGCACTACTATAAAGCTGCTTACAAGACCCCACTAGGTACTATGCATTTGTTCTGAAAAATATTGAAGAAAATGTTCAAAATCTCAGAATTTCATCAACCTACCAAAAGATCTAGGATGAGGGCCAAGTTCACTAATCCTTCTGTCAAATGGCAACCACCGCTGTGCAGAGATACTCTCACCTAGTAGTGAGGATGTGAAGTGCTCTGGCAGAAGTCTATTGCTTGGGAGTTATGAGGAGAAGCTGAGTTTAAGGACACGTGTCTTTGCATATGAAATCCTCTTACTTTTTTATATCTTTCTTTCCTGGGATAATTTCAAATAGGTTTTTCTCATGACTGTTGACTACCGTAGGAGCATAAAACTTAGAACTGATGAAAATGCCATTCAGGATGTTGATGATTTATGTCAGAGCACCCTCCCTCAGTCTAGCAGCCCAACGAGACTAGATGAAGCACTTGAGGAACAAAAGTTTAACCAAGAAAGAAAGTCTGCATCAAAGAAGACAGGCCTGTTTCACATCACATCACATCACTGGCAAATCCTGAACCCCCAGGAATTTCTCCAAGCCTCTCCACAGAAGTAGGAAATGGGCTTGGGTCTGGGTTCAATTGGCAGCACATCCCACAAGGTAGAGACTCCTTAGACACCACGGTGTAAGGGGGCCTATCTTTCACTCAGGATGCTTTGGAATTTCTTGTGGGAATGGCTTGATAGTTAGCCAGAGAAGTGCTGAATTAAACATACATTCCTCTCACCACCTCATTACCTCCCCACCATCCCTCCCATCTGTGTCTCTTTGTTTAAAGAGAGCTCCTTAAGAGAGAGGATGCTCGTTAGGAGCCCAGTATGATAAACATGGCAGTTGTGCACTTGCCTAATTTGATACATCTAACGAGCCAGAACTTAATAAATGAAAACTGCTACCCAAATTACTTAGATTTGTTCAGTTGCTTTCTGTCTTCCTCAGCAGATTCTATGGGCTGATCTCATGACATTCTCTTTCATGCCAGTTTTTTTTTTTTCTATCCAAACTTTCTTTTTCCACTAGAAGCCTCCAAGCTGGCCTCCTCTCGGGCACTTTTATTATTTCACTGCTTCAGTGGAGTGGTTCAAATTATAATTTTCCATCTGAGATACAAAGACTAATTAATTCAAGACCACTTTCTTCTGTGTGACAGTGAGAATTTCTCCACGGGCCTTGAGGTGATAAAACACACCCAAAGTGCTGTGGGAAAACTTGCATGCTAGGAGCAAGCTCAGAGGAAGCAAGTTGTGCTCTGTGAGCAAGGAGCTTGCAAGTTGTGCTCTGTAAGTCACGTGCTGTCAAGTGCAACCCCTCCACTCTCTGGGGATGCGCCGATTGTCATCCTGTAAATGATGGGAGAGAAAAGAAGATACTACACACTGAGTAGGAATAATGAGTGACAGATATAAATCTGAGCTGAAATCCTCTGCTGATACTAATCAAGTGGAACACAAAGCAGTAGACAGTGCCAAGAAATTAGCTGCTAATTTTTGTGGTTAACCGACAAGACTGTACTGGAGGCTCATTGCAATGACAAGTGGAAGCCAGTGAAGTGATGAGCATCTTTTGCCTTGAAAACCAGCCACCCCTGTCCCTTGCCCTTGCTGGCCCCACTGGTTCTGGAACCTGAGTTCACATGGATCTTCTATCTTCAGATGCCTGCCATGGAGGAAACATGGCCCAGCCCAGCCCAGCCTCCCACTCAGGCTGGGATGTACTTGGGAAAGGGGAGATTAAAATGAAACAGCAGCTTTCCTGGGCTGGTCAGGACAGAGTAGTGCTGGGAGCCCAAAGACTTTCAGAAAGGTAGAAAACCTCTGGTATTTTTGTCAGGGACAATCTCACCTCTAGCTCATAATAAGCCAGGCTTAGGTGCTACAGAGCTTTCCTGGGACAGTCAGTCTTTGCTGGGGGCTGGTGCCCTGCCAGGAGGCTTCTGGATGCAGCACAATGTGTCATCATTCATGCATCAGCATGCAGAGTTTACAGCTCCAGAGGCTGTTTCGTGGCCACTATCCCAGAGAAGGAGTTTGGAACATGCACCAGTTAGATGCCTAAAATTAAAAACACTCACTGCAGGCCTTAAAGACAGCCCAGCAGAGCAAATTCAAGGAGCTGGGCCTCTGAGAAACTCACACTTGCAGTGCCTTAGGGCTGATGTGAACATTGCAGTGTGACAATTACCTGGATGAGTATTCTGAAAATTAACTCGTCAGAGATTCAAGAAGTCGGTAAGTGATCAGTCACAGCAAAGAGCAGATAAAATGATAAAAATCATGATCTGCCATGGGCAACTTTTTAAGACCCTTAGGGAAAAAATAAAGAAAAAAAGACAAGAAGGAATCAGTTTGCAAAATAAGATCGTTTTTAAAACAATCTGCCTAGCAACAGACCCGCAAATGCTCCAACTATGGCTTTATTAGATATTCTCACAGCAATACCACATAGTGTTTCAACACAAGAAAGTTCTCCCTCTGTAATCCACCCTGGTGACCTCAGCTGCCCTGCCCTGATGCTCGGGCATCTGGTGGCTCCTGCCACACGCCCTTCCCAAGCTGTGTCTGATTGCAGCACCAGCTGGCAGTGGCAGGGCAGACACTGCATCTGTTTCCTCTCTCCTACGTTGCAACAGCTCCTTCCCCCTCAATCACTCTTGCTTGGCACAAAGGAAGAAAGCAACTCGATGTGCCAAGTTCCTTTTCTCTGGTCCTGGTGCTGCCCATCTCTGCACACTCAGTGACACTTGACCTTGCTTTCCCAACATGCTGTCTGAGCTTGCCAGTGGAGAAGTCAAAGTGAGCTCAAGTTCTTACAAATCTTTTTTTTGTTGAACACAGAAAAGATATCAAAGCCCAGGTAAAACCCCTTCCCCACAGAGCTCTATTTGCTTTTCCCATCATCTCACACATGCCAGTCCCCTGAAAGCTCCCCTACATGAGCACAGACTTTTCAGAGCAGACTCAAGAATTTAAATAAAGCAAATCAGGGGCTTTAAGCAAAGTCCAGTGGAGCTGTTTGTAAAAGAGAGGCACCAGTCTTTTATAAATTTAGCCTGAAATAAATTTCAGGTCTATTTGTGTCTCTGTTTTGCAGTGGTGATTGAATGTAAGAGTGGGCAGAGCTGGTCATATAACTCGTGGCCATGATAGGAAAAGCAGACAGTCCCTGTGTGCATGATGGAGAAGCATGGGACAGCACATCTGCCTAACTTCTTAATTTGCTGTTGTGACAGCTATACCCCCAATTACAAAAAAGGGGTCAGATTTAGGTGTCCCTGCCTGGCACAGAAGCATTTTTTGGATGATCTCCATATGTGCCCCATCTGCAGAGAAGAGGCTGGTGTGTCTGGAATGAAAGCTCAGCCAGCCAGGCATGACCACAAGCCCATTGCCGTAACTCACATGCATACATCAGGACAAACCACATTCCCTGCACAATCTCATTGTCCTGTAAATTAAGATAAGCCCATATTGTCCTCTGCTAATGTTCTGGGTAGGCAATCTCTGGCAGAGAGTACCAGCTAGACCTAGTTTTGAAAAAAAATTAATTTCATCTGTTTTCATTATAGGTTAATCAATATTATGTCACTGCAGTTTGGTGTGGCTTTGAGTGCATAAGTAGGCAGTAAGAGCAGGGCAGCTGACACACACCTTCTGACCCTCAGCTGCATTCAGTAGTGCACCTGAGAACTTATTTTAGCCAGTGTTAAATTTTGTTCACAGCTAGAGGGCTGGTGAGAGCAATTAGACCAGATAATCTTTAATACACAGACAAATCCAAGTAAATGGCCACCCATTTTACAAGCAATTTTGAAGCAAGAGTCTTAGGAGCTGTCCTGAGGTGGCCAAACCCCACTTCTATGAGCCTAGTTGCAGTGAGGCAGGGCTGCAAATCTCTTCTCCAGGTCTGAGTTCTGCAGACCTCAAGTCCACAGTAATCAAAACAAGATCTATATATTTGTAGCATGGATGTAACCCTCATTGTGCCAGCTCACACAATCACATTTTTCATATAATCATAGAATCACTAAGGCTGGAAAAGACTTCTAAGATCATCAAGTCCAACCATCAACCAAACACCACCAGCCAACTAAATCGTGTCCCCGAGTGCTAAATCCACACAGTTTTTGAACACCTTCAGGGATGGTGACTCCACTGGGCAACCTGGTCCAATGCCTGGCCGCTAGTTCTGTAAAGAGCTTTTCCTCATATCCAATTCAAACTTCCCCTGGTGTAACTTGAGGCCATTTCCTCTCATCCTATCACCAGTTGTGTGGGAGAAGAGATGTAGAACATTTGGTAGATCATCCAGAACGCACGGGATGGAATTCAGCCTGGTATCTATGGCCTGGCAGTCAAAAATCAGACGATTCCTAGTGTAGAGTAATATTTCAAAACAGAGATCACCTAGATGCATTTTTTAGAACATTTTTTTAGGCAAAAAAATGACTTAAAAAAAAAAAAATCTTATTTTGCACCATTCTGCCGTCACGTTTTGATCTAGGGTTAGGAATCCAAGAGCTGGATTTGCCATATCACTGAATTGTGGTCTTCATACCTCAGAGGCAGAGGGGTCAATGACTAATTGGCTGCTGTCTGCAAAGCACCCGGAGGCCCACAGGGAAAGTATGTGACAAGTGCTACTGATAATGCCCTGGGTTAATAGTCTTTTACTTCCAGTATATCTTTGACCTTAGCTATCATATCCTTCCCTACCTCCAAGCCACAGAGGGTTACAATACAGAACACATCTGTTTCCTGTTTCCCAAATTGCAATTGCACATTTCCAACAGGCTGGCTCATCCAAGATATAGAGGAAAGCACTTTTATTTGCAAGTAGTATGTGCTCCTGAACCTACCTGGCTCCTCTGTATTGCACTGCCTGCTGAAGATGAAGAATAGCCAAATACAGTAGAGGCTACTTTCCCATTACTTGAAACTTGTATCATCCCCTTTTTCTCTTACTGCTGTTGAAAATAAATAGGTATCTGAGATAGTCTGATGTATGTAACATAACTATGTAATTCAACCTGCACACACGGGGACAGAAGAGACAAGAAGCAATTACTTCGGCTTGTAATAAATATTCCTTGATAAGTTATTATTAATACTGCTCTTGTTCTTCATGAGAACCTGTGGGCCAAGTAAGATTATGCTCTGGCTTCACTACTTCATTGGAGTGAGGCCAGTTGGTGAAATCCTGGCCAAAGGAAATTAGTGGTCAGAAGGCCTTGGTGTCCTGGCTACAGGCTACATCAGCTGTTTCTGCAGAAATCTCTCGTGAGCATCATCTTTCATCTATCTAGAAGTGAAATGATACCTAAGAACCATACCATTTTGCATTACCTCTTTACAGACTTTGGTGGGAGACTCAGGGCTGGACTACACCAGGGTCACAAACCACCACTGCTGTCTGCTGAGCCACAGTAATAACTTGTCAAGTGAGGAAGCAGCATGGTCCCAATTTCCGGAGATTTTATCCTCGTTCCTTCGCCTCCCCATTGTGGAGGCTGCAAGCACATCCTACCAGTATCTTCACCTCATCTGATGAGTGGCAGCCTACTTAATGGCTGAAGATTGGTTTTGTATCTCTGCTCATAAGCTGTCATATGCTTGATGAGGTTAACTTTGCCTGAGGGAATCAGCCAACACAGTGGGATCCAGGCAACACCTTTACGAAAAGGCACACTTTATAACACACTGTGTGCTGAGGCAGGGGCTGGTTCCAACAGGGTTAGAAATGTAAGGTTTTGTGCAATACATCTATTCAGGACCATCCAAGATGCTTTGGGACAAAGCCTGTTCACCCCACAAGTTAGGCTTTCTAACTTCTGGTTCTATCACCCGTGGATGCAGTCTGGAAGCTCTCTCTACCGGCATGATGGTAGCCACCAAGGCTGAGAAATGCATCCCTTTGACCACCCCTCACCCCCTGCCTTTTCTGCCCTCTGGTGCTTTTTTTGTAGGAGGGCTCCTCCCAAACTCAGCACAGCTCCCTGCTATTTCAAGTCAAAAAACTTGAAACTGATGGGCCCAGTCATGTCTTTAGGGACAAAAAGTTGTGTAAATATTTGCAGATGTAGGACCCTAATCTAGAGATCAGTGTTGATTCCAGACACAATTTTGTTTATGAGTGTCAATCCTGGGGCACTCCTGAAAGCCCAAGGGAAAAGTCTGTATATTAAGCTGCTTTCAGTACAGAGGTCTTACCCCACAGCCTGTCCCAAGCAAAGAGCTTTTTACTTGCCAGAACAACCAGTACCTGCTACACAACTAAAATCGCAGGCTGGTGTATGGTGAGTACATTACAATTTGCAAACAGATTTGAAAGTTGGAAACATGCAGATGTGCAAAAGCACTGGCACTTTGCATGGCAAGGATGTATAAAATCTTCAGGCAGCTCAAAGTCCATCCACTGTAAAAGCTTGTGTGAACTGTCAGTGTACTGAAAGAAGAGAGAAAAAACAAAAAAACCATGTAGACCTCCTGTTTGTTGAGAAAGCAAAATACCTGTCTCATTAAACTTCATGCTTGCTACTTGGCATATTCCTTCATCCTTGCTGATGCATTAAACACAAAGAGCTTGATCACTCAGTGGCTCAGTGATCTGGAGGATATCAACTTTCTGCTACAAGTTCTTGTCTCTCAAATTCTTCCAGCTCCTGAGCTCCAGTGAGGTCTTCCAAAACATTTTCAAATGTGAAAGAGAAAGTGAATAGCTGAGCCCTAGGTGCATGCTGTATATAACCCCCCCTCTTCTCTGTCCAGCAAGTACACACAGCAGTTCCTCTTTGTGCCAAAAAAAACCCAACCTATGGCACCTGAGCTTTTAGCTCAGAAAATAGCAGCCTAGGCTTTCAGTTTGGCTTAAACATCAGGATTTAGATCAATGTGATGGGCAGCATGCTCAGGCTCATTCCAGAGTCAAGAGGGAATCTTAGCAAGAACCTTCCAGACTCAGAGTAATGGTGTGGCTCTGATGAGAAACCTGGCAGCAGAAGGGAGAACTGGAGGGATTCCTGAGCTGCAGGCAATTGCCTGATCTTTCCTGGGGCAGAAACCAGTGTTTGGGAGCCACAAAGCTGGTTTCTTGTGTTTACAAGGGGATCTGCTGAGTGCAGAGTTTGCTGATGTTTCCCAGGAAGCCTCGCAGACATCAGGGGGATAAGGATGGGCCCCTCAAGATGCTTATGAGCAGTGCTCATATTTGCAGTGGCTCTTTTCCTGTGAGATCTGAACCCAGCTCATCTGGAAGGTTTTCTGCAGAGAGTAAATCACTGCCCTTCACCCAGTGAGCATCATTATAACAAACATATCATGTTTCTGTGGTGAGAAGGTGCTGTGCCAACACTGCGATGCCATCCCAGGGCAATATGCCAGCTTCAGAAAAAACTTTTGGACAAGATCTGTAGCTGAGAATATGATTTTACAAGAGGCAATAGGCTCTTTTGCTTAGACCATCACTTGATGTGGTGGTAATGATTTTGCAAGAGAATAGTGGTTATGTTTACCTCTTTCATTTTTCCTAAACTTTTTTGGTTTTACTGTTATTTCTTCTTTTTTTTAACCTAAATATCCTCTCTAAGGAAGCTTTGATGCTCCTGTGTACACAGCTACAACCACTAGTAGATGATGGAGACTGGAAAACTGTAAAGACCCTACTTCTGCAGACTACTCAGATTTTAAGCTGTATTTCAAGAGGATGTACCACGTCCAGCAGGGAGGAAAGATAAAATGTTGTGTCAGATCAGCATTAATTTCAAGAGAAGAAAAGAGGGAATTCTTATGTGTGTTTTGTCTACCACAACCAGGAAATGGGGCAGACACATCTCTTCAGCATCATCTGCTGTCCTTATTCGTTCCCCTAGGTTAAGGCTTGCTCGAGAGAAAAGATTTTGCAGCCCCAGCAGAAATGTTTGTGAAATGTTTATCTGATCAGCTGAAGACTTTGAAGGCTTGCTTTGGGAAAGAATTGTAGCACTTCATCATTCAGATGCAACTAAGAGGCTTGGTGTCTCTTTTTTTTTGCAAGAGAATTGGGGTGGTTTTTTTTGGTTTTTTTTGTGTTTTTTTTTGTTTTTTTTTTTTTTTTTTTTTTCAGGGCATCAAACTGAGGTTTTGTATCAACAGGAAGAGTCAGGATGAAGTCAGGATGCCACACTTCACTGAATAACTGAACATACATTATTTTTACTTTTGAAATTTTTAAATGGCCATAGTTAGAGATGCAGTTGCATGCTGTTTCATGTTACCAGAGACACTTCACTGTTTTAACCATATAAGCCATCCCTAGAGACAAAAAAAAAAACCCAGATCTCAGGTATTGCTAACTGCAGAAACCATCTGCAAATGCACAGGGAGATGTCTGCTCTCCCCCTCTGCTCTGCACAGAGAGAAAACCTGATGCTAGCCCTTATTATTCCTTTCTGTGTCAAGAAGGAGACTGCACAGGAGGGAAAAAGCCCTGTATTCATCTCTCTGCTAGCAGTGAGTCTTCTCAACATGGAAAAAATTATGAGACTGCTGGAGACAGAGAAGCAGCCTGGGAAGAGCCAGTTCTTTACTGACCTGTTCCTTATCACAATCCTGGGCAGCCAGGCTCTGCTTCCTGCTCTATTGCATATGATAAGGGGGAAGCTTAGAAAAAGCAACCTCTTTTATCAGCTTTTTACATTACCCAGCACATCCAGTCTTGAAGGTTGGGCTACCAGAAAGATAAATGGAAAGGCTTTGGTGTGACTGGTCTCCAAGCCAGACAGTTATGGGTCGCATCAAGCACAATTATGTGGGTCAACACATTCATGTTCTGTGGTCAGGGTCCCATTTGCAACCCTATTGCCCAGTTTTTTCTCTGCCTTGACTTGAAGTGTTTCTAGCAGCCTGGCTACTTGATGCATTTCAATGGACAAACACTCCTGACTTTCCAGATGGTGTTCAGCATGGACACCTCAAGGCATCTTCAATGGCACCTGACTGCCATTTTCTTTCTGACTACCATTTCAGAAGTTTTCAGCATTTTCCCCAAGCTGGATCTTTGATTACATGGTCATCCTTTGCCTGCAGGTGCTATGTGTTTGTTTACATCTTTTCATACACTGTGAGCTCAGACTTATGTCAGTCTAAATTTCAAGCTACAAAGGAAAAAACAGGAAATTAAAAAAAAATCAGAAAGACTATAATATGCCTGCTCCTACTTCTCATCAGTTAGATAAATACCATTTTGTTATAAGACACCCACTCACCATGCAATGGAGCTTGGCATTGCAGTGGTAGGGCCATGCCCTGCCATTACTTCAGGAAAAAATTCCAAGCCAGCTCCTTGGAAAGTTACACACTGGATACTAGCACTGCAGTAGAGGCTTAGTCTAGGGTGAGACCAGCCTTGTAGTGCCTGAATTGTCAGCAGAGATGCATACCAAGCATTCTCAAGACCCATGGTGAGAAAGTCTCCCAAGACGAGTGCTGATCCCTGTAACTTCCACTAGCAATAACTTGCATAAATGCAATTAATTCCCATAAATCTCATTATGATGCCATTTATTTCCTATTACAGTAATCTCTTATAATCTTCTACTGCAGAAAAAAAATCCTTATCGCTTTCCTTTTTTCTATGGATAACGTTGTAATTTTTAGTTTTCTTACTTTTCAGTGTTTGTTTCTAATTTTTTTTCTTTTTTTCCTTTTCACAAATGTGCTGTAATTTGATTGTATTGTTCCTAGTATTGCTTCATTTATGCAACTTTCATTGCCAAAGCAAATGGGCCTGAAGGTTGAGCAATGTAAGTTAAGACCAAGAAATGAGATAAGTGAGGCAGGAATGAGCCAGTGTGATGTCTTGCTCTTGCGAAAGGGAAATATGAATTGCTGAAGCTGTAAACAAGTGCTTCCTGGTGGATCAAACCCACAACTTTACAGGCAACAACAAAGGATGGGTTCAGCACTTTCAGGGCTCTGGTATTTAGGATGAATTTAACATATTTTGCTTTTGTCATGATTTTAAATTGTATCTCCACAACGCAATGAGCAAAAAGCACTGTGCATGTTAATCTTGGCAGTGCCTCAAAGATGCTGAAATTCTTGAAACTTTTGCACTCCATGGATTGCTTGAAAATATTCCTTCAAAAGGAAATAATAATTGAGATATCATTTTTGTACGTTCCACTAACTACAAAGGAAACATTTATTTTGATGTTTCCTTCCATAAATGTATTGAGCACTACAAACATTACTAGCAAAAATGACTATTTACAAGGTTTTTTAAGCACTGTAGCAGATGACTAGATGTTAACAAGTAGGTTGGTGAAAACATTATTGAGTGTGACTATCACATTCACACCCAAACAGAAAAAAAACCTATAAAGAGGCAAAAATGTTCAGCTTTAAGAAGAATAAAATATGAATGGATAAATGAATAAAACTATACCATAGATGATAAGCTGAGGCACGGAGAAATGGTTTTATTTACCTCTGATGAAGGTCACCTAAGAAAGCCACACAGAGTCAAATCACCCCACATTTTCTCATTCTTACTTTAACTTATATTCAGGATGAGAAAAAGTTTTCTTCACAGAGAAAACTTTGGCCCCTTGTAGCCATTTCTAGAATTGTATTGCTACTCATGTCATTTTTTTTTTCCCCTGCAAGCCCAAATACTAGCTGGGATTAACTTAGGACACTGCACAGCTGGGCATTGCAGTGCCAGTCCTATGGTGAGCTGACAACAATTAAACATATTAATTGATTAATTGCTTCTGTGGTATTACAGCTGAAACAGGACATGCTGACAGGCTGTTCTTTCCTGGTGAAAAGCCATTAAAATGAGCACTGTCTGCATTTCTGTTCTTTGGTTGGGTGTTTGCAGTGCCTGCCAGAAATACTACAGAAGAGAAGTACTTTCCAGTTTCCAGCTTTGCACTCGGCTGCATCTGTCTCTGCTCCAAGATGTAACAAGAGAATGAAATCTATACTGGCACTGTTTTTTCTTGTGAGTGAGATGCAGGAATGAATACATGACTATGAACTTTCTGAATTCACTTACAATCTGGATCTCTGCTAAGCATGTTGTTCCCTGGTCATTGTTGCTTCTGAAAAGCTAAATTCCAAGTTTCCTAAAGAAAAGAAGCAGGGGAATCTACAGGCAAAATAATTAAAAATGTTTTCTACCTTCTATCCAGGTTTTTTTTAATGTATACATTGAGCTTTAGACATCAGTAAACATCAGCAGTACAGTTCACCTGTCAGTACAATTCAGCATTTGATTCAAATAAAATGTCTTTTTGTCCTACACATCCTTGGTGTTTTGATTTTCTTCACAGCAAAGGAAAGTTAAAACAAATATAAATATTTTCACTCCTTTTGCACTGGTACAGGTAAACCAAATGTGTAATGTCCAATTGTGTAACAGCTGTGGAGAATATGATTGCCCTGTAAGGAGCAGCTCAGGAAACTAATAGAGAACAACCAGCACTTGAGAGGGGGTGAACTCAGCATCCTTTTCTTATCTATACCCCCTGCTGAATTAACTTGGGCTTAAACCAACCTCCCAGAGGTTCCTTTGTGTGGAGAGGGTGAAGTCAGAGTTCAAACTCAGGCTAAAGGTATGACGGAAAGTCACACTGTCTCAAGGAATAGTAAAAATGTCATTTTGGTGTCCATATTTCTAAGCTGTCTTAAGCCAACCCAGTCTTGCTGGGGGAAAAAGCAAAACAAAAAGTGTTTCTGATATTGCCAGTAGCAGAGATGAAGCAGAAAATAGTTTTTTCTGATGGGAGGAAAACACATTGTTTTCAGAGAAATTACTGTTCCTTGTTCCTGGGATGGAAAAAGATAGTATTTTGGTCCACCATAGCACTAGCCTGTTTCTTCTGGCCTCAAAGACAGCTTTCCACAGAGTATCCAGACAGGGCTACAGGTAGAAGGATGAGCCTCATTTTTCTGTGCAGGCACCTCTGCACTGAGAATATCCCACTGAGGCTTTGCTCACAGCTTGCCTGCAAACAGAAAATCTCCTGAAGACTTTAATTCAAGCAGGTGATCACCACCAATTTGAGGAACAAGCCCTGTCCTGATTTTCACAGGTAGTCCCTGCCACTGAAAAACATGAACCCGACAGCTTAGAAGGACAAAGAAACTAGGGGTGACAACCATAATTCATAGTTATGCAAATCAACCAGAGAAAATTGGAAAAGTTATAATATATATATTTAAGCTTGAAGCTGACCTTTAACTACCACAGGTTGAAATATTTTTCTGAAGCAGAGAATCTTGAGAACCGATTCATAAAAAGCTCCCCACTCTTTTCTCTGAAGCACTCAGTGATGACCACATTTCTCTGAGCTTGCAATACGTCGGACTTCAAGTTTTCAGGTGTGTAAAAATATATGCATATGCACATCTGTGTGTGTAGTTCAGCAGAGAAAATGAAGGACAGATGCTTCTGAAGACTTGTAGGCAATCAGGATATCATTACCAGAGTTGTACTCAAGCTAAGTTGTTACTATTCTCAGTTTTATTTGGATTTTACTTTAATCCTGAAGAATCCCATAAAATATACCTTCCTGGAAAATATAATGCAAAAGCATCCTTTTGAAGCACCCACTATCTTTGCCAATGAGCTGTAAAAGAGGGAAAGACATTTGGAAAGTAGTGATCAGAGACTGGGCAGGAGGACTGGAAACTTTGCAGAGATGCTGTTCTGTTGTCCTGTCCTGTTTATCTTCTTTTCCTCTTCTTGCTCAGCTGGCCAGTGGTTAAGGAGAAATATTTTGACTCTTCTGACTCATACTTACCAGAAACATTTTGCTTTGGGCATTTCCTGGTTGCCACAATCCTGGTCCCCCTTCTTTCTGTCTTTCCCATTTAGATGGAAAGACACCAACTGCTGTGTGGAAATATTACATGTTCTTGTATGAAGAGTAATGCATTGGTCATGTCCAAATCTTTCCATTACAGCAATCCAGGAACAACTGCAAATAACATTTGCAGAGTAGGACCCATACGATGAGCCACTGATTTCCAAGAGGTCCCTGTTTGTGGCTTAAGCAGCTCCTAAGTTCATGGGAAGGAAGGGGGTGGTAACAAGAAGGGAGAAAATAAAATTTGGCTCTGATCCAGGCTCATATCTATATCAGAAGTGTGGAAGAAAAAAAAACCAACATTCCAAAAACACCACATGGGAAAACAGCCATTGTTTCCTCCAATCTTCTCTGTTATCACATGGAGTAGTGCAGTTCATTCCTGAGAGGAACTCTTACCACGTACCAGCAGCTGCTCCAGACCCCAAGACCTCCTCAAGAAGGGAGCGCCTTGCCTCTTGCTTCACGTGCTGAAATCAGCAGAAAGTCCCTCAGGACTTCAAGGAATAGTGAATCACAGTCTCTCTTCAATTTCGAATGACAAAGAAAACAACCTCAGTCTGCAGGAGTTATCCACAGGCCTGCTCTCTACAGAAGGTTCAGGCAGCCCTGGTCTTATAAAAGCCATGGGCTTGCACCAACCATCAGAGAAGAGGCACCAGCCTAGAGCTGGAGGCAGCCATGGCCAAAATATCTATCAGAACTTTCATGACTATCTTTACCTTCTCCTGGATGCATGAAGAAAAGTCTGGCGTCCCTCCAGACAGGCAAATCATTCAATTTTAGGTATCGGTTATAAGCAGGATTTTCTCATTTCTATCATCCAATACAAGGAGCTGCAATGGAGATCCACCAAACAGCAGTGGTGAGAATGGCCCTGAGTAACCTCAGCTCTACCAATAAAAATACTTTGTCAGATACCCTGACTACCTGAGAATGTCTGAAATTCAGAGTGATTGCCTAGCTCAGAAACAGGTGAACCCTTAGAAGCCATTCCCTAAGTTTCTGAGATGTTCCTCATCATCCTTCTCAGTACCTTCTCTGTTCCTTAACAAAGGGCAACACCTTCTTAATATTTACCATTTGCCAGTGTTACATCTAAGCAGATCCCACACATTTTTGGGGAAGGAGCCCCTCCCTGTCCCCTACCTTGCTCAATTTTTAACAGATGTGTAAGTGAAGGATGGTTACTTGAAGGTCACTCTACAGAGTCTAGCAGGCAGCCAGTAAACTTTAAAGAATATTTGTAACAACTCTGCAAGTGGAAAGTATTAATAAGCACATGTCACAAATCCACATGACACCACCCAAAAACTCAGTGGGTGAGTTTCTTCCTTTCTCCTACAGCCTACCACAGCCTCTGAGCCATGGTAACCATTGGAAAGAGCTGGCAGTCTGGATCACAACCACTGCTGCTTGCAGGGCACATTGTTAGTTATAATAATATGGTACAAAGCCAGCCCTTTCCATGACTTCTGGTTTCCGTAACTTCTCTCTCCTGACATGCAATTGTGTTTTGCCTGTTGCACTGCCGGTGCTTGCACTGCTTAGGTTGCCCAGCTGCTCCTGTAAGATCCCAAAGATTTCTGGCCCTTGGAGGCTTGTCCTGGTCCACCGAGTCCAGCAGAAGATCTCTGCCTCAGAAATATTCCTTTTTTTGGTCAATGATTTCATTTTGCATATCACAGAATGATCACGGCTGGAAAAGACCTCTAAGATCACAGAGTCCAACCACTAAACCCACCCTCTGCTTTCTGACATTACCAAAAAAAGCATTCCTGTGTTGTTCCTTTCCATCAGCAATCTGCCTAAGCCATGCAGATCTGTTGTCATCCTCATTTTAATTTGTCTTGACTGGGACAAACTTTGAACCTCTATTCAGACTACTTAACTGTATTAGCTGTATTTAACTTCACATCTCATTTAACCCCTTGATTTTCCAGGTGGAACCCAAATGAGATTTTTCACCTAGACACCGTTCACAACTGAGGTCAGTGGACCACACACACCCCTTTGAACACTGAGATGTGCAACCACATTTCTGAGACAAAGTGAGTGTCCTGTACTCTGACAGACAGCTGAAGCCAGACTTGGTTTAAGGGACAATAATTCTCACCCAGGGTGGCTGGATGCGTTTCCCTGTTAGAATAGGACAAAAGTTTTGTAGCACTTGGTGGCTTGAGTGTACGAATCTGGTTTAAGTTCTGGAGTCAGTCCCTGGACATCTTTGGTACAAGTTTGAACCAAACCTCAGGCTGCTCTAATTTATTCTAAGAGTCACGACTCATCATGCAGAGGTGCAACAAGTGTCTGAGAGTCACATTCTCTCCTTTATGCTTGGAATAATGAAACTGCTGCTGCAGACCTGAACTGTGGATTGAATACTGCAGGAAGCTAACAGAAAGAAAAATAATCTTGTGACATGCCTTAATTACTTACCTGTGGTTTCATCACTATGCCTAGTGTCTTGGAGCAGAAATTCATAAACTTGACTACTTCAGCTACAATTAAAATTATTGTACTCAGGTAAACCCTTGCTGTGCAGAACCTCTGCTTAGGCTGATGATTCCCATTATGTTCAGTAAACCAGCTGCCTCCCATGACAAATCAGTGCCCTACCACAAGATGAGATGTGATAGGAAGGCATCCTAGGAAATGCTGCACAGCTGAGGAAGCTTGGGGCTATAAGGCATCTGTGCTAGAGCTCTTGTGAATTAGCTCTGCATCTTTTCCAGATGAAAAAAAAAAACCCAGCCCTGTGGTTTGGAGTACAAACCAGAAGCATTTCTGGATTTTTTTAAGTGTTCATCTTAAAGGTGAAATTTTCCACAGGTAGTTTTTTCATAGTTTGCAATCTTTTAATTAAAGAAGCAACACTTTTTAAAAAGTCTGATTCCTTGAAAAAAAAGCTACTTGGCAGGAGGATTTCTGATCAGCTGCAGATCTGCTCCACAGCTGAATTATCACTGAAGGATTCTAAGCAGCAGATGAAAGCTGGTGTCCCACCTGAGCTAAGCAGATTATGTTTTGGGGAGGTGCAAGACCCAATGTACAGCAAAAGGAAAAGGGTGAGAATGAATCGATGATCTGTGGGCTTTTTATCAGCTCTACTCTCACTTTTCTCATGCAGCTCTGTGGGACATGATAATAAAAGCTGAGATGTTTTTCCACCTGACTTTTTTCATGCTTTTGCTGTAGATCTCTGGGACCAGATGTCTCATATTAAAGAAAAAATAACTCACTTAACTCCTCTTTGGGGACATGTGTGGGGAAGGAAGTGAGGAAGATGTGTTTTTGAAATGAGAGTTTAATTGACACACGGTGGATAAATGGCATGCAGAGGCTTGCTGATTACAGACATTTTAGTCATCCTCCCACTGTTACTTGGGCTTCTGTGTCTGGCTGGGCTCATCTCCTAGCCCTGGTAACACACTGGCAACATAAACCACCTCCTTGCACAAGGAATCTTCACACTTAAACTAGGACCTCAATCCCCCATTTTCAGCTTCTCGACAAGACTTTGTGCAAATGTCATCATTCAGGAAAGAAGCTGCACTCAGTAAATAATTTTGCTGGCAGTGCTTTCAGAATGGGATGTGGAGGTCACTTATCTCCACTGGACTGGGGATCAGCTGGGGCACTGAGATCATACCCCACAGATCCCATAGAAGCACAGCAGAAATGTTCAGTCCACAGCACATCCATTCCACACTTGCCTCAGCCATATGACAGACCTAACAAAATAAGGCTGTTAGCAGAAAAGACCAAAACCCTCAAAAACTATGATGTGTTACTGGAAGGGAGTGAGAGACTTCAGGCATTTGGGTATCTTGAGGTTTTGCAGTACTAGAGATCTGGCATATCCTTAAGCAACAGACTGCAGCTTATTCCTGTCAACACAAATGAGAGACTGGATGTGGCACTCAGTGTCATGGTCTGGTAACTGCAGTGGTAGTGGATCAAGGGTTGGACTTGGTGATCTCTGAGGTCCCTTCCAACCCAGCCAATTCTATGATTCTATGAAATGCAAGGGCATTTCCATCTCAGGTAGCACCAATGCATGGTCAAGCAAACAGATTGCTGCAGTGTCTCCAGCTGCAGATGTGTAGAACAGCTGAAGTACCATCATGTGTTCCTCAACTCTTGTGAACTTCCTTCAGTCTTCTGACATTTTTGTTCTCCATCCACCAAGTGTCTTAATGGAGCTCATTTCCTCCCTCCTTCCCAGAGCTATAAAGTGGGAGCTACTCTTAGGATTTATTAGCTCCCACTGGGAGACAGGAAGAGAGACTAACATGAGTCATTAAGTTAAATCCTGCTGTCAGGATGATCATGAAAAATTATATTTTAGAAGGGTTTTCTTTGTCACTGTTTACCCAGTTAAATGCTTATGGAATAGTTACTATGGGAAAAGGATGTTTTCTGGAAAAAAAAAATCAAAACACAACACACAACTAAACCAAAAACACTCCATAGAATCCAAACTATCTACACACATTACTGCAAATTATTTATGTTAAAATTGGCAGTTGTGCTCACACAAGTTACAAGGATCAGGTCATCTGTGTCCACAAAATATCCTGCCCAGAAGCTTGATTTTAATTTAAGGGTGAGCAACTGTTCACTCTCAGGAAGAGCCACTGTCTACTGCAGTGGTCATTAGCAGAAAACAGACCTGGTCAGAAATTCTTCTCAAAACATCTTTTTCTTTTTTGTGGCATGAAAGGATAAACTCACAGCCATACCTGAGCTCAAGCTTGCTTTTTACTTCCATTCAATGCTAAGAAATCCAAAACTTTTAGCCAAAAAGCATTCATGCAACCCATGCAAGTATATGAATGATGGTTGTTTGGTTTTTTTCTTTCTGGTATTTTGACTATATTTGATGAAGATGTATCATAACTGTGGACAATTAGTAGCAAAAATAATAATCACCAAGCTCTTTGAATCTCCCATTTCCTCCTCTCAACAGAATTTTCCCCTCTTACAATTTCAGTATAACCCACCTTTCCAAATACTGTAACCTGGATTATCTGGTTGCCTTTGCATTGACTCACAGGGAACCTGTGGACCACAGCTTGCAGCCAGGACTCTCCATCTGTCCATAATTTGTCACGTTCAGTGACAGGGAAAACTCTGGTCCAGCTCAATGACACCCTCATGCTATACCTGCAAGGTGAGCTGCTCAGATCAACATGTGGCTGTCTCATCACACTGCTCTCCTTGTGTCTGAGAGGGCACTTATTTCCACGCCTGGTCCTCCAGCAGGTCTCCTTCTCCCTCCCAGGGAGCGTTCAATCCCTTCTTTAGCAGAGCTTGCCGAGGCAGTGATGGGGACTGAGACACAAGCTTCAGACCTAAGTCCACAGCTAGAAACCATGCTGCCACACAAGGATTGCTTTGTAAAGTACCAAGAAATACAGGTTCATCAGAATTTGGCTCAGCCAGAATGTATCAGCTCCTGAAAACCATGTAAGTGATCCTACCAGGGCAACAGGGCAACAATTGATTGTATTGAAAAAAACACGCTATAATTAGAAAGGGGCTAAAAACAGATGGACAGACCTCATCGCTTTTTTGTTTGTTTTTGCAAAACCAGTACCAAGAATGGTTTGGCTGCAGGCCTTATTTCTGAGTTCATAATATTCATGGGTGGATCTGGAGACCAGAGAAATGGTTTCTGTCAAAAGCTGTTAGCAGAAAAAGAGCAAACTATTACCCATTTCAGCACGCTCCCACATTTGTATAGCTGAACCCTCTCTGACCATCACCACATCTGTCCCTGTGGATTTGAAAATTAAATGACTGAGCAAATCTGTGAAGCTGCTTTGCTGCCCTTGAGTGCTGGAATATCCCCTTCTGTATTCAGACCAGGACTTGGCAGAAGATGAGCCTGTTCCTCACCCAAAGCTCATCAGCTCTGTAAGGTGTTTATAGAATAGCCCAGTGCAAACTGATGTTGTAGATGCTGCTTGGGTGGGAACAAGGGGTTTTGGTCATGCAGGATGGAGTCCCCTCCTTATGCAGATAGCTCGAGTCCCAGAGCACAAGCATATAGATACTGTTCCATTTCAGTGGGAGGACGCTGCCAGAAACAATTTCTTAGAACTGATACAGGACCACAGGAAAAAAGGTAACCTAGGGGCAGTGCTAATTCTCCTTCTGTCTACCTTTCTGCTTCCTCCCACTCACATCTATGCCAGTCCACGTGTACATGAGTATTGGGCCAAGTCTTGTCAAGCACCATGGAAAGGTAACACTACCAAGTCCAGTAGCCTTGGATCAATACCAAGGCTCAATTGATGGAGCCACATTTATGTGAGCTGACAGCTGCATAAGGAGCCTTAAAGGTCTCTAGTTAACATGGAACAAGGCAGGTTTAAGTTCTCTTACAGCTCTGGAATTTCTTACATATCCCTACAATCTCATCCTAATCCAGGAAAACACTTAAACAAAAATTATCTTCCACACCACTGATATTCATTCGACCACACCTGCATCAACACACTGCTTAATAAAGCAATAGGCAATAGAAAGTCTCATTATTTGCAGCATATTAACTTTTATGAAAAACAACTTGTTTGCAAGGAAACACAGACGGTCTAATTCTTAGTCATTCTTCACAAGCACTCAACTTCTCCATCTAAAGGGTCTTCTGCTCCCTACAACACACTGCACAGAATGATCTATAGACAGAAACACTCTAACAGAACAGCTACTGCTGCTGAGGCCAGCAAAACAAACCTCTGTACATATTTTAGTCATCAAGACTGAATCTAAATCTGTGGGGACCATGCATAGGTATAGGAAGGTGTTCAAACATCCAAGCCAGTCATTCCTACATGGTCCTACAAGATAGGGTGTGAATTTCTGCCAAATAATTTGCCATCTGACACCCTGTTCACTCAGCTTTGCACAGATGTGTGAGCAGGCTGTTGTAGGATCACTGACGCAGATGAAGATGGGAGATCCACTGCCAGTTCACATATCTTTGCATGAAGCAAAGTGTTTCAACCTTGGAAGGAAAGAGGCAGCTCAGACCCATTTAACCAGTGACCATTATCAATGTTCTGCTTCTTTTTGCCTCACTGTTCACAAAAATGCGTTTAACTTGGTAATGATCTTTTTGTAAGAACATCAAACAAGCAGGTCTTCAGCTCCTCTCCTCCCCTTTCATCAGCTGCTCTGCTATTAACAATGTTAGACCAGTTGCTGGCAGTCACAGTTCAGCCAGGGCTACACTGATTTTTACTGACTGAGGCTCTGATCTCATACCTCTGAATTCCTCTGCTTGCTCAAGCAAAGCTGTAAAGCCTTTGCTGTGATTCTACCAGCTTTCATCACCTGGTCAAGCCTGAACTCCTCCTGGATGGGAGTTTTCCAAGAAAAATCCAGCGACAAGCCAGCCCTCCAGCACAGTGTCTGTGGGCACGGTACTGTCAGAGGAGCTGTATTTCAGATGTGGTCATAACCAGGCATGGATTCAGGACTGACTCAAAGGGAAGAATACCACCCCCTGAATCACCAACAGAGTTTCCTACAAACCTTGAGGTTTCCTGGACATACATCAAAAGAGGTTTCTGTTCCTTTTGACATTTTTGTTTGCCCTTGGTAATTTTCCACTATGCCAGACTTCCATGGATTTTTCTTCTCGGAGCAGTACAGACAGTGACCCAAGAAGTTTACTTGGTTTGTGCTATGCCAAAGTCCTAGCATCCTGCCACCACACCCTATGTGAGGAGCCAGGGCTTTGTAGCAGCTCTGCTCTGCCATGCTGAGATGAGCACTCCCACCGAGAGCCTCCCATGGGAGCTTGGACCTTTTGAGTTTCTCTAGAGCTTTTCAAGGTTACTGAGATGAAAAAGGAGCTAAAAAACAGGAAAATGAAGAGGGAAACAAAATTACCATTCCAAACTACTTCTTACTTCCTCCAGGAACTGTGCCTGGCACAGCATCACTCATCAGCAGGTACTTCTGCAGCAAAATCCCCATATCCAACCTGCCACCTTGCCACAAACACTATACAAGACACAAAGCAAGGCTTTCTCCACCTATGCCCTTGCAGGCAGCTCAGGTACAGATCTGTGCCTTCTCGGGGACTACTCCCTAATTCAGTACTGGCCTTTGTAGCACTCTGGTTGTGGACGGCATGAAAGTTCAGCAGTCAATAATAGCTCTTTCACTTCTCCCTGTGATATAGAAACAACTTGCTGACAAATTGCTGAAACTGAGTGCTTGAAATGGATCTGCTGAGGCCAGTACAGGCCCCATGGCAAGCAGCTGTGCTCTCTGCCTCTTCTTTTGCAGTTCTGTTCCATTATGGTTTAATAAAATAACTTTTCACATAAAAGCCCCAAAACAATAAAGATAATTAAGCTTAATTAGAGGTGGTCATGGACTATCTCCTATAACAAACCCTGCTTCAGCAGGGAGTTTGGGCTAGATGATTTCCAGAGGATTCTTTCAGTACCATGAATCTGAATTTCCCAAGCTCACAAACCAATTGACACTTGATAACTGAGAAAAATATGAGACAATTCTTTTATATTTCATCCTAGAAATGAACATGCATAGGCAAACATTGCTTTTTCCCCTGCCCTGGGAAAACGGTTGATACTGCTTTTTGATGTTGTAGGCTTTTTGGTGGTTTTGCTGTCAGGGAACTCAGGAGAGGAAGGGTAGTTATAATTAATGAAACATATGTTGGTTTTCATGCATTCAGAGTGAGAGAGAACCTGCATTCATTGCACTCTCTGTTGTTCTTTTCCAGTCAATGCAAGGCTGCAATGGCCCCAGAGTCCCAAAGTGTAAGAGCATCCAGAAAAGGTCCTGAAGAGATATAAAATCCTTCTAGGAGCCTGAAGCTGAGATCAAAATCCTGCATGCTTTTTCTACACATTCCCTGGACTTCATAATCAAGTTGAAGAGAATAAACTAAGCTGCATTATTAATCTCCTTTTCTTGAAATGGATGCTTCCTTTGACCATACAGAGTTCAAATACAGGTTCCAATCTTTATTTCAGGACATGGTTTTGAGCTCAGATTTGGTGGGCTTCTAGGAGCCTGGAATTGTACTCAAGGCTGTGCAAATTCCTCCCACCCAGGGGCCAGAAACATAGGTCTTTTTGTAACCAGACTCTGGTGCTGGATGTTCGTGATTCAAGGCCAACTCCTGGAGCTTCTTGCCTCTGCTGATGCTGGCAGATCACTTATGTGTGACCTGACTGTGCTGTCTTCTTTGTCCTTTTCCTGCTGTAAGAACCGGGATGGGGAGAGATGCCTCTTCTGCATCTTGCTAGGGAAGGATGGGCTTTCAGAGAGACATGGAAATGGCAATTCTGAGGTGTCCTAATTTCAGAGAGTTAAGACAGACTGATCAAAATCAGTGCCTGGGAGAAGACAAGCTGGCTAGGCAGCACTACAAAATGGGCAGTGTGAAATACTCACAGTATAGGTAATAAAGCAGGGAAGTATTTAGGAGGGGAAAAGTGAAAATTAGATGGGAAGGCACCTTGATAGAAGAGCTCCCAGTCTTGATAGGGACTCAAAAGAAAAGCTAACACAATGTTTCAACTCTGTTGGCCTGGGGTGGAAAACATTAAACCAAACAAATGAAAAAGTGACAGCGCAAGAAGAGGCAAGGGAATGACAAAAGGCAATTGTCCTAAAGCTAGAAAAAGAGGAAAGTTTCTCGTGGAAAACAAAATGTCCCAAGCTAATTCGTCTGCTGATTTTAGATGTAGGTCCTTTCACTAACCATGTTGCTGAGGGAGGCATGCCTCCACCTGTGCCTTTAGTTAGCTTAAAAAAACCAGCACTAGGAAAACTATTGTGTTTCTCAAGCTGTCTAAAAATATTTATTGGAAGAGAGTAAAAATACATTGACATGGCTTTAATTAAAGAGATCACCTGGTAAGGTAGACAGCAAATCTGGCCTGCTGGCCAGCTGAACTGACTCCATGCTGGAGAGCTCCATCATCTCATATTTAACGAGGAAACCATTTTCCTTTCATGCTATTTCTTACTGCGTCTCCTTACTACAGAAGATACTGCAGGTAACTTTTGCATGCTTCAGCTCTTCCTCAGTTCAGTGAGGACTTTGCTCAAGTCAGAGGAAATTTGTGGATTTGTGTATTTTGCTAAGGCCAGAAGGGACCTCTTTGCTCAAATATCTGCACCTGTTACATCACCCAGACCAATGAACCTCCACTATAACTTCTCTGTGGGTGGGAAATACCTTTCTTTTTTTCTTCTCTACCTAAGCTACCACTTACAGGTCTAATAGCTTGTGACTAACTTGGGACATATTTTTCAAGAACACATTCTTGAACTAATGGAGGAACATGAGCTCTGATGTAAATGGCTGTACTTGAACATGCGTGTTTCTTCTGCAGCTGTTCTGCTACATCTCTGTTTTAACAGTAAAATAATGCAATATTCCAACAAAGTGGTATTTGATGTCATCAGTGCATAAGGAATGCAATAACATAATTTCTAGTTCCTGTTCTCACTGTGAAAAATTCACAGACCATTCAAGACAGAGACAGATCTCTCTGTGTCCTTTCATGTTCAGTATAATTCCAGACATTACTCTATTCAAAAGGAAAATTAATAAATTATCCTACTTTTTAGTCCTTGAATAAAACACAAATATGTAGTAGCCAAGCAGGTATAAAATTATACATGAAAAAAAAAAATCACTGCTGGAACACAGATATGGGGAACCTGCAGACAACCACAGCTGTACCCATAGATCCTCATAGCAGTGTGCAAGAGGAATGTAGCCAAATAACTGAGGCAGCTGCCTTTAATCCTTGTGTGCTTCTGACTAAGACAGGGTCTCCCTGGAGCTGGTGCATGCCAAAGCCATGTCCCATGATGGAACTCTCAGGCCAGGCAGTAGCTCCAACTTAAACCTTTTGCCTGGGCATCTCTCAGACTCCATTGATTTATTCTCCTTGCAGCTCTGTGAGGTGAGAAAACAAATTGGTGTCTGCACTTTCCACACAGGGAAATTCAGGAGGCATCAGAAGGTATCAAGTAGCTTTGTCCATCCCAGACAAGCAGGAGGGTTTCCTTCTTCTTTTTACTAGGATCCTGCTCAGCTTGACTGAATTCTTTTCTCCCTTGCCCTGCCCCAGGTCATCATTCTGGGAGGGGACTATGAGAGAAGAAGGAACTGAAATACTCATATGTGGCTCCATCTTCTGAATATGGTTTGGGTGATGTTGAAAACAATGCTTAAAGAATTAATGGCCCACTGAAGCCAAGAGATCTCGCTCAGACATCCTGGGGAGGCACTGGCCCTGGCAGCAAAGCCTTGCTTCCACACCATTTCTGCTCACAAATGTTGCTCCAGAATAATCACAGTCAGCACAAGGAGGGTGTAATTGCACTTCTGCCTACACTGACCCCCCTTCCAGGGCCTCATTCTTTTGCAAAGCCTTGGATGGCTGATGTGACTGTGACTGGAGGCTTTGTGGAGCCCAACAGGTCTGGTGCAGGCATTAGTAACCCTAGAACCTCTGCACCCTACAGCAAGCAGGAGCTGGCAGGTACTGAAAGACTGAAGGAAACTTTGATGAAGTCAGAGCACTTGGTTTTAGGTTTTTTTTGCAGAGTCCAAGCTTTACAGACCTGCCCTCCTCTGCTCTTAGCTGAGGTCTGTCTCTGCAAAGGCACTGCTTGGGTGAAGGAGGAGGAGGTTTGGGGGAACACAGATAGGGAGACAACTGCAAAATCACCACATGAGATCAGCCTTAACTGCAAGTACTTACTTACTGTAACTGGATGTATGCAGTCAGGGACATGATTGAATATGTTACATTCTCCAGCATCTATAACCAACAAAGGCATAAAAAGTTGTATTTTCAAAGACTTCTACTACATCCACAGCATTGCCAATTTTATGTGCTAAAAACCTCAGTGCTGGAGACTACTTTAAAAACCATAACCTACAAACATACCTAACTTTGTATTTCTAGTGCTTCAGAGGTGCCAGTATGTAAAGCAGCTCACAGACTCACACCTAACTAAGCATTCAGATGTCTCCAGCTGATTCTGCTAATTCTGTACTGCACCAACATATAATCAGCCTTGTCCATAGGCCACAAAGAAAGATCACCCCTTCCCCCCCGAAGAATGGCATTGAAATTGCCTTTTTTTTTTTTTTTTCCATCAGCTTTTCCATCTCTTAAACAAAATATTTTATATGGATGCAGAAACAAAGCAAAAAAATTCAGTGCTGCCTTCCTGCATTACCATGACTTGGTGCTGCTTGAAGAACTCTATAATACATGGTAAAAGAAACCCTCACTGAAAATCAAAGTTTTTCATAAAGCCCCTTTGCTTTTGTTTGGTGGAAACTCATTTAAACTTGATTTATTGCACCTTGGAATTTAAAGCTTCGGATGAGATTAATGGGCTGTTTGCTGGTTACATCATGCTCATGGATTGTCAAGACAAGCCTATACTGAAATCACAAAGGAAATTTTGGTTATAGTCTCCTGTTAAAACACTGGAGTGACTGCTGTTCCTAAGTAACTCAATAGGATAACATAACAGATATGCTTCATGAGAAATAAATATGGAATTTCCACTGTATTAGAACAGTGAGCTGTAGCAATATTTTACGTTACAGGAACAGGCCATGTATTTTTTAATACATCAGATCATCAATACATTTAATACATCATTTTTTTACTCCATGCTCTGATTGACCAAGATAACTATTTTCTCCCCTTGGAGTCGTGTTTGGGGTTTTGTTGTTTTTTGGTTTTTTTTTTTGTGAGTCTGAGCACAGCACTCACCCTTCCCAGTATGATTTGGATTTAAGTCCACAGCGATTACCTTGAAAAGGATAACCTTGGGGGGGGTTTGGTTGGGGGTAGGAAGAGGGGTGAGAAAACGTTTTCGAAGACAGAAAAGATTACCACAAATCCTGTTGGTGTGATCTAAAGCCAAGGTATAGGGACAAGCAGCACTTGCTGAAGTGTTTATTTATATTGCAGTGGCACCTACAGACACCCTGGAGCCCGACAGCAGACAAACCCATTCTCCTACGCTGCAAGTGAAACAAGGCTCTCACTTGCTTTTGGGGGGAAAAAAACCCCACAAATAATCAAACAAACAAACAAAAATGTTAATTCTGTAGCTTTGTTGCAAGAAGAGAGGTCAAAGCTGCCCAGCACTACAGCTCTGACACACTTTGTCAGGGCTCTGAGAGTTCCTTAAGGCTAGACAGAGATTTCCACCAGACGCCCATAGAGGCACTGAAAGAAGAGAGAAAAATCAACTCCAAGTCCCGCTGTCAGCCCACAGAACCTCAGACCAGACCACAGGCGACACATGGGGTGGCTGGGAAGAGGAAGGAAAGCCGATGGGATGGAGCCCACCCCTGTACCTGTCCACAAAGCAAAATCACCCAGGCAGTACAAGCCGTGTCCTTGGAAAAAGCCACGTCTGCTTCCCAGCCAGCAGCACAACTCCTTGTTTTAAGGGGGAAACCTCCCCCACAGGCTCCAGAGATTTTAGCAGCTTGATAGCCTTTCAGGCACACAGCCTGAGGCCAATAAATAAATAAATATCTTATTTTTACTAAGAAGCAAAGAACAACACTGTTTGTTAACGTGCATCCAACCAATCCCTATAGCCAGGCAATTGGATTTGGCTTGGTTTCCACACAATTTCAACCCCTAGGGGTATCTAGTTTAGAAAGCAAATTTCTTTACAATGAAGCAGTTTTGGCAGCTCTGCTGCAAATGAAGTTCATCTTCAGGGCAAAGAAACAAAACCAAAACACCTCCCTCCAAACCCTGTTAAGCAATTGTGGTGAATTATGTCGAATTATTGGTTGCTAGGAAAAATAGGTGCAGGTTTGCCCACATTTACTGCATAAAAGGGATTATAGGTCTTTCATTAAGGCCATCGTAAGCATTATCGGAGCATTATTCTGACAGATGCCTGATAAATGACCTTTAGGGTGTTTTGTCCTTAGAGGTTTCATTTCTTTAACAGCCTTGTTTAAATCACCGAGAAGAACACCGGCTGACTGTAAGACTGAACCATACATGGAGCTCTTGGAAGACCAATAAAATCAGACTTTTTGAGCCTATAAACATCTCAGATTTTTAAATCTCCAGAGGGGAAGGTGTGAGGAAAGCACAATAAAAACAGAATAGTTCTCAAAGATACACACCAAACAGGAAAAAGAAAGGGAAATGAAATCAGACTTTAAAATGCACACTTCCCTCAAAAAAACAAACAAACAAAAAAAAGAAGGAAAAAAAGAGGGAAGAGGGAAGAGGGAAGAGGGAAGAGGGAAGAGGGAAGAAGAAAAAAAAGAAAAGAAAAAAAAGAAAAAAAGATTTTCTTCACAAATGCCCCTCTACAGCAGTGCTCACACACTGCTTGGTCTCAGCTTTGATTTGAAGGAATCACAGGATCCTAACAAACAAACAAAATCCAGCTATCAACACTTGCCTGTCTGTTCAGAACTATTAAATACCTTATAAATATAATATAAATATTATAAATTATAAATAAATTATTTTTTCAAAAGTATGAATCTTTGTAACTCATGAGCAGCTGTTATACCCAGCTCCAATGTATTTTCTTGGCATGTGTTTGAAGTACATAGGAAAGCAGCACACTGTGCAATTAAAAGCTGGAGTATTTCTTGGCCCTACTAGACATTTCTTGGTAGTTCATAGGCTTACCATAAATTTATGTGTTTGTTTAAGAGACTATTCACTGGATGGGGCTTTTCTTCTGCTTTTACAGGTAATTTTTCTAATGTAAGAAAATAGAATTCATTAAATCCAACATGCCACAGCACAGGATTCTGTAGCTCTGCTGTGTCAAGAAGTGCTGGGACAGCCAGAATGAAATTGAGCTACCATATGCTGTTGACCAAATATTTCTAAATTGAAGCCCATGACTCAGCCCACATTTTGCAAAGCCATAGCCTGTTCCCTGCTTCCTCCCATTAAACTGAGGCTCAAACTGGGCTCGGTCCAAAAGCACTTTTTGATCCTTATAATGGAAAGACCAAATAACAGGTAGGAGTGGAGGTGGTCCTTCTCGTGAGAAGGAATTACCTGTGATTGTGGATGAAACCTTGTCATGGACTGAAGATAAAGCTGTTAGAGGAGAAAGCTGAAGTTCTGCAACATCGTCTGTGACTCACCTTACCCTGGCTGCCCCTCTTCCTCTCTAGAGCAAGATGCCCTCACAATTTCAATGTTCTGAAATGCTTGCCCTGTGATTCCCCTTTCGGGATCAAGCTGGCTCTTGGTCACTGGAGGCACTAAAGCTACCCCAGGAGGAGCATGGTGAAGCTGTCAGGGTGCAGGTCAGCTCTGATCCAGATGCAATGCCACCTTCAGAAAGTTTCGTTGTGTCCCGTGTTATGCAAAACTCAGCAGCATTGCTTTTGAATTAAGGCAAGTGCATCCATACACTCTGAAAGTATGGGTATTTCTGCATGAGGAGGAATCAGTTTTACATCATGGAAATTCCCTTAGTCCTAGGGCCTCTGAGAGGATTTAAATCAGCATGGTAGGGGCTGGGAAACACCAAAAGGATTTGTATCAGCATTGATCAGTAGAGGAACCTGGGCAGCTACCTCCCCTATGACTTCTCTTGGCATAAAAGGTCACCTGCTCTCCCAAACAGAAAAGGTCCCATTAAGCAGGTGTAAGTTTGCTTTCAGCTAACCATTAACAGGAGCAAAACATACAAATAGCTCCTCTTCCCACTCATTCCTCTAAACCCCACACAGAGGCACACCCAGAGGAAGGTGTAATTCCATGTAATTCCAGTGCAGTGTGTGCCCAGTGAGCCTTTTACAGTCCTCCCTTTGACCTTTGTGTTGCCCAGAGTCCAGCCTTGTTCAGTAGCAACACTACCCCTGCTTATCTTGCAATTCCTAAGTAGATTTTCCTTTGACTCAGGAAACCATATATGTTTGATTATAAGACTATGGAAACTGGATGGGTTAAATATGCATTTGGGACAGTCAAATCTGATTAATACACCAAGTCAGGAACTTGGGAGCCCTATTCTGGGCTCTGGTCATTTCTTCATGTGTTTTTTTCTGTGCTGTTTAATACTAAACTCTGAATGTGTTCTCAAGTTCTTTGTGGATGTAATGTCCTTGTAACCACTGCAAATTCACTAATATGAATGAAAACAAGAAAATTTCATACCAGCCGACCCCCATCTCCTTGATAACCATTTCATTGTGTATACACATGCCTGGCTGTGTTGTGTACGTGTGCTGTTTGCAAAGTATTCCATAGTAAACAAGAGAATTTGGGGAGAATCACCTCAATGCAAGTTCTGTTACAGGTCAGCAAAGGAAGGGGAGGGAAAAGCCAACCTAACCAGCACCTGTAAAAGATCTCAAATTCTTCTGTTTATACCCCCAGGGCCCCGAAGGCATTTTGCGAATCCCTCCAGATTGAAAGAAAAATCATCTCTTCCTCACATCTCCTTAAAGAAGCGTGAATCAGCCTGGAGAAAAGCAGCTGGAGCCGATAAAAATTCCAAAGGGATAACCTGGCCCCTCCCCCGATTTGCCTAAGACTTCCAGAGCAGGACTCTGCTTTCTCCTCTTACTTCAAGCTCAGGGACTTCTGTTTTGAGGTAGAAATGCAGCACCACCACACTAAAACTACAAGGATCTCAGGGGGGTTCCTCTTGCCCCTTGATATTTCAGCTGTTTCCCTGTTTTCCCGTGTTTTGTTTATCCTCCAGTATCTGTTGTTAAGGGAGTGGCTCAGGCAGTCCTGTCTGTGACTGCAGCTTCATTGATGGATAAGCTGAGCTCCTCGATTAATTAATTCATTTCCTCTCTCCTTCTGACATTCAGAATTATCAATATCCTGGTGAAGCCCATAGGGACCAGAGATTCCAGGCATCATTTGCAGCCCATCTGATCATAGACAAGTCCCTTGCCCAGCTTTTTTGCTTTCAGCACATCTCCCTTCTAGCTGTAAGTTTGGGGTTACTTCGGTGATAAAAGCTATTCCTGCTCAGATCAACTCCCTGCCAAGCTTATAATTTCCTAAGAGATGCTTTTCTTGGTGTCAAAATGCCCTGAATCAGCAATGAAGGATGCGGTACGTGGCCACCCTTGAAAGGTAAAATATTCATCTGGAAACTGCACAGTCCCTGAACCTGTTTGGCCTTTTGGTGTCATGCAAATTACTGAACAGCTTAGTTTTATTCAGAAAGCAGAGGAAGCAGAGGAGAGTCAGGGTATGTAGCTAGAGAGTTAAAACCAAACCAAACAGATGCCTTTAGAAGAAATGGCATAATTGTTATGATTTATTCCTTGGATCAGAGGTAGTGATCAGCAGCCAGAAAAATATTTTCAGTTCTTTTGGACAGTCCTTTTGAGTTTCTTTCTTTTGTACTTAAATTTGTATGTTACCTTTATCTGTCTGATGAACTTAAAAATTAACTCACTAGATTGTATTAATTTTAATTTTAAGCCTCTAACTTTAATTCTAAGCTACTACTACATAGTTCCAGACATTGAGGCTCTATATTTAACATGCTAATGTGTAACAGGTTTCATTCCTAAGCCTCATATATTCTGTAGCATAAAGGGGCCAGAGTCACATCTAGTGTAATTAACTGAGAGACTGCATTCAGGCAGAATGAAACTCAGCCTTCTTGTGTCTCCTTCTGGGGAAAGCCTTTGAAATCTGCAGCAAAATGGAGGGGGAAAAAAAAAAAAAAAGTTCCAGCCTGCTCCTTCCAATTTCAACAACTTGCATCTTTTTTTTTTTTTTTCTTCATTCATTGAGCATAGAGGCTATTAATAAAATTGCTGAATAAGAATGCTTAACCCGAAAAAGTGACACATACCTTGTAACTTGCAAGCCAACATGACAACAGTCAAAACAGAAATCAGCCTTTCAATACCTCAGCACACAACACTGTCTGCAGTTTTAAAAATACATATATATAATCTGACAACATCATATCAGCTGCAGAGAGTTGAGTCACTAGAAAGTTTGAGACAAGCAGGCTAAGAGTCACCTCTGGAACCAGCCTGCAAAACACTTCCTTTTTTTAATAAAAAGCTGTGGAGAATTCTGTCAGTGCAGTGCCAGGGGGATGGATCCCCCTGCTTCCCATCCCTGCCTGGAGAAGGGGACAAAGAGGAGCCATGAGGGGAAAGGGGAACTGAGGCTCCTTCCAGCAGTCGATAAAGAAATGGCACTTGCCCCCAAGCAAAGCAATATGAAAAAGTCCTCACAGGGAAAACACAGGGCAAGGCAGAGGCATTTTGGGCTGGAGGGTAATGAAAGCTTGGGCTGGTTATGCTGCATTGCTCCCGTTTCATCAAGCAACCCTGACATTTTCATAGAATTATAGAAGTGCTTAGGTTAGAAGGGACCTTAAAGATCATTTAGTTCCAACCCCCTTCATGGTCAGGGACACCTCCCACTAGACCAGGTTGCTCCAAGCCCCATCCAGCCTGGCCTTCAATGCTACCACAGCTTCTCTGGGCAACCTAGGCCACTACCTAGGAAGAATTTTTTCCTAATATCTCATTTAAATTTCCTCTCTTCCAGTTTAAGGTCATTCTCTCTCATCCTATCACTCCATATCCTTGTAAAAATTCCCTCCCCAGCTTTCCTGTAGCTCCTTCAGTTACTGGAAGGTGCTCTAAGGTCTCCCAGGAACCTTTCTTCAGTCTGAACAAGCCCAACAAGCCTCTCTTCCTAGGAAGATGGTCCAGCCCTCATTTTGCTTTTCCTCTTGTAAAAGCACCTCCCTATCACAAAGTTTTGTGCCAGCATGCAGTAATATCTATAAAGTATCTATCAAAGTCACCAGGTACATTATAGCAAGCAGTGCTAGAGGGCTCACAGCCAGATTTAAGCATCTGTTTTGAGGGCTCTGTGCCCTTAGCAGGATCAATCTATGACAGCAAATGCCTTCTCCTCTCTCCCCTGCCCTGTTAATAAACCAGCCAAGGGCCCTGTTACCAAGTCTTGCAGAGTCTCTATTGAGAGCAGTGTGAAGAAGAGGGAATGTTGATCTCTTCAGATAAAGAGATCCCACTTGCCTGGAGCTGGAGATCCCCCAGGTAAGGCAGTATGGGTCTGCCTACAGCATGAAAGGCCTGGGTTAAAACCAGCTCCTCTTGTTTGAATCAGCAGCTTTATTTACACAGTTGTCTGTTGACAAAATCTTCACCCTTCCAGAGTTTCAGCAGAGAAAAGGGAAATTAAGACAAAATTTCTGCAGCTGACTGTAGCTTTGTTCTCACGAAAAAAAAAATTAGAAAAAACTCTAATCACTAACAATCACTCTTCTCAGACCCCTCTTTTATAGGTTATAAAGAGAAAGGAGTTGTAGAACTTCAGATGCATCCTTTACCATGTTAGAACCCAGGCCCCTCTTTTCTTGCCCTTTGCTACCACCTTCCCTTGGCAGCTCTGCCCCACAGCAGCAATCCTGCCATGAGATGCTGTCAGGGTGGAGCAGGTAGGGCACAGCTTCCAGTAAAACATCTCCAAAGGTTTGGCTTACATGTTTTTCAATAGATCCCACACCCAAGCTGTGCTTGAGGGCAAGTGGGTGCTCCACTTGGTGTGGAAAAAAGGTGGACAGGCTTAAGGCAAAGCAGTTTGCTGGGTAGGAAAATGAACTCAGTTGAGGTGCTGGACACAGGCTGCAGCATGTCCAGGCAGGGCAAAACCACCCAGAGAGGTGAGGAGAAATACACTGAGGTGGGGTGGCCTTGCCAGCTGCATTAGCGTGGGTGAGAGGGAGGACAGAGGTTGGCAGGCTGAGCTATTGACTTTGCAGCCTTGGAAAGAAGGAAAAGGAGAAGTTACATACAGAAAGAGGAACGTGGTTTACCCTGAATTTAAAACTAGAGACACCAGCAAGGATTTTTCTCACCTGCACATGGTTCAGAGTTCAAAAAAGCCAAATATAACCACTGGATTTAAAAACAAGCAATAACAACAAAAATCTGAACACACATGCAGGGCTTCTTTTGGTAAATAACAAGCCAAAGGGTGGTTCAGCCCTAGCTCAGGCAGGGCCCCTTATCTGACCAGAAGCCAGTCTCTGATTGCCTAATGTTTGCTTTGTCTGAAAAATAAAGAATAAAGCTTCCTATCACTTAGAGGTGAGGGGACAAGAATGCAAATGACTGACAGTGAGGGATGGAGAAGAAGGGCAGACACTTGCTCTCAATGGGACAAATGGAGTAGCTCTTCTCTGAGCAACCATAATGCTTTAAACCCAAAAGCCTGTGAGCACCATTTTGCTATTGCTTGCCTCCTCTCTTCCTTTTTGTTTTTTAAATTTTTTTTTATTTGTGATTTGTCCCTTATGAGGATCAGGTACCTCACACACCATAAGGTGGATGAGTCCTTTTTCCATGCCTGATGAACAGCAATAAATTCCTAAGGGCTGTATCAATATAGCAAGGAAATTCACATCTATTTATTACTAATTGCAGAAAGAGTGTTCAAATTCAGGTGACCAGGCTTGGGAACTTGCATAAAGCCCTTGCCTCCTTATATCTGAAACAGGATCCTCTAAAAATTCAAAAGTTTCTCATAAGAAAACATAGCTTCCTAACCCTTTTAGGCTGTGTGGGATAAAGCAACCCAAATCCATTCCCTTTATGAACATCTGTAAGTCACATTTTTTTAGGACAGGGTAGGTGGTTTTTTGCCATTGTTTGAGAGGAGCTGGGAAGGCTCCCTACTCCCAGAGAGGCTTCCTGACTACCAGCTAACCATTTCTCTGACATCTTCCCTCTGCTCAGGCTCTTTGTAGAGCTAGAAATGAAGTATAATGTGCATTCAAATAATTCTAGATAAACTTCTCAGCAATGCAGAGTTATTATGCTGAAAGTATTTCCCCACAAAACTCATGTCTGAAGTTAATAAGGAGTGGAGCACCCAGTGCTGTTCCCATGGGGATGCCTGGCCATGCAACACCCCAGGGAATCACTATGGCTACACTCCACTCCGCAGCAGAAAATGGAGCAAAAAATTATTGCATGTTATCTACTATATGCAGGACTGAACCTCCTAATAACCTCAAGCATCCCCTTTCCCAACTGGCAAGTTCCAAAGAAAAAAAATATCTTTGTGAAAAGGAATTGCCACAACATTTTTAGCCACATTTCCTAATTTCCAGCAAAAAAGCAAATGCTGATTTATTATTTATTTGTTTTTTAGTTCTAGGTGAAAAGGGAAAAAAAAGCTTCCCCATCTTACCTCAGCCCTTTGATGTTCTTTGCCAAGGACTGAAGTAAGACAAGGTGAATCCAGAAAGACATTAGCAGTTGTGATACACACACTGCCCAACACTTCTACTTTCTAGTAACATGAACACCTTAAGAGCTGTAATGGTCACCTGTGTAATTTCAATAGCATCCAAAGAAAAACAATACAGAGGAAGAGAGGTGAGGAATGCTCATGGTGTAAAGTTTTAAATGTGAATGCAAGCGCTTTACTAAATATTGTCTGCCAAATGCTCTAATGCTGGAGGAACTTTGCCAGGGTGGAATTTGGCTCAGTGTGCTCCTTTGTGCATTTATTGACTTTATCTAAGCCTTACTCCAGCCTTGTTTCAAGGTATTCTTTAAGGAGGTCTAAGATAGTGATGCCTCTATTAAATATTTATGAAGTAAAGCCATTAGGATTTCAAGAAATTTCATATGCTGGGCCCAATCCAGCTGAACACTTAAGCAGAATTCAATTTTTCAGTGAACAGACAGTCCCTGCTGCTCCACTCAATCATTATACTTTCCCTGTACTAAAGATTTTATGGGGCTGTTGCACTGATACTCTGCAAGTCCCAACTTCCTTTTCTGAATGTCATGAATATAAAAACCATTACTTCATACATTGTCTATTATTTACATTAGCTAATTCCTTCCTTTCTATAACTCCAAACCATGAAAACTTGTTTGACTAGATAAGGAGCTACCAGCAAGTGCAATATACATAAAGCATCTTCAGGGAGCCTCAGAGCCAACAGAACCCAAAGCTACTTAATACTATCCCCCTGCCTAGTTACGGAATTGCAAAGCAAAGCAGAGTTTTTATGTGCTTATTCAAGACAAAATCCGTGTTGCAAAAACCCAGTCCGATGGCTCACATATTCAATATCTATAATATATTAATTTCCAACAAATATTCAGATCCAACAAGACACAATCAGGATAATTTAGCCCTGAGAAAGGTCTTAGACCCACACATGAACGTACTCAGTGGAGAGAAGATACCAGTTTGCTGTGTCCCCAGGCTTCCCCAGCTCCCCACTGAATAGCAAAGAGATCACACAAGCTGGAACAAGCTTTTAATCTTGCTACCCATCATCTGCTCTTACTCGCCACTGATTGCTGGTTTTCAACAGCAAATTTCAAGTCGTAGAAAGGCTTCAGGGTTAAAAAGACCTTTCTGGAACAGGAGGATCAATCACATCCAGGCCAGTAGCTCTGAGCACAGTTGAAGTCTGGCATTTCCTATAATTAGTAGCATATAATTAAAAATATAATCACCCCCTGGTAACCTGGAGTGCTGTTTCACCTACTGAAATTCAAGCATCCAAGTCAGATGAACTGCAAAGTGTATGGACAGGTTTAGTGCCTAGAGAACAGGAACAGTCCTGTTTTCAGACATGTGCCAGAGTAGTTTCTAAATCTCATCTTATTGTCAAAATTTTGGCACCTAATCTTAAATGGCAACTCCTTCCATTTATGTTTCCCAGCTCAAAAGCTTTCCTGGGAGCTTATCTTTTAAAGGCTGAAGGAGTAAGCAGTTGTATGGACCTCTGCTTCATCTAAGAGTTCAGTGATTGGTGGCAATCATGAAGGGTTTCAGCTCATTGCTGGAGGGACTTACACCTGCAAAAATGGTGCTCTAATTTCCTCCTATTCCCTGCTTACCATAGCCAGAGAAACCAAGCTGAGAATTAGCACAACTTTGTTGCTCAGTATTTTGGGCAGAAACCTGGAGACAGAGAGGGTTTGGGTGGAGGACCCTAAGCTTGCAAAGCATCAGTTGCCTGTCAGTGGGTATTCCTTTCTGGCTTTCCCATTTTTTTTTCAGTCTCTTCTTTTTCAGCCTTCTTCTTTCAGTCTCATTCAGTCTCTGTCTTGAATGACAGTTCAGTTCTGTCATTTTGAACTAGGGAATCACTGACAGATAGGTTCTTCTCAGTTCTGCTCCATTAAATTTCTTGGAATTAATGTTTAAACCTTCTGTGTCACAATGCCTCTGTACCAGCCTTCTAGATGCACTTTTCCTTAAAATGCCACCGATTTGCCAGTGTCATGCAGTTGATGAGTTGCTCAAAACTAAATGCCTTGCTAAGGGCCATAAACACAGAGCCTGTTACCTCCTTGTCTCAGAAACCAGTGTTTCAGTGCCCTGAGCCTGATTAACAATTTCAGTGCTGAGATTTGTACCTGTTGCAGAAAATGTAGAAACAGCATCTGGGGAGATGTGTCAGGAAAGGCAGCCTCTGTGCCTGTGTAGCACAGGGAGCCCAGGGTTAGATCTCTTGCAGAGGCAAGGCTGATTCCAGGACAAGATATTTGTGATTTAAGGCTACAACACAGCTCTAGGTAAGCCAGGGATATTTGTGTCCCAGAGAAAGCATTTCCAGAGTGCCCAGGCAATCCAGAAGAATGAATCTGATTGAGTTTTCAGGCAGATGCACAGACTCCTGTCTGGATGTACACAGCACAGATCAGGTCAGGGCAGGGGGACAGGACACATGTTTGAGGAGAATTTGGGTGGCAGCAGGAGACGGCAAAGGGAGCAGTGTGTGACAGCACAGCAGATGGCTCAGCTTTCCATTTGTCTAACCAACACCAGACAGCCTGACAGGGATTTTACTTGGCAGGCAGACCTCCTCCTTGGTCTTCCTTGAGGCCACATCCTGTCAGAAACCTGTGTGTGATTTAGTATTTCCTATCATGCTTAAGAATGCAGCAACACAAATATGGGCACATAAATACAAATGCACTCTATCAGGGAAGGCAGTCTGGGGATAAACACAGCCTTGAAAAGTTTGCCCCCAAATTATCACTTGTCTCCTTGAAGGAAAGCCTTTGGACACTTAACTCATGTGAATACTGGATCTCAGCCCCTTGGCTGGATGTTCATCTTGGTCTCTTTGGGGATTACAGCAAAAAAACTCCATAGGTAGACACAGGCAGCCAGGACAGGTTCTACTGATTAGCTCCCAGGGGCATGGCAGCATTGGAGTTCTCAAATGAATTAACACCAGCTCTGGTAATTCAAAAATCTTTGATCTCAGAGAGAAAAGAGATAGCAATTAGCCAGCAACACAAGAGCACCTTTCACTCTTGTCCCAGATTTAAGCATGACAAAAGGTCCCAGGAAGTGCTAAAAGCTCAGGCTGGGCAGATCTCAAACCACTGCTGAGCAGGATTTGCCAGGCAAGATACAGCTCAGCAACAAAACTTTCCTGGATCATTCTGGCAAAGTATCAATACATCCAGCTGGACATCTGCCCAGCCCACAGGGTTGTTAAGCAGTCTTGCTGGAGAAGTAAGAGCTCCAGAAGTCTTCAGTTTGCTTTAACAAACTTTTGCTAAAGCTGGAGTCTCCCAAAAACTTTAAAAAAAAAAAAAAAATTAAAAAAATCTCTTCATCCAGTCATTAAAAAGAGGCAGCACTGCTGTGCCAGTGACCAAAGAAAATGGCAGATCCCTTGCTAGTTAAAGTAATTACACACCTTATTTGTAAGAGTGTTCCCCTGCCAATAGAAACATATTTTTTAATAATTTTTTTAAGAGCTTGTTTTTTTTAATAACCACTTTATAAAGCAAACTGGGAATAGATACCCATTAAAATCAGATATAGAACACGATATTAAAGAAAAGGGGAAAAAAAATTAATTTGGTCAATTTGTAAACTTTCAGTTTATGTCCCTGCATCCCACAGAGCTGCCTCTTTGCAATCCTTTCAGTAATTCACCCATCCCTACTAAAACCCAGTTGCAGCCATGAAATGGACAGGTCAAACTCCAGTGATACTGAAGCACAAAACTTTTTGCCAGATTATGTGAATCTTTAGCTTCTGTCCCCTTCTCCATATTTTCTCCACCCCTCCTCTTTTTCATTTTCATCTGAAAGGAACACTACATGAAAGAGTCCTTATGCACAAACTCTGGAGAAAATAGGTACCATCCATCATCACACTTTGAGCAGAATGGACTACAATACAACTATAGAGGAAATTATCTAAAAAATATGCATGTTTTTACATTTGAGTATAAAGCAAATATCTATGCATGAGCACTAAAATACAGCCTGCACTTGAGAATTCTTTTTTAAACTGAAAACCTATTTTGCAATATAAAAAGAATGAGAATATTTTTTTGTCTGAAATCCCTTCAAGCAGATGCTGTTTTCAAAAATTTTCCCAAAGTTTTAAAAGAAGATTCCTCAAGTTTTTAATACAAATATCGTGAGTGTATTTTGACTACCAGCAGACAAAAATATTTTGATAATTTTGCTGGAAGTGTTACACCAAGAAAAAAAAAAAGTGTCATAAAAAGCTCTTTTGAGAGGCACATTTCTGTGGAAAATTTTGTTTTAAAAAGCCCATTGGTTTTTGCACATTTTTTTGGACTGCTGCTCCTCTTTTCTAAGCAGGAATTTGTTGGCAGGAATTTTGGGGCCAGTGCAGGTGTGCACCCATCAGCACAGCCTCCCCCTTGCCTTCAGGTCCTCACAGCTTTGCCTGGTTGCAGCTTAATGCAGGCTGGATTTTTAACAGGGAAGAGGATTGTGCTGATGGAGTTGTAAGGACAAGGTCAGCACCACATGAACACAAAAGAGGAGCTGCATTTGCTGCCCAAATAATGTAGACATACTTTGAGTGTCCTCCAAAATGCAGCCTGGTAGCTGGGATGCTATAATGGTCAACAAAATAGTAGGGCAGGATCCTGCATTTCCATGGATGCAGAGCTCATGTCAAGGGCTGGAGTGCCCTTTCCATTCACCTGGGGCTCCAAGAGGAGTCAATGTCTCCTTTGAAGTGATTACAGCTGAGCAAATAATTACATTTTGGTTCTCTGGCAGAACTTGAAAACACAGTATTTTGTGTCAGATCCATACAAAATTATTTAGAAATTTTGAGTGCTAAAAAAAATAGAAGTCTTCTGCCCCCAACCTGGCATCAAAGAAAAACAAACCCCTTCTGGGCATTCAACCCAGAAGGAAAAAGAATACTTTAAATGTGCATTTTTAGTCAGTGACAATACCCTGAGCGCACTACAAAAATACGTGCAACAGAAAAAAAACCCAAAACAGCTTAATTTGGAGGGCTTGCAGAACAACACAGCAAATACAGACCATCTTTCAGAAGGCATGAAGGGTTGGCACAGGGCCACTTTGGTACAGGGAAGACAAGCAGTAGGTATAGCAGAAGGGCTGTAGGTCTAACATCCACTCAGGTGTCACTCTGATGCTTTACCCTCCCTTTCCCCATGTCCCTTTCTAAAGCAGTTCCAATCACTGACAATCAGAAGGGTACTTGAGCTGCCCACCTGGGAAGCCCTGAACCAGTTTGGGCTACACACATTTCCTAACCCAAACACTTGGGTTCACCCCTTGCTGGCATTCTTGCCAGCTCTGAATCTTTAACACCCCTGGGTAAATCCCATTCCATCCTAATTCAGCCATGACCTGCATTCCCTGAATGGGTTTTGCATTTATGCATAGGGCACATGAAAAACATATGGCCTTTGAAGGAGTCACTCCTGCTGGAATTGGAGCATGGATCCCCTGTGGAGAAGAGGGCACAAATACAGAGCTCAGGTTCTCTTTCCAGAAGGCAATGTATTTATGCATTACCATGAATGTGTGAAAACTTCTCAAGCACACATCATTCCCACCTGTAAGAGCCAGATCTACTTCCATATTTTCACTACAGGAGATGCTCTAGACCAGGCAGACAAACACCAGTTCCCCCAGCCCCACTGAGGACACAGGGAAGGTGCAGCTTGTTCTCCTCTGGGAGGTTTCAGCATAGGCAGAAGCTGGTCCAGGGCCAAGGAGGATCCTGCCTCCATGGAAGCTTGATTGCCCTCAGGAGACCAAGTGCTGCTTTCAGCATCTCCAGCCTTTTTTTTTTTTCCTAGATTATATGATCTGGAATGAGGGCTGAGGAGGAACATGTTTATCACCCTCCCCTCATCTAGGATTGCTCTTGTGCTGGTAAAACCACTCTATAGACATGCTGAGTCCCCCATTGCAGGAGATAGATGTAAAGTTGGTTCTTGCCTGACGTGGATATGTACTTCCTCCTCTCCTTCACAGGAAGGATTTAGAAACACAATTATATCAAGCCACTTAAGTTTGTGGAGAAGGGAAATGCACACATGAGCTGTGTGAATGCTAAACAGCAAAATATTAGGTTCTAGAAGGCCAAAGTCAGCAAGTCTGTCAGTACTAAGGAAAGGGGAGCACTGATCTCAACCATACAGTATTTCCAAACAGGTTCGGAAAACAAAGTTTGCTACTTAGGTCTTTACTGCCAGTATAACCTTAAAATAATCTGGAAAGTTATTTTGGCTTATTGAAGCTGTCTTAGAAGCTAGCATTTATTCCCTCCCATAAAGGTAGAAGAAGCCATCAACAGCACTACTGTCACTCATTTACAATCATGTATGAACCACCAGCTGGGACTGTCACAGAACAGAGCAGCCAGTGCCCTGAAAGACCTCTGTGCTCTGCTCTTCATTTGAAGAAGCCCCTCCATGCCAGAAGAGCCCCACAGAAGTCAGAGGAAACTCATATAATGGAGATTTTATGGCCAGATACGGGCTTACAGAGATGGGATGGATGAAAGATGACAGAAATAAGAGGCACTTGTGTTTACATTGCCTGACACAGCAAATGCCAGTTCTCATTCCCTAGGGACCACTATCCTGGCCTGACTCTGGCAGTGCAGCTCCTGCTATTATCATGAATATAAGCCTGGGCATAAGTCTCCTTGAAATAATTTGCATATGAAGTGAAACTGGCATCCTTTGTCATATAAAGCTGTACTTAATGAAGGACTGGTCTAAAAATGCTGAGCAGTTGCCAAGAATATTTCACCAAATCAGGAAAGGCACTTGGCCAGGCTCTTGCTGTTCCAGATGCATTAACATCAGGCTCCTATTCTGAGAGGCTGCATGACTCAAGCGCAGGAACACGCTCCAGCCCCAGGCTCAGCAGAGGGGGTGGAGGGAATGGGCTGTCCCAGCGTAAAAACAGAGAGTCAGTGGTAACTTATGCACTGAATTTAGTGGCCTTGGGTCTGAACCCGGGCGTGTTTTTATTCCCAGCACAAATTTATCTTCCCTACCAGTATCCCAGCACTGCATAAGCAGCCTAGGACACCTTCCCCAAATCTCCCTCTGTGATGTCCTCAGGTTTTGGTTTGGTGGTCAGAAGTCAAACCTCCTGTATTTTTTCCATGTTCATTTTCTCCATTTCATAGCACAGAATAACCTCTCAAGTCACATCCAGTATTCTTCAGCCTCTGCAGACTCAGATCCAACGGTGAGAATGAGACATTTCAGTTGCTTGCCTTTTATTTAAGTTTTGTAGCTTTGACTATGTTGGGAAGCACTTTTCCTCTATTAATTGTTATATCAAATTCTAACAGGCTACAGCCTGTTACCATGTTACAACATGGTATAAATCCATAATAAAAGTCTAAGGGGTTAAACTGTCTGAAAATTTGTGATTTCGAGTCCAGACTGCCCATCCAACTCCTGACTGCAACTGAGGACTGGACAGAAGTGGTTTCTTATTCAACAGCTTTAACAAGATTTGAGAAAAGGGTCCAAGGCAAAGATGCTGGACCAGAGATGTAGAAGGCACAAGGCAGAGTAGCAATGACAGTACAAAAGGCTCCTCTGTCTTAGAAGTTTTCTTGCACCCAAGAACCTAATTCAAACTGGAATAGATTCATTGTCCTCAGATATATAATAACAATGAAGACACAATAAGAATTAAATAAGTCAGGTCAGTTAAGCCATGTCAGTCCATTCCCGGTCTGACACGATTGTGTAGCTGTATATTAGTTCAGAGAGAGGTTCAGTCACCCTGGGTTGCAATGCCAGCAGACTCCTGGCCAGTAACCACTCCAGAGCTGAATCCTGCACTGGGATGCAAGGCTACTTCTGCACTCAGTAGGTTTCCAGCCTTCCAGCCCAGGTATTACAGATGGATTGTGCCATAATCACAACATTCATGGAGTGCACCTCACTCCTTGGACTGATACTCTCTTTAACTGAAGGGTCGCAACAATGCACACACCCCAAAAGAGTAAATGTGCCAGTGGTTCTTGGAAACAAACTTCTTAATAGCATAACAAAAACAACTGAGAGATTATTCACTGCCTCATCCATGGCATTTATTAATATTAGGTCACTCATGTTCATCAGCTGCTTTTCTGAGTAGCCATCAGTAGAGATTTATTTCCTCCCAAATGATATCTGCCTTCTTGAGTCAGAAGGGACCTGTATGAAGAAGTCATATTTTGGAAAAATACAGTAAAAGAAAAAATATCCTTAATTTGCTCCTTTTCAACACGGTCTGAATTACAGTAGCTTTTACCAGAGTGGCAGAATGACTCAACATACAAGGTTGGCTTTCTGTTGCAGCTGAGACTAAGAAAAAGGAAAAGAGAAAGGAGAGAAAGAGAAAGGAGAGAAAGAGAAAGGAGAGAAAGAGAAAGGAGAGAAAGAGAAAGGAGAGAAAGAGAAAGGAGAGAAAGAGAAAGGAGAGAAAGAGAAAGGAGAGAAAGAGAAAGGAGAGAAAGAGAAAGGAGAGAAAGAGAAAGGAGAGAAAGGAGAGAAAGAGAAAGGAGAGAAAGAGAAAGGAGAGAAAGAGAAAGGAGAGAAAGAGAAAGGAGAGAAAGAGAAAGGAGAGAAAGAGAAAGGAGAGAAAGAGAAAGGAGAGAAAGAGAAAAAGGAGAGAAAGAGAAAAAGGAAAGAGAAGCCTTCCCCCCCTCAAAATAAAGCAATACATGATTCTTTTAACGTACCAAGTTAGATACTATTTTCCAAGTCTACCACTTGAGCAGTCCCTGCTGACCCCTTCAAGATTTTGAAAATGCAAATAAGAGCATCTGAGCACTGCTTACTGGCACTGTTGCATCTTCTCGTAATTCAAATATCCTCAGCAAACTACTGCAGATTAATCTCTGCAACTCCTTCTGCTAAATATGTTGAAAGGTATAAACTGCCCATATACAGCTTTCTCCATAAATTTTGTTTCTCTCAGTGCTCAGAACCTAGCTGATGAACTCAAGGAAAGGTTTTTCCATTGACATCAGCAAGAATTGGATCAGGCCTGACACAGCTATAAATATAAATTTTCCTTGCCTCTAACAAACTTGTGAGTTTCTGTGCTTGGAATTTTGTACTTTTCAATCGCCACTCACCAGACTCTCACTGTTTCTGGATGTCTCAAATGTATTTCAAGGGAAGCCTTTCTTGGGCTTACAATCTTGTAACATACCTTTACATCCAGACATTAAAGAAGGCAATAAATAAATAAATCCACAAATTCTACCTTTCTTCAGCATGTCACTCATTTTTAAGTGGCTGAGAGAGCAGAAGGCTATAATCACAATTATGCTGATTTCCTGAACTGAGAGACTGCAATTTTGATTTTTATTATGTTGACTGCCCATTTGCAAAGGATTTCACCTAAGTCAGAAAATCTACCAGCACACATCTGGGTTCATGTTCAGTCAAAGTATACAAAATACATGTCATGTATTTTCTTGAGCCACATGAACATGTCCTAAGCCTGGTGAAGTACAGAAAGGAGCCTTTCGAAAGACTTCAAGGATTTTGAATTGCATTAAAAAATTACTACCATTAATGTTGCTCTTGGAATCTCTCTCTTTTTTTATATGAATCACAGAGAAACATTTTTTTGGACTGTGCTATCTTCAGTTTTCTAGTTGAGGTTCATCTCTGCCTTCCTAACAGCTTCATTGTAAACTAGTGGCAATTACATAAACATAATTATGACATCATAATCCTCTAAAGCACCTGTCACAAAGCAACAGTCCCACCACAGATCCCAAACCAAGAGGAATTTCCTTGCAAGTACCCAAGTAAGGGGAAGTTATGGTTAATCCATTATTCTAGGGCATCCCCATGTCCTTGCCTCACCACATGAAGGATGAATCACTTTGTAAAATGAGACAGCATAGTACAAACACAGGAAATCTTTTTGATGAAGGATGAAAGATGAATGGAAGGGTCATGTATACATTGCACAGATAAAAGTGTGTATTAATCAGAGAGACATTGACTTTCCAGAGGCTGCCAATTTCACCTTGCTGTAATATAAAAGCCTGGTAAGCTTCATGTGAAGAGCTTGTCTATTAAGGTAAATATTTGTAGAATATGATCCTGGATTTAGTATTTACATTAAGTGGAGCTATTGCAAAGTGATTTTTCTCAATTTGAAATTACCATTAATAAATCCCACCACAAGTTCAAAATCAGAATTCCCCAAATACTGAGACTGGGACTCTCACCTTCGTTTAAACAGTAACCATACAAGCTTAAGGATAAACAGAGCCATCACCTTTCCTTTGTCTTTTTTCTTTATAGCCCAGCAAAGGGTGCAAAAAGCAGCAGACCTGGGAAGCCATTTGCAGGGATTAAGTCCATACACCTCTGGATTCAAAACCACAGCTCTACTGCTGCCTGGAAGCACAGGTAGGGCCTGTGGACAAGGTCATTAATGTAGCTGGCAACAGGCTGACAACAACAGGCAACAACCGGCCACAGACTCACAGTTGGCTGTATAGGTGGGCTGTCTATAGGTTTCTCTATAGGTTTCTCTGCTAAGCACTCTGAGGGCTGCTACAACAAGCAAAGCTGAAGCAAGACTTCTGATGCCTCCATGGAATCTGAAAGGGTGAGAGCTGTGAAGAACGAGCAGTTCATACCCTTTATGCTCTCCCACAGGAGAGCTCAACACGGAGTTGCCTCAACCCAGCTTCAACCCCTCGGCAACAGGGATGTAGAGACAGCTCTTTGTGCTGATGTACATTGGGAAATCAATATCAGCTCATTTTTAAGCAACATCTGAAGCTCATTTTTACAGACAATTATCCCCATATCACTTGGTAGGTTTCATGAAGATGCTATAAAAGAGCAGAAGCTCCCAGTTTTTTTGGATCAGCAAGCGATGGTTGGATGCTCTGTCTTGAGAACCTCTGTCCATCTTACCATTAAGCTTTAAACAAGAAATGCCAGAAAGTTGATGTATTTCTGTGGAGGTGAAGATAAACTTTTGCCACCAACAAGATACTGTCATTTTCCCCTCATCAAGATCCCTCTGGGGCCAACCCTTCCCCAGTTTCCATAACAGCAGGGGTTTGGGTTCACAGTTAATAATTTTCATTGATCCATGAAGCAGATTCCAGAACTCAGGATATGTGAGATCTTGGTGCATATATTAAAGTTCAGTGGCTGCTAACTCACATGCAGCAGCTGAGTCGAACATCTTTAGGCAGCTACTAGATAGGGACAAAGTGTGCAGTAATGCACACGTTCTGTTAATCAGGACATCCTAAATGAAATATTGCTTGATGATTGATTATGAGAGACTCAAGACATTTTGAGTCAATGCACAGACTTGCAGAAGCAGTGTGTCCCCATGTCCACATTGCACATAAGGTTATCTTGATAGACAAGGAGGGAATATTTTTGGGCAGGAATCATAATTCTTTCCTGACTGCTAACATCTGTTTGCTAAAGCCTACAGAACTTCCCTGGAGTTTTGAGGTTTATAAACATTGCTTGAAGATGACATACTAAGTATTACGAAAATGTGCTTCAAGATCCACACCCAAAACCCCCCAAAGAACACTTCATAGTTTCAGATGTTGGTCAACAAAACTTTTATGGACGGCTTTTAGTTCCTTAAATGATGAGTGTTTAATTAAAAATGAGCCCATGTACAAAAATTGAGAGGGAACTAGAAAGCCATAAATGCACAAGGACAACTTTGATGAAAAAATAGCAGTTATATCCAAAAACATCATCTTATTGGGAAATGAGATAATTTTCAAACCCACTTACTGAGCCACCAGATATATGAAAATGAACAGTAGGCAGATACTTCTCATCTCAGAAATCCTTAAAAGATCCTTGATGGTGTAGTACACTCTAGTAAATTGTCACCATTCAGAAAGGTGCCTAATTCATCTTTCATCATAGCTGTGATTTGATAGCACTTTGCTGACCTTCAGCAGTCATTGCTCATCTTATTAGAGAGATATTCATTGACACTGTTCTCTCACATTCTGCAGTTTCTGCACCAAATTTGCTAAGGTTTTCCTCATTCTTCCCCTAAAATCAATCCTGACCACATTTGACTTGTGAATCTTCTCCCTTCATCCCTCGTTTGATTTGTGTCAACTTGCTCAGATGGATGGATCAGTAATTTTCAAGTTCGTGACGAGAAACTCACATGTCTGCAAACCCAGGGATGGGCAAAGCCTGGTAATAAAGAGACCTTTGC